>NC_136629.1:11323148-11907377 GCF_933228915.1 Telmatherina bonti
TCGTTGCAGGTCGTTGCCATCACCACTGATCCTACACATCATCATCATCATCACACAGAGAATAACATGATCCAGCTGCATTCAGTAGGATTTATATTCTGACATCAGATCAGACATGTGAAGATCACCGAGCATCGAGGAGGCGTCAACCTGAGTCAGCTCACATGTACAGGCTCAATATGAAGACATGAAGATGTTCCAGCTGTTAAGGAACGTTTGCAAATTGATCTAATTTCTACTTGTAAATCAGGTTTTTTTGAGCCTGTAAAAAAACCCAGAGAAACCAGTTCAAGAAAAACATCTGCATGCTTTTTATAAAAGACTTGTATTTGTAAAGAAAAACTAAAGTTCTTTTGCAAACGTGTGTTCCTGGATGCAAAGCGAAGCTTCTCGCCCCCCAACCTTTTACCACTATCCGACTGGATGAAAGCAAATTAAACTGGCCAATCAGAGAGCTGTAATGGTTTCCTGACCTGCTGCACCTCAGCAGGCTCTTAACGCGGAGCAGAGGGACTTAAGGACGGACGGTGACGTGACTTCTGAGACATTCTGAGAGTCAGACTGGAGCAGCTGCAGTCTCTCCCTGCAAACCCACGCTGGTGGTTTTACAAATACAAACTCTGGAAATGTCTGTAAACATTTACAACTGTGCTCATTCATCCCCTTTCATTAAAGAAAAAGCTGAATTTACAACAGTCACTCAAATAACTGGAGACTTAAAAAAGGAACAAGAACTAAAAATCTGCAAAAATATAATTTAGTAATATAAGACACTGTTTTTTCATTTAATTGAGTTGAAGAAAGAAAGAAAGAAAGAAACAAATAAATGTGTCCTGGACAAATTAGAGACTTTTCTGTTGAACAGTGGGACAAAATACCTGTCAACAGGTGCAGAAGTCTGACTGAGAGGAACAGAAAACACCTGACTGGAGCGGAAACATTAAAGGATTGTTCAACTAAATATTACTTTATGACTGATGTAATATGTAATAAATTATCTTACTTATTTGCTTTTTTTTTTTTTTTAATATTTCTATTGAACCAGAATTGAAAATAATGTAATGATTTTCATAAAATGTTTATTTATTATTACTTTAGTGAATTTCAACTTTTTTTTTACAGGCAGCTGTTTTTTTTCCTTCTTTAATGAAAGGGGATGAATAAATATGAGCACAACTGTATTTATAACTCTAAAATCTTTATGTGTTCATGTTGAGCAAACACTGAAGATCCTGTGATACCTGCCGAGGGATTGTAGAAGCAGCTTGTTAGAAATAATTCTTACTTTTCTAGATTAGAAATGTTCCTTAATCTGCATTGTTGCTACCAAATGAACTAAAGAAATGAATCCCAATCCTTAAACTTTTTAGGCTTCATCTTTGCTCAACTTTCAACTCATCTTTATTTATAAAGAACTTTTAAAACAATCAAGGTTGGCCAAAATGCTACACACACACACACACACACACACACACACACACACACACACACACAGCCACAAAAATAGTTAAAACACAGGACAATTTAAAATATATAGAATCAGTCAATTAAAAACAAAATATAAACCCACAAGAAAACAATGAAATAAAATAAAATAACGAGCCTCTCACACTGATTTAACTGAAGCCAAAGAGAAAAGACGTGTTTAAAGAGAGGATTTAAAAGCTGGCAATGAGGCGGTCTGTCTGAAAGGCAGCTCCTTCCACAGCTTAGGAGCAAGAACTGAAAAAGGTCACCTCTCCACTTCTTCTTTAGATGTTAATCTGCTGACCGAAGAGAACGGGAAGGAACGTACGGACGAAGCAGGTCAGCCAGAGAGGGGGGAGCAAGGCCATGAAGACATTTAAAAACATTAAAAACGGTTTTATAATTGAATCTAAAACAAACTGGGAGCCAACGAAGTGAAGGTAAAACTGGGGTGATGCCAAGAGTCAAGCAGCAACGTATTAATCCAACTGAAGGCGAGTCAGGAACGACTGAGACCAACATAAAGTGCGTTGCAACAGTCTAAACAAGTTGTGATAAAATCATGGATTAAAATCTGAAAGTGATGCAAAGACAGAAGAGGTTCGACTTTTGTCTCAAGTTGCTGTCATTTGGGTTTTGTTTGTTTTTTCAGGATGAAGAAAGACGATTATTCATTCGTTCATTCATTATCCTAACCGCTTAGTCTGATCATTAACATGCACTGCCCCAGTTACTAACGTGTACAGTCCCAGTTATTAACGTGTACTGTCCCAGTTATTAACCTGTACTGTCCCAGTTATTAACATGCACTGTCCCAGTTATTAACGTGCACTGTCCCAGTTGTTAACGTGCACTGTCCCAGTTATTAACGTGCACTGTCCCAGTTATTAACGTGCACTGTCCCAGTTATTAACGTGTACTGTCCCAGTTATTAACCTGTACTGTCCCAGTTATTAACGTGTACTGTCCCAGTTATTAATATGTACTGTCCCAGTTATTAACGTGTACTGTCCCAGTTATTAACCTGTACTGTCCCAGTTATTAACGAGTACTGTCCCAGTTATTAATATGTACTGTCCCAGTTATTAACGTGTACTGTCCCAGTTATTAATATGTACTGTCCCAGTTATTAATATGTACTGTCCCAGTTATTAACGTGTACTGTCCCAGTTATTAACGTGTACTGTCCCAGTTATTAACCTGTACTGTCCCAGTTATTAACGTGCACTGTCCCAGTTATTAACGTGTACTGTCCCAGTTATTAACCTGTACTGTCCCAGTTATTAACGTGTACTGTCCCAGTTATTAACCTGTACTGTCCCAGTTATTAACATGCACTGTCCCAGTTATTAACGTGCACTGTCCCAGTTATTAACGTGTACTGTCCCAGTTATTAACGAGTACTGTCCCAGTTATTAACATGCACTGTCCCAGTTATTAACGTGCACTGTCCCAGTTATTAACGTGTACTGTCCCAGTTATTAACATGCACAGTCCCAGTTATTAATGTGTACTTTCCAAGTTATTAACATGTACTGTCCCAGTTATTAACATGCACAGTCCCAGTTATTAATGTGTACTGTCCAAGTTATTAACATGTACTGTCCCAGTTATTAACATGCACTGTTCCAGTTATTAACGAGTACTGTCCCAGTTATTAACGTGCACTGTCCCAGTTATTAACGTGTACTGTCCCAGTTATTAACGTGTACTGTCCCAGTTATTAACCTGTACTGTCCCAGTTATTAATATGTACTGTCCCAGTTATTAACGTGTACTGTCCCAGTTATTAATATGTACTGTCCCAGTTATTAACCTGTACTGTCCCAGTTATTAACATGCACTGTCCCAGTTATTAACGTGCACTGTCCCAGTAATTAACATGTACTCTCCCAGTCATTAACATGTACTGTCCCAGTTATTAACGAGTACTGTCCCAGTTGTTAACGTGCACTGTCCCAGTTATTAACGTGCACTGTCCCAGTTATTAACGTGTACTGTCCCAGTTATTAACATGCACAGTCCCAGTTATTAATGTGTACTGTCCAAGTTATTAACATGTACTGTCCCAGTTATTAACATGCACTGTTCCAGTTATTAACGAGTACTGTCCCAGTTATTAACGTGCACTGTCCCAGTTATTAACGTGTACTGTCCCAGTTATTAACGTGTACTGTCCCAGTTATTAACATGCACAGTCCCAGTTATTAATGTGTACTGTCCAAGTTATTAACATGTACTGTCCCAGTTATTAACATGCACTGTTCCAGTTATTAACGAGTACTGTCCCAGTTATTAACGTGCACTGTCCCAGTTATTAACGTGCACTGTCCCAGTTATTAACGTGTACTGTCCCAGTTATTAACATGCACAGTCCCAGTTATTAATGTGTACTGTCCCAGTTATTAACATGTACTGTCCCAGTTATTAACATGCACTGTTCCAGTTATTAACGAGTACTGTCCCAGTTATTAACATGTACTGTCTCAGTTAACGTGCACTGTCCCAGTTATTAACGTGTACTGTCCCAGTTATTAACGTGTACTGTCCCAGTTATTAACGTGCACTGTCCCAGTTATTAACGTGTACTGTCCCAGTTATTAATATGCACTGTCCCAGTTATTAACGTGTACTGTCCCAGTTATTAACATGCACTGTCCCAGTTATTAACATGCACTGTCCCAGTTATTAACGTGTACTGTCCCAGTTATTAACATGTACTGTCCCAGTCATTAACATGCACTGTCCCAGTTATTAACATGCACTGTCCCAGTTATTAACATGCACTGTCCCAGTTATTAACAGGCACTGTCCCAGTTATTAACAGTCACTGTCCCAGTTACTAACATGTACTGTCCCAGTTATTAACGTGCACTGTCCCAGTCAGATAAAGTAAATAAACACCACACAATGATCAATGTCACACTGTTGTTTCTGTTTTTTAAGTTCTCGTCATCATTTTCCTAAACTATGACATGAATAAATGAATGACCACACCTTACCTTGATGCTCTGATGTGATGTCAATCATGTCACTGACCGTCGTTGCATTGATGTGTTTCAAAACGTGACCTCTGACCCCTGGGAGGGGTGGGGCCTGGGGTTTGTAGGTGATGTCAGAGAGCAAAGAGCACGAGGCTCCAACTGCATTGCTGAGCGTCTCCCACTGCTCCATGTCCTTCCAGAACATTAACACACATAAACCACAGCACACATTCAAGGAGAGTTTTTTTTTTTTTTTTTACAAATGATCATCCACCAGAACGAAAACGTTTTTACACAAAGTTCACAATGTAAAATAAAACAGTTTAACGTGATTCCGGTTTGTAAACTACAAGTTTTCGTTATCTTTCTATAATCACCCGATTAAATGGACATTATCAGCATTATTAGTCCCTCCGTTTGGGTCAGTGGGGCCCTACTCTGCCTCCTAGTTGGTCCAGCAGGTTGTCATCATCTATGACACGCCTCAACAACACTGGACATTGAGGACACTGCCTCAAGGCCTATTCAGGGGTCCTGGAGAGGAAAGCCAGTCAGATAGTTTACCCTTGGACTGAGGAGGACCAGTGGTGTTTTCATCCTGGTCATGAGTGGACTGGCTCTACACCCTCTTCAGTGTCTTGAAGAGCTGTCTGTTTCTGTTTGACCAGTGCCAGAGCTTCAGTCGGACTAGTTTCCAAAGAGGATTGGACTCCAGGGATCTAGTTTGCAGGACTCAGGATTGGGTTTCCAGATGATGAAGTTCTGTTGGCTTCATAGGGCCGGATCTCCAGCGCTTGCTTGTGCAATTTTCAGCAGTGTTCAGTAGTTGGGATAAAAATCTGCCCCTCCAAATCCAAGACCGTGGTCCTCAGCTGAAAAAAGGGTGAAATGTCCTCTCTAGACTGGGAATCAGGTCCTGCACCAAGTGGAGGAGTTTAAGTATCTCAGGGTCTTGTACAGGATTGAGGGAAGGACAGAGCGTGAGATAAACAGGTGGGTCGGTGCTGCATCTGCAGTAAAGTGGACTCTGCATCGGTCTGTCGCTATGATTCATTTTCTTTTGCATTAAGTTGGAGTATATTAAGTTATTTTTCTTTCATTACAAAGAGCCCCACCCAACCTTAGCCTCGCTCTGGTGTTTTTTTGTGGTTAATCACTCTCAAGGTCTTTATTTATTCATTCATTTTCCTAACCACTTAATACGATTCAGGGTCGCGGGGAAGCTGGAGCCTATTCCAGCAGCCTGTTGGGCGAAAGGCAGGGTACACCCTGGACAGCTCCCCAGTCCATTGCAGGGCCACCTTTCAAGGTCTTGAAGTTGTATAAGCTTTAGGTTCTTTTTAAAATTAATTTAAAGTTATCAAAAGAGAAAAACAATCTATGCAAAACATGTTTAAAGCCAAGCGGTCTTCAACTCACCTCCCGTCTAAATGGATCGATCAAGGCCACCACAGCTGGGTATTTACTGACGAGGGTTTGGTACACATCCACTAATTCATCCGGAGTCTTCAGAACTCCTGCTGCAACTTCATACCTCCCTTTAGCCTAAAAGTAAAACAAATCTCATCCTCGCCATCGCTTGCTGTCTTGCCATCACTATGTTAGCATAGGAAGATGTAGCTGTGTCCTTTGTTAACTTACATAGTCCACCAGCACGGGGGCACAACAGTTCAGTGCTAAATGAAGCTCTATTCCCAGTGCCAGTCCAAGGTTACCGCAGGCTTCAGTAATCAGATCCAGAGGCTGCTCAGGCTGCTCCAAGTTTATGACCAGTGCTCCACTGTCATGCATCACGGCCTGGGCGGCCTTAGAGTAAAAAGACCACCTATCAAAGAGTGTCTCTGTGCCACGTTCGTACATACGCTACTACATTTAATACATTGACATAATACATCTCTTTACTGTTCTTCACAACTCGTGCCTTTGAACGTGTCCCATTTAAAAACAGCTAAAGCTACACAAGAATAACAATTGATAAGTATATATTCAAAATGAGTAAAGTGAGGTCACTGCAAGGTTGTTAGAAGCCAAGTGGCTCCCATTTAAACTCTGCAATTCATGTCATAAATGTAAATCATGGGGGTCACTGAACAATGCGGGAGATACTTTTGTGTGCCGTAGAAAGGCAGCATAGAGGATTTGGAGGTAAAGTAGGGAAACTATTGAATGCTTTAAAAAACATGTTTTTTTTTTATACTTCTAGGTCTGCATATGGACTTTAATTTGAAGATCAGCCATGGAAACTGAATAGGGCTCTCCTTTTATATACATATAAATTAGGAAAGCTCAGTCACAGACAAAGATTAAAATCCTGCCGGCAACTTCTTTATTCCTCTGCATGAACTCAGTTCAGAATCTTATAATAAAAAACGGCGATGGCCCTCACCCCTGCTTTTGTTGAAGAGTTCATTATTCTCATCATTTCCTTCAGTAGCTCAAAGGTCATCGTGACGGTCTGTTGAACAGGACGACAGTTCAGTGAGTTTTAGCATAAAAACTGTGCTCAAGCTTGCCAAACCTAAAATATGTTCCAAACATAACATCAACTAAAAAACAAGTAAATACAAAGTACAGAGACGAAGGAGGCAGGGTGCGACTTTTAAGTACTTGTTTGACTGTTTGTCCCACTTTGGGGACCAGGATAATCTCCTCCAGTAAACTTAGTTTTCCAGGAGATGTCTTTCCACAGCACATCAGCGTTACCATGGAGACGGGGATGTGAAACTGTTCTGGGACCTGGAAAGAAAGGGTTACATTTATCTCATGTTGCTTTCAGTGATGTTTTTCTGTGAATATCTGTATTTTATTCACGTGGCTGAACCTTTTGGTACTTCAAAGCTGCTATGTATTTGTAGAGAGGGACGCCCTGCACCTGGGCCCCGGATTTGGCCACTGCCAGTGACACTGAACCAATGGCCATGCTCCCAGGCAGAACTGGCTCTGGTGGCTCTGCTGGAGGAAGGGGTTTGTCTGAAGAGTTGTTCTTTTTACCTTTGATTAAACAAAACAATAAATAATATTAAAACCTAGAACACTTGTTCTGATGACAACAGGAGACTGGAGGAACATCTGGTTCTTCTGAACCCTACAGCATGATCACACAGGTGTCGGACTCCAGTCCTCGAGGGCCGGGTTCTTGCAGGTTTTTGTTGTCTCCATGCTCCAACACACCTGACTGAAATTAAGAAATAGGTTGACAAGAAGCTGCTGGATCCATTTGATTAGAATCAAGTGTGTTGGTGGAGGGAAACAACAAAAACCAGCCGGATACTGGCCCTGGAGGACTGGAGTTTGACACCCCTGCTTTATGAGCTCCACCTGTTCACTACTTGTTAAGTCAAATATCTAATCAGCCAATCATATGGCAGAAACTCAACACATTTAGTTACGTAGACGTGGTCAAGCTAAGGGATCCCCAGTCCTGGCCCTCGAGGACCGGTGTCCTGCAGGTTTTCTAAGTGTCCCTGCTGCAACACATCTTAAACAACGTACTTAGCAGACGTACAGAGCTTGTCTGAGTCAGAGCCAGGTGTGTTCCTGCAGGAACACCTGGAAAACTTGCAGGACACCAGTCCTCGAAGACCAGGGTTGGAGATCCCTGGTCTACCTGACTTGTTCAAACTGAGCATCAGATCGAGGTAGAAAGTGGATTTAAGTGACTGAACGTGACATGGTCTTAGAATTTGTGTGTGTTTCACACACACACAAACATCTCCAGAGTTTACAGAGATGGTCTAAAAAAAGAAAAGTGGTTTTGAATCAAGACTGGTTGGAGATGACAGAAAGACAACAGCTTATATCAGTATTTTGTTTAAAGCATGTTTACTTTCTTTATGATTAAATGACTCAGTTGTTTATTCCTCATTCTGAAAAAGCGGTTGTATTACCTAGGGCTGTGACGATTTGCTTTTGTCCCGATTCAATTCCAATTTTCATGGGTGCCGATACGATTTAAATCGCGATTCTTCAATATTGCTGATATTTGTAGCCTAAAAACAAATAAAAATGTACAAAACATTTTTATTCGACATTTTTCCTAATTTCAATGAGAAAAAACAACACAGTAGCCAGACTACCATTCTGATACTATAATGCCCAAGAAGACAAGTAAAAAGATCAATAAAACAACAAAAATGACAAAAATTTTATGATGGATTATTTTTATTTATTTTAAAAAATATTTGTTTTGTTTAAAAAGAAAAATAATTTTTTGTTTTTAAATTGTTTAAAATTGTGAAGTAAAATCTCTCGATATCCGATTTTTTTTATTTTATTTGATTATCCACCAATAATATTAACATTATTTTAGGTGTTTCAGTTTTTTAATGAAACTGTTTTGTATCATACATGTTTTATTTTATTATTCTATTTTTTTAAGTTCAATCAATGCCCTCCACGTGTGCTGATTTAATCATTTTAGTAGTCACAACTATTTACCTTTCTCCGCTCTCTTCTTGTCTTTATTCTGCGTTGGCGGAGGAGAAGGTACAGCCTCCTGCTCGCCGGCCTGATGTGTTTCCTGCTTCTCTCTGTACTGCTTGGCTTTTTCCTCCAGGATCTGGCTCTTTAGGTAATTCCTGAAGTTACAGAACACATCATTTAAATTTCTTATACTAGAAACAAAATACCGACTCATAGGTCCAGAGTGGGATTTAGTGGCATCTCCTGCCTCATTGTTGCTTTGAATGTCAGAGGAATGTAGGTTTTCTGTTCAGAAGAGTGACTGGAAAGTAAAAACATGTCACGCTGCTGGAAGGAAAACCATCTGTAACTAAAATAGCTACTCCTCATGGGTGTAAGTTTGAATCCTTTATAAAGCAGAGCATCCACCTCAGCCATACTGTTGAATAGTAACTCATAATTCTTGTGTCATTCTGCATTTTGCAAACAGGAGCTGAGAACAGGAGCTCTGTGCATCATGTTGATATGATAAGCTGTGACAACAGGCAACCCAAAGCAAATTATTAACCTCTGTGTGACCCCATTTTAAGTCAACATTCATGGAAACTAATTGGGTCCAGTTGGATCATGGAGCGCCCCGGTCATTAAACTTTCATGGCTGCCATGCAAATAACAGTCGTTTAATCAGTTCCTGCTGCCTCTGTCATACAGTACATGCACAGGTTTTTGTTCAGAAGAGTGCTTTAGAAACTTTGACATTTACAAACATAATAAGTCAAGAACAATTTGCCTGCAGTTTTAAGTTATTTTGCAGTAAAAGACTTAATTTTTGAACATTTTTGTACTTGTGTCAGATTTTAAGAGAAGTAATTAAACGGCTTTACTTTTTTACTCTGAATGTGTCTTTTCTACACGTACATCACACTGCAAATTAAAAAGTGAAAATTAATACTAACTAATTATTCTGAACTTGTTACCCCATCAAGCTGAGCAAATTGACACCAGTATGATGTAAGCCAAGTAATGTTAGTAGGTGTGTTATATTAATAGTGTTTATAATGATCAAGCATTAGTAAAAGCCGGTGATGCTGAGTGTTTGGCAGGGGGGCTGATGAGAACTCAGTCTTTGTTTTTGAGCCATGAAAAGCAGATGTTTACTCGTAATCTATAATCCTTGTTAAGATTTTTTTTTTTTTTTTTTCTCACATGGTCATACAAAAGGTAAAACAAGACTTTACAGTACAAAAAAACAAAACAGAGCACCATGCTCGAAAAGGAGCAGAAAAAAGACATTTCTTATATCTGCTCCCTTTTTTTCAAAGAAAACATAACACACCAATAAATGGTTATTGATTTTCTTAGCGATATTCATGAAAAAAGAAAATAAAAATCATTATCATAGCATAGCATGCCATATGTCTTAAGCTGTTCATTTATAAATGGATAATTTTCCACATTTTAACTGCTTGTGATAATTTCCACCAAATAAATTAAATTTCTCATACATAAAGTTCTCTACAATCATATTTACATATACATAGATGTATATACATACATACATGTATAAATATGCACACATGAAGCACGTACATACGTACTTAGAACATACATACTGTATTTATTTTACATGCATTATAATTATTTAGTCTGTCAAAACAACAACCTCCAGCGGTTAAAAGTAAAGTCTATACGGAAACTGTAGTTCCCTTCTCATCCACCAGGGGCTGGATGAGAAGGGAATGTGGCTGCATATTTCAAAAAGAGATTTTGTCACTGTACTACTAAGTGTAAGACGTGATGTTAGCATGAAGCTAAATATAATGTAGTTCAATGCTGGCAAAAGATTAGCTTTAAAGCCATGTAGGGAGGCCATGTCATATTTAGTTTCCAGTGAGTGTATTTAAGGACTACACATCAACTCAGTAAATTAAGATTTATACTGTAAAGCATGCAAGTTGCTTAGCGCTGAGTAAGCTAGCGATGATCCAATTTGACTTAAACAGGAGGCTAGCAACATGCTAGTTGATTCTAAAGTAACAACAACATGAAAATGTGGAGAATATATCCTGTAATGCAGGCGTGTTCTGTCATGATGTGTGTTTTGTAATCTTAGTTTTGGTCTCTTGTTTTGTATCTTAGTTCTGGTTTCCTGTTTTAGTTTGTAGTTTTCCTTGTTTAGTTCTCTCATGTCTAGTTTCCTTTTTTTTCTGTTTTCCTATTCATTAGCTCACCTGGTTTGATTTTCTGATTCGTTTCACCTGTTTAATTACTTCCTCCGTGTATTTATACGCCTTGGGACGTAGCCTCTGTGACGTCACCCATAGGTTTCTGAAGAGCTGAATTGAAGCTCAGTGGGCGGTTCCTACCATCGCCATCTTGGCAGCGTCATGTGTGTCATCTCGCCCGTAAAATACAAATATGGGCAAAGAGGTGGAGCTGAGAGGGGGGCTGTGAGCGTCATGGTGGATGATTGACATCGAGCGAACTCTGAGCTTTCTGTAGATAAAAGCAAACCGAACTTACCCGGTGATTACAGGAGCTAACCAGCTAACTGAGGTAAGCAGGCTAAAGCTAAGTCACGTTGTTAACCGGCTAAAAACCGCGGTTGTTCTACGTTTTTCTGACTTGAAGCCGGAGATTAGTACCTGTCAATCAAAAGGACACGCCCCTAAATATGCCGAACATCGAGATTAAATTACTTTTAAACGGGCGAGTTAGAAAAAAATTCACTCCCCCCACAGTTGTCATGAAGGTAAACCTGACCTATTAAACCTAAAATGGATTTTTGTACCAGGTTGTAAACATGTTTATTTCTGCTGTGAAGTTGGTCTTTTTAACATGGGAGTCTATGGGGATTTGCTCTGTTTTGCAGCCCCTAGTGGACGAAGGGGGAACTGCAGTTGTATGCACTTCTGCATAGGCTTCACTTTTAACCGCCGGAGGTTGCTGCTTGGTTCCCACGCTACGTATCCTGCTACGTTGCCAGATCAGTAACATTCAGCTTTTTAGCAAGGAATGGTTATCCTAAATATACACGGAATAATGGTATTCTTATGCAACAGTATATGGTGAAAATACAACAATGCCTCCAGAATATGGGTGTTTCTTTTTCATTATATATATGGAGCTACCGGCGGAGCAGCTCTTTGGCGGAGTTCGGTGCAGCTGAAATTAGCTAAACCTGGCAACTCTGACAGGGTCAGTTAGGGCCGTTAGGACAGCAGAGTTTCTGCAAGCAGCCTGCAGCTCTTGTTTGTGGAGAGAACTGCAGCGTTGAGGATCATTATGACTTGTTTAGATCGCATTTTCAGAAAGCCAGCGGCTGCTTCACGAGCTGCAAGTCAAGAGTCGGTGAGCTGCATGCGATGAGAAACACGGCACTAAAAGCTGGATCTTTGTGTCAAAACCACACATTTATAGTTATATTTAGGTAAAAAGTGCCAAATCAGAATGAAACTTGTTAGATCTGTAATGTTATTATATTTGTATGGTGAGGTAACTTCAGAAAAGGATGGGTCATTTATTACAACCTAATGAAATCATACACAGTTATAACCGCAATAATAACCATAGTCACAATAATGTTCACATAAACAGATTTGGTATCAGCTAATTTCGGTATCAGCAGATACTCAAGTTTCAGATATTGTTATCGGATCGAACTCCCAAAAAGTGGATCGGTGCATCCCTAGCAGATGATATTGTTATTTTTAAGAAGTTCTGAAAAAACTGACTTCAGCATGGACTTGTGTTGACGAGTGGCTCAGTAAGTCAAGCCTTTTTTCCAAGTCAAAGTTAAAACTTTTTGTAAAATGATACATTTAAGTTCTGTAATTTAAGACTAATTAGACCACGCTAGTGAATGCTGCAAAAACTTTTACTCATGCATTTTCTTTTTAACATTATTAAAAATATATTAGTAATTGGTCACTGTGGCTCCTTTAAACCAATAGAATATTTATACAAATAAGCTCTATGAATATTTGATAGAAAACCAATTTCTTCATCACTGCTTAATACTTCAGAAATACAATATTTAAAAATTCCCAGAAAATCTGTTGTTTAATTTATTAGGCTTTAAATGAATTCTCCCCACTATCATCGAGCTCAGACCCTGGCTGTGTCTCAATTCGTTAGTGCACTGGAATGCAGTGCACAGTGCGCACTTTTCACTACGGTGGGTAAGTGCTGTCCCAAGTGGAACACTGGACGTAGTGCACTAACCGCTAGTAACGAACTCACATTTGACCACAATTATTCTGCCGCCAAAAGTAAAACAAAGCGCTAAGTTACGAGAATGAATTTGCTTCTCTCATGAAACTCCATCGCATTAAAGGTGACGAAGGATCCTCCTCCGATTGGCTGAACATGAGTTGGTACGTATATTTATTTATTTCTAACGTGTATGACCCGCCTGCATACGTGCCCAGAGTGTGTACCTGTTGCCAGCCTCGCTTCATTGTTGGCTTATCGTTTCAGGGACAGTTCGTCCCACTAAATTCTTTTTAGGAAGTTGTAATAAAGAAATGAACAAATCCAGCAAACATAACTTTATGTATCATATCATCATATATTATGGCCTACACTATAGTGATCTATCTCAGTTGTTAACAATACAAAGCAACATCAGACTGTCATGTGTCTCTGCATGTCTCCCACAGGCTTATTAGTATAATAAAATGCAAATCAAAACACTAATAAAACAGCTTTTAAACATGCAAAGATATTTTCAGGGGAAAAAATGTCCTTTACATGAAACACATATGTTTTAACTGGTGTTTACTCTGATGCTGTGCACATTTGGCAACAGGAAACGGATTATAAATGATAATGTAGGGAATGTAATGCTGTAAAGAAGATGCTCAGACACGCAGCAAAGTTGTTATAGAAACATTTTATTGAATCCTTTATTGAATCTCCTCCTGCTTGTAGCAGTCCATCTTCCTCATGACGCTCCTCAGGCAGCCTGTCTGAATCCACCTGCAAGCTCGCTTCACCTGCTGCCTGTCAGAAGCCAGGTGTGTGTGGAGAGGTCTTTCAGGGTCCTAGAGACCAGGTGGAGGTCCGTCTTTCAGGATCCTAAAGACCAGGTGGAGGTCCGTCTTTCAGGATCCTAGAGACCAGGTGGAGGTCCGTCTTTCAGGATCCTAAAGACCAGGTGGAGGTCCGTCTTTCAGGATCCTAAAGACCAGGTGGAGGTCCGTCTTTCAGGATCCTAAAGACCAGGTGGAGGTCCGTCTTTCAGGACCCTAGAGACCAGGTGGAGGTCCGTCTTTCAGGATCCTAGAGACCAGGTGGAGGTCCGTCTTTCAGGATCCTAGAGACCAGGTGGAGGTCCGTCTTTCAGGATCCGAGAGACCAGGTGGAGGTCCGTCTTTCAGGATCCTAGAGACCAGGTGGAGGTCCGTCTTTCAGGATCCTAGAGACCAGGTGGAGGTCCGTCTTTCAGGATCCGAGAGACCAGGTGGAGGTCCATCTTTCAGGATCCTAGAGACCAGGTGGAGGTCCGTCTTTCAGGATCCTAGAGACCAGGTGGAGGTCTGTCTTTCAGGATCCTAGAGACCAGGTGGAGGTCCGTCTTTCAGGATCCTAGAGACCAGGTGGAGGTCCGTCTTTCAGGATCCTAGAGACCAGGTGGAGGTCCGTCTTTCAGGATCCTAGAGACCAGGTGGAGGTCCGTCTTTCAGGATCCTAGAGACCAGGTGGAGGTCCGTCTTTCAGGATCCGAGAGACCAGGTGGAGGTCCGTCTTTCAGGATCCTAGAGACCAGGTGGAGGTCCGTCTTTCAGGATCCTAAAGACCAGGTGGAGGTCCGTCTTTCAGGATCCTAGAGACCAGGTGGAGGTCCGTCTTTCAGGATCCGAGAGACCAGGTGGAGGTCCGTCTTTCAGGATCCGAGAGACCAGGTGGAGGTCCGTCTTTCAGGATCCTAGAGACCAGGTGGAGGTCCGTCTTTCAGGATCCTAGAGACCAGGTGGAGGTCCGTCTTTCAGGATCCGAGAGACCAGGTGGAGGTCCGTCTTTCAGGATCCTAGAGACCAGGTGGAGGTCCGTCTTTCAGGATCCTAGAGACCAGGTGGAGGTCCGTCTTTCAGGATCCGAGAGACCAGGTGGAGGTCCGTCTTTCAGGATCCTAAAGACCAGGTGGAGGTCCGTCTTTCAGGATCCTAAAGACCAGGTGGAGGTCCGTCTTTCAGGATCCTAAAGACCAGGTGGAGGTCCGTCTTTCAGGATCCTAGAGACCAGGTGGAGGTCCGTCTTTCAGGATCCTAAAGACCAGGTGGAGGTCCGTCTTTCAGGATCCTAAAGACCAGGTGGAGGTCCGTCTTTCAGGATCCTAGAGACCAGGTGGAGGTCCGTCTTTCAGGATGCTAGAGACCAGGTGGAGGTCCGTCTTTCAGGATCCTAGAGACCAGGTGGAGGTCCGTCTTTCAGGATCCTAGAGACCAGGTGGAGGTCCGTCTTTCAGGATCCTAGAGACCAGGTGGAGGTCCGTCTTTCAGGATCCTAGAGACCAGGTGGAGGTCCGTCTTTCAGGATCCTAGAGACCAGGTGGAGGTCCGTCTTTCAGGATCCTAGAGACCAGGTGGAGGTCCGTCTTTCAGGATCCTAGAGACCAGGTGGAGGTCTGTCTTTCAGGATGCTAGAGACCAGGTGGAGGTCCGTCTTTCAGGATCCTAAAGACCAGGTGGAGGTCCGTCTTTCAGGATCCTAGAGACCAGGTGGAGGTCCGTCTTTCAGGATCCTAGAGACCAGGTGGAGGTCCGTCTTTCAGGATCCTAGAGACCAGGTGGAGGTCCGTCTTTCAGGATCCGAGAGACCAGGTGGAGGTCCGTCTTTCAGGATGCTAGAGACCAGGTGGAGGTCCGTCTTTCAGGATCCTAGAGACCAGGTGGAGGTCCGTCTTTCAGGATCCTAGAGACCAGGTGGAGGTCCGTCTTTCAGGATCCTAGAGACCAGGTGGAGGTGCGTCTTTCAGGATCCTAGAGACCAGGTGGAGGTCCGTCTTTCAGGATGCTAGAGACCAGGTGGAGGTCCGTCTTTCAGGATCCTAGAGACCAGGTGGAGGTCCGTCTTTCAGGATCCGAGAGACCAGGTGGAGGTCCGTCTTTCAGGATCCTAGAGACCAGGTGGAGGTCCGTCTTTCAGGATCCTAGAGACCAGGTGGAGGTCTGTCTTTCAGGATCCTAGAGACCAGGTGGAGGTCCGTCTTTCAGGATCCTAGAGACCAGGTGGAGGTCTGTCTTTCAGGATCCTAGAGACCAGGTGGAGGTCCGTCTTTCAGGATCCGAGAGACCAGGTGGAGGTCCGTCTTTCAGGATGCTAGGGACCAGGTGGAGGTCCGTCTTTCAGGATCCTAGAGACCAGGTGGAGGTCCGTCTTTCAGGATCCTAGAGACCAGGTGGAGGTCCGTCTTTCAGGATCCTAGAGACCAGGTGGAGGTCCGTCTTTCAGGATCCTAGAGACCAGGTGGAGGTCCGTCTTTCAGGATCCTAGAGACCAGGTGGAGGTCCGTCTTTCAGGATCCTAGAGACCAGGTGGAGGTCCGTCTTTCAGGATCCGAGAGACCAGGTGGAGGTCCGTCTTTCAGGATGCTAGAGACCAGGTGGAGGTCCGTCTTTCAGGATCCTAGAGACCAGGTGGAGGTCCGTCTTTCAGGATCCTAGAGACCAGGTGGAGGTCCGTCTTTCAGGATCCTAGAGACCAGGTGGAGGTCCGTCTTTCAGGATCCGAGAGACCAGGTGGAGGTCCGTCTTTCAGGATGCTAGAGACCAGGTGGAGGTCCGTCTTTCAGGATGCTAGAGACCAGGTGGAGGTCTGTCTTTCAGGATCCTAGAGACCAGGTGGAGGTCCGTCTTTCAGGATCCTAGAGACCAGGTGGAGGTCTGTCTTTCAGGATCCTAGAGACCAGGTGGAGGTCCGTCTTTCAGGATCCGAGAGACCAGGTGGAGGTCCGTCTTTCAGGATGCTAGGGACCAGGTGGAGGTCCGTCTTTCAGGATCCTAGAGACCAGGTGGAGGTCCGTCTTTCAGGATCCTAGAGACCAGGTGGAGGTCCGTCTTTCAGGATGCTAGAGACCAGGTGGAGGTCCGTCTTTCAGTATCCTAGAGACCAGGTGGAGGTCTGTCTTTCAGGATCCTAGAGGCCAGGTGGAGGTCCGTCTTTCAGGATCCTAGAGACCAGGTGGAGGTCCGTCTTTCAGGATCCTAAAGACCAGGTGGAGGTCCGTCTTTCAGGATCCTAGAGACCAGGTGGAGGTCCGTCTTTCAGGATCCTAGAGACCAGGTGGAGGTCCGTCTTTCAGGATCCTAGAGACCAGGTGGAGGTCCGTCTTTCAGGATCCTAGAGACCAGGTGGAGGTCCGTCTTTCAGGATCCTAGAGACCAGGTGGAGGTCCGTCTTTCAGGATCCTAGAGACCAGGTGGAGGTCCGTCTTTCAGGATCCGAGAGACCAGGTGGAGGTCCGTCTTTCAGGATCCGAGAGACCAGGTGGAGGTCCGTCTTTCAGGATCCTAGAGACCAGGTGGAGGTCCGTCTTTCAGGATCCTAGAGACCAGGTGGAGGTCCGTCTTTCAGGATCCTAGAGACCAGGTGGAGGTCCGTCTTTCAGGATCCGAGAGACCAGGTGGAGGTCCGTCTTTCAGGATCCTAGAGACCAGGTGGAGGTCCGTCTTTCAGGATCCTAGAGACCAGGTGGAGGTCCGTCTTTCAGGATCCTAGAGACCAGGTGGAGGTCCGTCTTTCAGGATCCGAGAGACCAGGTGGAGGTCCGTCTTTCAGGATCCGAGAGACCAGGTGGAGGTCCGTCTTTCAGGATCCTAGAGACCAGGTGGAGGTCCGTCTTTCAGGATCCGAGAGACCAGGTGGAGGTCCGTCTTTCAGGATCCTAGAGACCAGGTGGAGGTCCGTCTTTCAGGATCCTAGAGACCAGGTGGAGGTCCGTCTTCCTAAAGGCTCTGGAAGGAGGTGAAGTACGTCCACCGTCCTCCACAACATCTGCATGAGCAGCGGTGACCTTCTGGAGCCAGATGATGATGATGATGTCAGGAGGGCAGCTGGGAAACCACCAGAAGGAGAACCAGCAGCATCTCCAGGAACCGTCTGTGAGGCTGATGAGAGGCAGAGGATGGTAATGATGTGTTACTCCCCAGATCATGACTGCATTTATATCTAAACAATAAATAATTTGGCGAATGGGGAACAAATTGTGTGTCTCTATATAATGAAGATGTACAATGAACTTCTCTTTACATTTTTCTAATATAATTAAATATTTGTAATGATTAATTTATTACCATAAAGAAAACACACTAAACATTCAGTAAATATTACATGACACCATCTACAACGTAAACTAAACACACACACACACACACACACACACACAAACACACACAAACACACACACACACACACACACACACACACACACACACACACACACACACTCGATCGATTATCAATCAGGGACAGACGAGGTGGAGCCATGCAGAAGAAAATTACACATCTCACACTTTGCACTCTAATAATCATACCAACTAAATTCACTACTATGTTTATTTTATATCTACATTTTCTCGTTCAGTCTCAGCAGTTCAGATCTGACGATACGATGCAGATTTATGGCATCAGTGGTAACCATAGTAACGGACCGCTCTCTAAAAACTGGCGCTATATCGGTATTAATACTTTACATTATAAACACCACAATGCATCATCTGGACGTTCAACAAGGATGAATGAACATACAGAACCTATTACATTGATCATTTATAACATATATAACCTGTATACGTCCACTACAGCGGATAAAAACTGCTAACAGTGTGCTAACCTACGGTGCTAACAAATGGTCAGATCCATAACTGTCGTCAGGGATATATTAGCAGGCTGCAGTATACATCACAATCATAACGGGATAATTTAATACTTACATTTACACAAATGAATCCCCGCCTGGATCGGCGTTAAACTCCGCCATTATTTACCTGGTAAACTGATGGAAAGTCCATCCTCTTCCACTACGTCAGCAAAATGGCGTCGATTTAGTGCGCGAAGTGTCCATCGTTCCACACTGCATTTATGGGCGGGTTTAGGGCAGCATCCGGGTACTTTCAGTGCACTGAGTTTTTTGCACAAAAGTCAGTGTAAACGCACTGAAACATAGTGCGCGAAGTAGTGTTAGTGCGCTGATTGAGACACAGCCCCTGTATAGGTGGTTACCTGTGTAGTACCACAGCGTGATCCAGTTTAAAGTGCTTAAATTTGCTGCAGCATCTCAGCTGGCATGAGACACTGTGCCACATTTAAAATACTTATTGGCTGAGGAGAAACCAGCAATGCAACGACCAGTGACTTTTCTCTCAAGTATTTCTCATGTCTCAAGTGTTGGATTGTGTGCATGATCATTACTGTTGTACCCTGTTCCAAATCTGTCCTGTTCCAAAGTTTTGTCCACACGTAGCAGGTATCTCACAAAACAAAGATATTTTTCTCCGATTTGGCCGGTCATCTACACCAAAACACAGATTTCTGCACTCAAAAACGCTGGTTTTAAAAACCCGACCAAAGTGAAGATGTGCAAATACTCCGTTTGCACGTCTGCATGTGGACATGTAGAAGTGGGGTTTTGGGTTTTTAAACATTACCGTATGCGACAGAAAATGCCATGACGTCACATGCTGACCTTTGTTTATGTAACTGAGGGTCTTGTTTATGTGTTCATATTTTCATAATATATAAACCAAGAACACAAAGAAGTTCTGGGGAACTGGCTGTAAATGACCTTGCTAATACTTGTTTTATTGTGAAATCAGTTCAGAAGTGTTTATGTACTGTGTATTGTTGATTTAGCTAAAGCTTTTATTTTGAAAGGGTTCGGAAGAGTAAGGTGTCGAAAATCGGCCGCAATTGCTGAAAAAGGTATGCAGCTGCAGCGTTAAGTCTCGGGTGTAAAAGAAAGTGCCCCACGGTTACGCAGGGAAATCGTTAGAGCTAAAGAAAGGCTACTTATACTGTCTTAGCACCTGGTTGATGAGGGAACAAGGTCAGTATTTCTGTTTTGTTATGTAAATGCAATTTTGTTAAATCTGACCGAAGTTTAATGTGGTCTGCAAAGTGTAAAGTTGAATGGCTTTTGGCCACTAGATGGTGCTCATGCTCTTTGATACGGACCATTCTTAATAAGAAACGTTCAAGTTTAATAATTCTGATGTTTAATCAATGTGAATGTAAATACATGTGGGTAATTTTGTGTTATACAACAGGTAAAAACAATGTTAAAATGTTTAATTAACATAAATGATAATAGCACTCAGAATAGAGATTGTTAAAGTGGATTTAAGGAAATAAGGTAAAAACATACAAATAAGGGTGCTAATCGTATTTTATTTGCTTTTGTAGCTCTTACGGCGTGTGTACATACACGGCTGATCAATAAAGGTTGTGAACCATCAGTTCGAGAGACCATCTTATCAATCGGGGATGCTACACTGGCACAGCCGCCATCTTTTATTATTAGTCAGCACCATCCAACGTTCACCAACAACACAGCGCAGATTTCCGGTCTGGCCTTTTCAAAATAAAACCATAGTTATACAGCTTACTAAACTCATTAACTCTTTTACATTTACATCAACATGGACGTCCTCGAAACTGTGACGACGTTATCTGTTGTCCAGGCGCTGGTGTTTGTTTTTACAAGCTCAAATATTCTACATAAACTACCAACGGGAAGGAACGACATAAAGGATGATCTTTTTCCGCCACCTAACCAGATCACGTTGGAGGCATGTCACGTGTTCTGTGGAAGTGATGTCATGAGACAGAAGGTTATTCTGATTGGATAGGTTGAGGGGCGCCACCGCCGCCTAAAGGTCTGATATGCTTATGGTTGTGCTAACAACCTGGTTATGCAGACAAGGCCTCTATGGCATATATGAGATGTCACAACACACAATTCATACATTCGCACACACAGTCTGCTGAACCTTAATATGTTTAGAAAAAACTGAGCCAAACTGAGCTGAACAAAGGTGGTACTGTTTATTAATCTGGTAAAGCACCAAATATTCATGTTGACCTAAAAAAACCCAAACAGTACCTGAGTTTTTGGTCGACTTCTGCTTGGTCACATGGGTTTTGGTCTTTCAGCATGCTATTCAGGGGTTCATTTATCCACTGGGAGGCAGTCGTCACATGATAAGCTCTCTCCTGACTATCGGCTCTCCAGTCCAGTGAAGTCCTTAGTGGTGCCAAACAGCTGGGGACAGCAGCCGACGACATGCTCTGAACACATTAAGAGTGGAAAAACATCTGTTACAAACTTTTTATCTAATTACGAGAAAAGTGTTAGGAGAAGACCTTGGTGTTTCCAGTTTTCTGTAATCCAGAAACCGATCCCAACCTTACGTTTGGCACCCTGACAAAGACAGAATACATGCTAAAACACAGAAAACTTAGCATTTTTCACTTATTCAGTAAAAACAATACAGCAACTCTTTTTTTTTTTTTTTTTTAATTTATCTATTTCAAACAGTAATTAGATTATAACTCAAACATGGACATAAAACGACAAAGCAAACAAAACTAAGAGGTCACACTTGTGACACACAAAATAAAATTTACAAGGGAACAATCTATATGTTCAAAAAGGAGTAGGAAGAATCCAATCCAATCCAATCCAGTTTATTTATAAAGCACCGTTAAAAACAACAAAGTTGACCAAAGTGCTGTACAGAAGAAACAATAAAACATACATATTTACATCATAATGGGGGCATCAGCACATTGTTAATAGTAAAACAACCCTTTAAATTAGTCAAACGCCAAAGAGAAAAAATGAGTCTTCAGACAAGACTTAAAAACAAGAAGCGATTCAGCCTGTCTAATGTACAGGGGCAGCTTATTCCACAACTTGGGACCAATAACAGAAAAAGCTCGGTCACCTCTCAGTTTACGCTTCATCTTAGGAACCACAAGCAGAAGTTGATCTGTGGACTTCAGAGAGCGTGTAGGGGAATACCTCACCAGCAGGTCTGACAGGTAGCGAGGGGCCAGACCGTTTAGGCATTTAAAAACAAATAAAAGAATTTTAAAATCAATTCTGTAACGGACAGAAGTGTAAAAGAAGTGTAAAACTTATTAAATCCTACCCCTTTTTCTGAATATCAATATTACACATCACATAATTACACTAACTACACAGCATAAATCCACATGTAAATAAATAGTTACAGCTTCAGACATCAGACCATCCATATTAGCCTGGTCTCCAATTTAGAGCATAGAAGATCTTAACTCACACATATTAACCCCAGACGACACTATCCATATCCTCGTATTCAGAATAGAATAGAATAGAATAGAATAGAATAGAATAGAATAGAATAGAATAGAATAGAACAGATCTTTATTAGCCACCGAAGTGGATTTTTTTTTCAGCTCACCATCCCAACCTACAGGCACCTCATGGTACTGCATGGATACAATAAAAAAGACACAAATACAAAGACATCTCAAAGATTAAAAAGGTAAATGAGTAAAAAAAAAATAGCAAAAATGCAGCAGATCAAGTAAACCTCTGTGGATTGGTCACTTTGTTAGGAATGCCAGTTGCATTTGGTATAAAAGACATTTTGAAGGGACTTTTAGCCAGTAACTTACAGCAACCAGTAAAAGAAACTTTGTCGTCAGCAGACCAGACAAGCACTGGCAACCCTGATCCCTAAAATCCCAACACTCCCATCACTGCAGATTTCATTTCACCAATAAAAGATTCATAGTACGTTTCTACCACTCAATGACGAGCTTATTCATGATGTTTTAACGTTCAGGGAACCCCCTGTTATGAAATAAATCAATCCTAATCCAGTGGCTGGGATTAAAAAATACTACTTTTGCTTTGCGTATACACCCGAGGGGATTCCAGTTTTTCACAAGCAAGCAGAAATAGAGCAGAAAAATGCCAGGAACCTGATTGGTACCTTCCCTTCTTGCCACAGGCTAACTCTTCACATCCCAGCCTCTGAGGAGACCCCTCCCTGTCACTTCGGACCACACCATGATGAATCACGCATCCTTTGTCATTTGTTTCATCTTCACACACGCTGAACTGATTATCCAGCATGACTGGCATCCAGACTTTAAAAAGCTGTAAATTCACCACGTGATATGCTGAAACAATCCTGCTTTCTAACAGCCTGACAGGATGCCATGGAGATGTTTCACCTTTTCCTTGTTGCAGACGTGACAGAAGACCTCTGCTTCAACGCAGAGCTGTCCTCGGGCGTCATAAACCTCTCTCCCCTTCAACCTGCTGATGCTCGCTGGCGCAGAGAGTTTTGCGAAGTAATCTACCTGAGAGACAGTAGGAGGTTGCAAGAATGTTAGAAGCTTCAGCAAAATAATTCAATCACTTACTGATCTGAGTACTTATTTAATAAAGGTGTAAACATGTAACCCGGGTAAGGCACATTTCACTGCAGGACGATGCGTAGAACTTGAGTGCAGAGAAAACTAAAAACAAAGAAACAAAATAAATGTTTGAAAGAGATTAAATAAAAAGAGGAAAAAAGCGCTTTGTATGAAAGTTACAGTGTTGGGAATTAACAGTTACTTTAATAAAAGGCGCAAATAAAAAGGTTTAATCTCGATTTAAAGCAGCTGAGAGTTTCAGCAGACCTGCAGGTTTCTGCGACTTTGTTCCTCATGTGAGGAGCAGAAAAACTGAACGCTGCCTCCATGTTTGGTTCTGACTCTGGAAACAGAAGGTGGACCTGTTCCTGATGACCTGAGAGATCTGGTTGGTTCATAACAAACCAGAAGATCCGGAGCGTATTCTGGTCCAAAACCATGCAGCGCTTCATAAACTAACAGCAGGATTTTAAAATCAGACAGGAAACCAGTAAAGATCTGAGGACTGGACTGGATCAGCAGCATTCTGGACTAACTGCAGCTGTCTGGTGGACTTTAGGGAGACCTGTCAGGACAGCGTTACAGTCTAGTCCACTGGTTCTCAAATGGGGATACTTTAAGACATTCCAGGGGGTACGAGAAATTTTTTCAAAACATATCCCTTTTATGTTTCCTATGCTTCTAGAATAAAATAATATAAATATAATATATAAATATTTAATAGATTTCAATAAATGTAAGTGTACATTAATAAACTGAATTTACATTTAGATTTACACCATTTTATTCCTCCTAAAACCGACGGAACATAAACCAGTCTGCTTGTTAAAGTGTGTCGATCCTTGAAAGGGAGAACTTGCATTATGAAATGAAAAATGAACAATACTTTATTAATCCCCAAAGGGAAATTAATATAAAATTAGAATTATCATTATGAAATTAAAATTATTATGGTATTATTGCTATTTTAGCTGAAAATGGTCTCAAAATGACAACAATATTATCGTCTAGCGCAATAATTTCTGAGACAATTAATCACATGGCAGAATTTGTTACCGTGACGGGCCTTTCTGAAGCTGATTGCTGATTTTTTTTATCTTTGTTATTTTAGTTTTGTAAAAAAAAAAAATCGGAACCATGTGTTAGACAGATATAATGCCCAACGTGGAGCCGGGAACACCACAGCGCGCAGAGTTGTTTAATCCTTACTTATATTTATCTATTCAGTTTACATTAGTATTTACAATTTGTCAAGACAAAGGTTCATGTTATTTGTTTGTTTTCTAAAATATGTGGAATCCTAAAGACATTTTTTTAAAAGTCACGGTTTAATGTAAAAACAAAAAAAGATTCATGTTATAGATAAAAGGATAATTGTGTTAAATAATCGAGATCTCAATTTCAGTCAAAATAATCATGATTATTATTTTTGCCATAATCGAGCAGCCCTAGCGTGAGTGTGTGCATGTAGTTGTTGAACAGCAGCGGCCCCATCATGGAGCCCTGTGGAACACCACGGGTTATTTTAGTTCAGTCAGATTTATAGTTACCTATTGATAAGACTCAAACCGCCTAATCAAACTAAATATGATACTAAAATATTGTTTTTGTTATATTTTAGTAAATTCTTTCAGATAATCCAACAAATGTTGTGACTTCAAACAATGAGGCATTTTTAATTTGAATGAAAGAATTTCTTTACAAAACAAAAACAAGTTAAACAAAGCCTGACAACATGGCCATCTTTGGTGATTTCACATCACATGACCAAAGAGTTCAATCCCTCCACTGTAAAAAAAAAAAAATCACTCATTACAGAGCACACAGGAAATAAGCGCTGATCCTTCGGGTTTCATTTAACCATAAAAAACAACTAATTATTAAAAACAATACCACATTTTTTTAACGTGCAATATTTTACTTCTACATATGTGTACAGAGATACGTTACTTTATTTGACTATATATATAGTTTATTTATTTTTCTGTTTGACTAAAATATTTATAACATAATATGTAGTCATATTTATATCGTGTAAATATTCTAAAAAGATTTACTGTTATCATCTTCTTGTTTCTCTGAGATTCATCATTTAAGACAGACTTGATGGTTCCTGGACGGGTTTAGATCGAGAATACAGTCATCTGTTCAGACAATGTTACCTAGAAGAGCTCCTAGATCCAACAACTCCGATCAGCTAGTCCAGACCCGAGTCCAAGCTAGAGTCCAGACCCGAGTCCAGACCCGAGTCCAGACCCAAGTCCAGGCTAGAGTCCGGACCAGAGGCCAGGCTAGAGTCCAGGCTAGAGTCCAGACCAGAGTCCAGACCCGAGTCCAGGCCAGAGTCCAGGCTTGTGTCCAGACCCGAGTCCGGGCTAGAGTCCAGGCCAGAGTCCAGGCTTGTGTCCAGACCCGAGTCCGGGCTAGAGTCCAGGCCAGAGTCCAGACCAGAGGCCAAATCCGAGTCCAGACCAGAGTCCAGACCAAAGTCCAGGCAAGAGTCCAGACCCAAAGTCAGACCCGAGTCCAGGCTAGAGTCCAGATAGGAGGCCTGACCAGAGTCAAGGCAAGAGTCCAGACCCGAGTCCAGACCCGAGTCCAGGCTAGAGTCCAGACCCGAGTCCAGACCCGAGTCCAGGCGAGAGTCCAAGCCAGAGGCCAGACCCGTTTCCAGGCTAGAGTCCAGATCAGAGTCCAGACTAAATACTGAGAAGCAGCATTTGGCTGCCAGTGGAGGTGAAACTGAATGCAGACATTTTAAATCCATGTTAAAACATTTGTTATCTGTGGATAAAGTCTGCATCTTTTCTTCTAAATGATTCACATTAATTCATTCGTTTATTTAATTTTATTTTCCTAACCTATTTGCAATGGCTTAATATGACTTTTTATATTCTTTAATGTTCATTTTAATGCTTCCTCTTCCGTGCGGAGTGATGCTTTTAATGTTCAATGTAAAATACTTTGAAATGTCTTGTACATGAAATGTGATGTACACATGATCAGTGTAGCTGTGAACTAGCCATACATGCAGTCATATATAAACAGATCTAATAAGAACCACTCTACTACAGTAGAGTTCTGCTCAGTTTCTTCTCCGCTCATCACTTTGTGCTTCCCCCTCCGCACCATCGGTGATGGTGGGAGAAGAGAAGATAAAGAGTGGTGATGTGGCTTCTTCAGAAAAATGGAAGAAAATCAATTTTTCACATCTTTACAGACAGATAAAGACATATTTCCAGGTTTACTATTAACTGTGAAGCCATCACAAAATGCATCAGTATATTTTTTCAATACTTGTCATATTAAAAATGTTAGTTTATTGTGCTTTAATGGGATGTTTTCATCCTAAAAAGTGAGGACAACAACAACAGACATTAAGTGATCAAACCGCCCTTTAAATGGCTAAAATCCTTAAAATTCTCTGAATGTTTGGTATTTTTTTGCAGGGCTGAAGGTTTTCAAGTAATTTATCATGACAAAGGATAATAAAATATGAATCTGTGAAGTTTTATAGCAGTTATTTGGAAATTTCTGTCTATGATGACATCTGTTAACAGAACTGATGCCTGTGGGTAAATAGTGAGAATCTATATTGGAAATAATGACAATTGCACTGGCAGGTATGGATTTTTTAGTGGACGGGGGGGGGGGGGGGGGGGGGGGGGGGGGTTATTGAATCCGATTTGTCCCATAATCTCCAAGCAAAACTTTTTAAAACTCAAGCCAAAAACAACAATTAAAACCAATAATTTCTAAAACTTAAGTCAAATAAATGATCTCAAAATCAAAAATAATCAATCATGAAAACTATTAGGTTAAATTGAGTAGTTTTGTTTGCAGTTTCCTCTTCCTGTTTCTCTCTTCTCGCTATTTTGGTTGCGCTTCACAGTCTTTGGTTTTGATTCTCGATTGTTTGGTTTAATTTCTGACATAAACCTTTCATGTGCGGGCTCTTTCGGGGGCGCATTCCGATTGGCTAGCGAGTTTTGGAGTGATACAGCTGTAGCCCAATAATATGTACACTTTATTAGGAAGTTTAAGAAGTTGAAAATTAAAACGACTTCTGATTCTCTGACAAAGAATTTGAAACTGTGGAATTGTTATTGTTTAATGGTAATTTTCTTTAACCATCAGCATTCATCTGTGCTGTTTAACCGTAACAATGTAAATATGCTTAAAACCATTAAAAGATTAGTTAACTGTTTACTTCTGAATCCTCATGAACTCAGCCGCTTTTACTTTTCAGGACACAGTAGTTAAAATGCTTTCCCATAAAAGTATACTCTAAACTTGTATCAAGAAACTGATGCAAACTGCACACTTAGTGATAAAACAGACATGGGTGTATCCATAACTCAAAGCTGAATTTGGCATACAAGGGTTTAAACATCTGGGCTACAGTTGTGTCACTCAAAAACTCGCTAGCCAATCGGAATGCGCCCCTGAAAGACCCCGCCCACGAAAGGCTTGTGTCAGAAATGAAACCAAACAATCAAGAATCAAAACCAAAGACTGTGAAGCGCAACCAAAATAGCGAGAAGAGAGAAACAGGAAGAGGGAACTGCAAACAAAACTACTCAATTTAACGAAATAAAAGCCTAATAGTTTTCAGGATGATATCTAATTTTTGATTTTGAGATCATTTATTTTACTTAAATTTTAGAAAGTTTGGTTTTAATTTTTTTTTTTTTTTTGCTTGAGTTTTAAAAAGTTTTGCTTGGAGATTCTTAAACAAATCTGATTCCACAGAGTTTGTTTTCTGGGGGGGCCACGAAGCAGTTGGCCACAGGGCAGCTAAATGTCCAGCAGCGGTCCTGGTCTTGTGAAAGGATAGTTTAGAGTTTTACTTTTTTATTCATTTCCAGCCAGACACATGTAATACCTGAATAGTTTCAGAGAAATTAAAGGAACATATAAATGTTTGTGAAGGTCTATAACTTTCCTCCCATCACGTGTTAAATGTGGTGGACATACAGAGGTTGTTGAACCCTCTCTGGGCAGGAAACTTCACCATACCAGGTGTCCGTAAAGGTCTCCCGGCTGGAGGACGAACACCTCGTTCAGAGCTCTCTCGATCTCCTGCGGGACTCGGTGGACTCGGTAAAACTCCGCCGCTGCGTTTTTAACTCCCTGGAAGTCGTGTTCCTCCGTGGAAAAGCAGAAAACACTCTGGTGAGACATTCTGGGTCGCTGAGACTCTTCTGCTTCTCTTCTCTCCCCTGTTGTCCGCTGCCGTGGAAACGAGGCGTTCACGTGACAGCGAGGAACGCCGGAAATGGGTGACAAAACGCTGCTCTTGCATTTACATCGAGAATGATTAATCATTTATTATTATTCATTATTATTATTATTATATTGATAATAATAATAATAATAATAATAATAATAATAATAATAATAATAATAATAATAATAAATAATAATAATACAGTTGTGCTCATATGTCTTCATCCCCTTTCATTAAAGAAAAGGCTGAATTTACAACAGTCACTCAAATAACTGGAGACTTAAAAAAAGAACAATAACTAAAAATTTGCAAAAATATAATTTAGTAATATAAGACACTGTTTTTTCATTTAATTGAGTTGAAGAAAGAAATAAAAAACAAACAAATGTGTCCTGGACAAATGAGAGACTTTTCTGTTGAACAGTGGGACAAAATACCTGTCCTGGTCAATAGGTGCAGAAGTCTGACTGAGAGGAACAGAAAACATGACTGGGAGCAGAACATTAAATGATTGTTTACTAATATTACTTTATGACTCATGTACTAAGTGTAATAAATGATCTTATTTGTTTGCTTTTTTAAAAAAAAAATATTTCTATTGAACCAGAATTAGAAAATAATGTAATGATTTTCATAAAGTTTTTATTTATTATTACTTTAGTCAATTTCAGCTTATTTTACTGGCAGCTGTCCCCCCCCCCCCCCCCCACCCCCCCCACCCGCTTTTTTTTTTAATGAAAGAGTATAAATAAATATGAGACAACTGTAACAATAATAATAATAAGGCAAGGCAAGTTTATTTGTATAACACCTTTCATGTACAAGACAATTCAAAGTGCTTTACATGAACAAAATCATAATAAAATAATAAATTATATTAAAATCATAAAAAGCAGAATTAATTAAAAGTTACTGTGCAGATGTCATGCATGAGAAAAGAAATGTTTTTAACCTGGATTTAAAAGTTTCTACATTCTGTGAGAGTTTAATCTCCATTGGCAGATTATTCTACTTGTTTGCAGCGTAACAGCTAAATGTTGCTTCTCCATGTTTAGTCTGATCTCTGGTCTGGACTCTGATCTGGACTCTGGTCTGGACTCTGGTCTGGACTCTGATCTGGACTCTGGTCTGGACTCTGATCTGGACTCTGGTCTGGACTCTGGTCTGGACTCTTGTCTGGACTCTGGTCTGGACTCTGGTCTGGACTCTGGTCTGGACTCTGGTCCGGACTAGTTGACCCGAGTCTTTGGATGGAAGAGCTCTGCTTAGTTGATATTCTCACTTGGTTTATATATATTATTTATAATAATAATAATACATTTTATTTCTTGGCTCCTTTCTGGTCACCTTACAAAAAGAAAGAAGAAACAGACCACATAAATTAAAAACAAATAAAAACAAAAACAGGCAAGGTAGATAGTTATACTGTTTAGAGAGAGTAGGCCTTCTTTTTAAATATAAAGTTGAAACATGTTTAATAAATGAGAGTTAAGACTAATCAAATTTGATGGAAATACAAACTGAGTCAACATTGTTTCAGCCTAAATGTGTAGTTCTGACTCAGAACCAGCAGGCTATTTGCAGCTGTCATTCATCAGACTTTGAGGTTTGTGTTTTTATCATATCATTTTTGACCAAACTGATGTGATGTGTAGCTAAACTACCTGTTTGTGCTGCGTTATTAATACAAACCATCTGTCTACACGCTTGCTGTGTAGTTCATCTTCTTCTTTTTAATGAAAGATCACATGAGTAGCGATCACATGATGCTGACGGTTACAGGAAGCATGAGGTTGTATCTGCTGAATGACTGGCATGGGGAAAAACTACAGGTAATCTTTCAGGTGAAAAAACAACAACAAACAAATTGTTTATATAAAATCATTTTCACTTAACCCTAACAGTAAGATAAAAGCTAGAGAAAACACAATCACCAAAACCTCAGTCTCAACCCAGTCCAGGTCCTCTGGACCAAATGCCCTACATGTTTTAGATGTGTTCCTGCTCCAACACACCTCATTCAGATTAATCAGGTTCTTTGCAGTCTGCCCACATCAATTAGTTAAATTCATGTGTTAAAGTTACTTCTAAAATATGTAACACTGCTACAAACAGCTATACCTTCATTCATATATCTATATTCTAAACCCCACAACACATTGTTCTTATTGGTTCTTTTAATGTTTGCACCTGATAACTTGGATAAATAAAATAATAATTCTGTTTCCAGAAAGGTTTCATTCCTGCAGCTGGTTTATTTGTATTACTTGGATTTTGGGTTGAAAGGGCTGAAATATCCAAAACCAAAACAACAAAGAGAAATGGGAGAAAAAAGGAAAAGCTCCTCCAGTTGAAGGAGGAGCTTCAGAACGTGTCTGTTTATAAGAACAATAAGGGTGACCAATGAGGGCGTCCCTACAGGTGGCAGGAGGAACTACAACTCATTAAAGTTTGCACTCCACATATGTGTGTGTGTGTGTGTGTATATATATATATATATATATATATATATATATATATATATATATATATATATATATATGTATATATATATATATATATATATATATATATATATATATATATATATATATATATATATATTATTTCAATGCAATGGATCATAATGGATTTCTTTCTTCATTGCTTTTATTTCCTTAATTGTTGTTTTTTTTTTATTTTTTTATTATTATTTTATTGTTTTTTGTTCTCTAAATTACTTTGGTTCGCTTAAACATTAGATAAAATGCTGTTCAAAGAAAGTTAAGTTAAATATCGTCCATCTGTGTTTTCTGAATAAATGACAGGAAGTGACACCAAATGTTCCTCGTGTATCTTGTAAGGCCAGTTAGTTATTTTTCTAGATTTAATCTTTTTTAATAATCTTTAAAATCTGTAAATTTTTTAGTTTTTGACAGTTAAAAAGAAAATCAATTTGCTTTTTAAGTCTCCAGAGTCCCAAGAGTCCCTATATTTCACAGACCAAAGATAACCATCATCCAGGAGGATGTTTCGAAAGGAGGAAGAGGAACGAATGTGGTTGGGATCAGAAATGTAAATAAACCATTTTCTGCAGCTTGAAGTTAAAATGAAACGACTATATGTATTTATATTTTTAACACCTGTTTCAGACATAAAATATATAGAAAAGATCAGATCAAACCAGGATGGCACACATCACAGCTATGTCTACTGTTTCTTTTCTGTTCATAATAATTATTAGAATAATGAAATGGATGAAGTTTGTATTAGAATAATCTGACTGGAAACATGAAAAGTCAAATTTGACATGAAGTGTGAACTTCATGGCTTTTTCATTAACTGGATCATAAAAAGTTAACATAAACCAATTTTCTCATTGTTCTAATATTTTCTTTACTTTCTGGGAGATGGAGAATATTCCATGAAAGTTGCTAAAAAAAAAGAGAGAGACTTGTCTGATTTAACCCAGACTGATTCCAGATAGTCTCAACTGGAATAACAAGCAGATGAGAGCATGAAATGATGGAGCATCATTCTTTTCTTCCAGCAGATCGAACACTGAAGATGAATCTTTACGATATTTTCACTAAAATCAGCTCAAAGTGCAGCATTAACACGTCTAACGAGGTGGGATGACAGAAACAGAGACTATATGATGAATATACTTTTTGTTTAACATACTGTATGTTGAATATTTGCAAACCTAATGTTTTTATTTATTTTAGCAACAATAAAATTGCAGTTCATCTCATATTAGTATATTCTATACAGACTCGATGTAAGCAGCGTGACGTAACCAGCGAGGCTATGACGTCATCCAGCTGTCCCTCATGTTGCGTGTTTGGCCCCCAGTCCCTCATCTGGATGCTCCCCAGTACCACTGGTCCAGTTTAACACACAGCTGCAGGCGACGTCGCACAAGAATTCACGAGCCCCCACGCACGCGCGCACACATCACGCACTTTCACAGCAACAACTTCTTCTTCTTTCTGAGCTCGTGACCCTGGAGCCTCATGATGTCCATTGTCAGCCTGTGAGCAGGCTGTAAATAGGACCGCACACCTCCAGCTCCACGCTGATGTGCACAAGGCCACGTAGGTCACGTGGGTCGTGGATTTCTTCCCACGATGAGGTCTGCAGACATCACAGACAATAGAAGAAGAATCACAGATGAACAACAGTCTCAGTCCCTTTCTTCTTCTCCCTCTCATTCAGCCAAGCTTTAAAAGAACATTATTATTATTATTATTATTATATTTTATTTTATTTTATTATTATTATTATTATTATTATTATTATTATTATTATTATATTTTATTTTATTTTATTATTATTATTATTATTATTATTATTATTATTATTATTATTATTATTATTATAAACAGAAGGGTTTGAGCGGTGAGATCACACAAACTGAACCCTTGGCCTGTTTATGATCTGAAATTCCCGCATAACCTTCCTCTCCTCCCTCCCTTACACACACACACACACACTCTCTCTCTCTCTCTCTCTCTCTCTCTCTCTCACAGACACACATATACACTGAACCTCTGGCTTTTGTATCCTGTTGGGGCGATGATGGACATTTCTTTCACACGCGCACAAGCCCGAATATCTATCTATCTATCTATCTATCTATCTATCTATCTATCTATCTATCTATCTATCTGCGTGTCTGTGGGTGAACTCTGCGGACAGTGCAGGAGGAATGATGAAGGATGAGGGGATGAAGACAGGAGGAGGTGGAGGAAGCTGTTCTGCAGCTCTCTCTAATCTAAAAAGGCCATTTGCTGCCTTGACATGATCCATCTTTAATAAACATCGTGGTAATTTATTTAGATGAAAAAATCCCGGTGTCATTAGATTAGAAATATAATATAAATGTAAAACCCTTCCGATCACCTATCCGTTGTCTCAGGTTGTCCCCAGTTGTTGTTACGATGTCCCACATTGTTGTTTTTCTTTACGTGATCACCGTGCGTCATTCTCCAAACACACAAACAACAAACAACTGTCTGAAAACATGAAAACTGACGAGAAAAATCCAGCAAGAAACCAAAAGCGTCAGTTCTGTCATCAGCTCTTTAACAACAACAACAATAAGAATAATACGAATAAGAATAATAATAATAATAATGTTTTCCAATTTCTTTGTGACCATTTACAGCTATTGCATACATGTGAATAAATAAATAAATACATAAATAAATAACTCGGTCCGATCAGAAGGCCCATACAGCGTTTCAGCGCGCGCCTGTGCGGCCACGCGGGGGGGGGGGGGGGGGGGGGGGCAGAATGTCTCTGCTGACGTACAGAGGGATGAATGTGATGAAGATGAGTCCATCTTCATCCTGAAGAGGGTCAGCAGGGTGGGCTTAACAAACAAATAAATAAATAAATAAATAAAAGAATAAATAAAAGAATGAATAAATGAATAAATAAATACATAAATACATAAATAAATAAATAAAAGAATAAATAAATAAATGAACAAATGAATGAATGAATAAATAAATAAATAATAAAAGAACAAATAAACAAATAAGTAAATAAACAAAAAGGCCTTTTATCCAGACTTGTAACTCTCAGATATTCTGACCTTCATGTCAGTAAACATTTAAACTGAAATAAGATGAACAAACCCAGGAGGGAGCTCCTCTACGGGAAGATTTACGTTATTTGTTTTAATAAATCAGATTTTTCATGTTCTAATGACTAACAGAAAATAACCTGAATAATAACAGATAATAATAATAAAAGCCAGGATGTCTTTACTGTCGTCACGTTCCTCTTTTACCTGCTGGACGAGGCCAGGTCGCCTCCACCACCATGCTGCAGGACAGACAGCCCTCTTGGCTTCTGGATCTTCTGCCTGTTTGCTACATAAAACACAAGTTCATTCAGAATAAACAACATTTAGGCTACAGATCTCCTCACAAGGAGCTACAAGCTCCTGCTGCTGATAAAACTGCTGCCATGCAGACGTTAAATCCTAAATCTGCAGCTTTGTGTGAAGCTGCACGTCCCTCCAACATATGAGCTTATAATACAAGCATCTTTCCTATTCCTTTGTTTTTTTTTCTTCTTTCTTCTTCCAGCGGATTGCAGGCTGCAGCAGCAGGGTGCCGGGAGGCTTTTTTAAAAAGAAAAAAAAAATGGAGCAGCTACAAAGAAAATAATTCTGGGGCGGTGAGCAGTTTGGTCTAAGTGACACAAATGGCGCATCAAATTGGCTGCATGAAAGTGTCGACAACTCATCCCTCACAGGAACAACTCTGAATGTCTTTTTCTGAAAGAGCTGCTGCCATTTGTGGGGATCCACAAGGAGTCCTTGAGGGGCTTCAGGGATCCTCAGAGGGGCTTTGTTGCGTCCCCTGGAAAATGGGGGGGGATTCCATGTCACTGTTATCTCCTTTCCCAGGAAATGTGGAGCAGAGATTCCACGTTTTACCCAAATATAAGCTGAGATACGATGTGGGTTTAAGTGAAAGGGGCGAGCATTGTGGGTAATTTTCTGTAAAGGAGTATTTAGATGAAAAGCTGTGTCCCACATCGGTTTGTTATTAAAAGGACTATGTGTGGACTTGGTGTGTTTCTCCACCTCCCTCTCTGCTGACCACCTGTTGCTGTTTGTCCTTCCACACAAGCCTTTCAGCACATGGACACAACTCATCCCGTTCCGCTGAAAGCAGTGGTGTCTGTTTATGTCATTCTAATGAATTCCAGTTTTAATGGTGGCACTGGTGACGTTAAACAGCTTACAGGGTCTCCACAGGTCACATGAATAAAAGTAGCCTCCCGTCTAATTAGCACATCTTTTTTGCAGGGGGTGCATCCAGGTCTCCGCATGGCCGCCGCCTCTAATTGCGTCTAATTAAAAAATCTCCCAGTCATGTTTTCAAACTTGACCAGGTGTGGTTTGAATGGGAACTCTGGTGGGCTTTAAAAGTCTGCTTTCCCGCTGATATCTGCAGGAGAGTCGCCTGTGATCATGATACACGGAGCTGACAAGTTACTGGAAACTTCTGATGTGTGTGTGTGTGTGTGTGTGTGTGTGTGGCCTGCTTTATGGTTCATAACTGGACTGATGGCCAATGCAGCACCAGGCTTGGATCTAATGAAGCCTCTCAGTCATTCAGGAAGTTGTAGCTGCTTCCTGGTATCAATACATACATAAATAAAAATTAAATAAAATGAAGTTGAGTTTTTACTTTTTATTTTATTTATTTGGATCGCACACAATGTGGGCTTTTAGTCAGCTGAGGAAGTCAGGACTCTAAAGTCCATCAGGTTTTCTGCAGAAATTTGTCATTTTCTATAAAAGGAAGTTGTTGTTTTTTTTATTTACAGCTGTGCTCATATGTATTCATCCCCTTTCATTAAAGAAAAGGCTGAATTTACAACAGTCACTCAAATAACTGGAGACTTAAAAAAGGAACAATAAATAAAAATTTGCAAAAATATAATTTAGTAATATAAGACACTGTTTTTTTTTTCATTTAATTGAATTGAAGAAAAAAAAAAAAACAACAACAAACAAATGTGTCCTGGACAAATGAGAGACTTTTCTGTTGAACAGTGGGACAAAATACCTGTCAACAGGTGCAGAAGTCTGACTGAGAGGAACAGAAAACACCTGACTGGAGCAGAAACATTAAAGGATTGGTCAACTAAATATTACTTTATGACTCATGTAATATGTAATAAATGATCTTATTTGTTTGCTTTTTTTTTAAAAAAAAACAAAAAAAAAAAACAAAACACATTTCTATTGAACCAGAATTAGAAAATAATGTAATGATTTTCAGCTTATTTTACAGGTAGCTGGTATTTTTCCTTCTTTAATGAAAGGGGATGAAAAAATATGAGCACAATTGTATTTAATATTTATTTATTTATTTATTTATTTTACTTTTAAATAAAAGAATAAAATTGGAAATATGTTGTGCAAATGGACAAAAGGTGTTAAAAATTAAATATTAAAAAGAAAAATCTCCCAAAACACCGCAGGACTCATCTTCCATGCAGTTATCTATCTATCTATCTATCTATCTATCTATCTATCTATCTATCTATCTATCTATCTATCTATCTATCTATCTATCTATCTATCTATCTATCTATCTATCTATCTATCTATTTTATATTCAACGATAAAATAAAATAAAATAAAATAATCATATTGTATGATTATAGTTGTTAAGTCACGTAGAGAAGCAGAAAGTGTAAAGCAGAAATTCTCTTTTTGATGACTTCTTTGTTATTTTGATTTATTTTACTTTTGGTCTAAAAACATGGAGAATTCTGCATTTTTATAAAGAGAGAAACACAGAAAATGCATCCTTCGTGCAACTAATAGTTTTTGTTTTTTGCTCAAGTTTCAGTTCCATGATAATCAATTGAACACTTACTGTGGCATGGAAATAAAATAAAATAAAATAAAATAAAATAATTATTTTAATTTAATTTAATTTAATTTAATTTAATTTAATTTAATTTAATTTAATTTAATCAACAATGCTGTTGAGTTTTAATAAAGGAGTTCAGCAGAAAGCAGGATTTTATTCTGATCACTTCTTGATTTGAATTTGTCCTGCAGAAGGAAACTGATGCTGGAAGCTGCAGAGAAAGCTGAACACAGATCCAACAATCAGCCCAGATGTTCAGGAAGCTCATGCACAACGTCCCGTTGAAGCCCAGGAAGACGACGACCTGCTGATCAACCCAGTTCTCGTTGAAGGTCAGACATTTCTACGTCTCAGATATCTGTGGAGAATCGTTACTGCCTTCCTTTTTGGTTTGTTACTTTTACCAACAACACAGCATCACATTGTATTTGTGTTCATCGGTGAAATCTCCTCGGATTAAACTCAGGAACATTTTCCCTGTTTTAGGGTGAAAACTGCAGAAAAGTGGCTCCACTTTGCGTTTCTGTTCATGCCTGTGCAGGTTGTGGAGTAAAGTAAAGCTTCTAATGATCACTACTCAGATAAAATCTAGTGAATATTTTGCATGTTTTATCCACAACACATGTGGAACATCTGAGGAGCTCAAACCCAGCAGCAGTGTGTGGATATTCTCTGTGCACACACACAGGTAAACACTGTTCATAAAGAGAGATAAACTACATTATTTCACTATTTCTATTTAACTTCAGCTCCCCACTAAGCTGCTAATGCAGGCAGAGTGAATCTCTTTGTCCTGCGGGTAATTTAATACTTCCATGATGAAAGCCTGCAGTCTGCCCGTGGTTTCTGCATCTGTACCATCCTCTAGTGACGTCCACGAGTACTGCACCTTCATCTCCATCATCCTCATCACCCACCACTTCATTCTACCACAGTCTCATCGCTCGTTACACAGCTGAACCAACTGCAGGGAAATTACACCCAAACAGGATCAAATAAACCTGGAAGAACTTCCACAGCGTCACATCTGGACACGAGGATGGAACTGGAAGCACACGGGAGGTGGAGTCAGAAAGGCAAGCAAAGCGGAATAAAGTCATTCCGCTTAAGTTTCATTCCTATGTCAAACTACAAACACGGAAAACACCAGAAGTCCTCATTCTGGTTGTGATGTTCGGGGACGGGATGTGGACATTAGATGGTCAGGCGTTTCCATGGTGAGGATGTGTTGTGATCAAAGAACTTTAAGTCAATAAAATCATGGAGCAGGATTGTCCTCATCACAACAGATAGATAGATAGATAGATAGATAGATAGATAGACAGATAGATAGATAGATAGATAGATAGATAGATAGATAGATAGATACACAGATTGATAGATAGATAGATAGATAGATAGATAGATAGATAAATAGATAGACAGACAGACAGACAGATATATAGATAGATATATAGATAGATAGATAGATAGATAGATAGATAGATAGATAGATAGATAGATAGATAGATAGATACACAGATAGATAGATAGATACACAGATAGATAGATAGATAGATAGATACACAGATAGATAGATAGATAGATAGATAGATAGATAGATAGATAGATAGATAGATAGATAGATAGATAGATAGATAGATAGATAGATACACAGATAGATAGATACACAGATAGATAGATAGATAGATAGATAGATAGATAGATAGATAGATACACAGATAGATAGATAGATAGATAGATAGATAGATAGATAGATAGATAGATAGATACACAGATAGATAGATAGATAGATACACAGATAGATAGATAGATAGATAGATAGATAGATACACAGATAGATAGATAGATAGATACACAGATAGATAGATAGATACACAGATAGATAGATAGACACACAGATAGATAGATAGACACACAGATAGATAGATAGATAGATAGATAGATAGATAGATAGATAGATACACAGATAGATAGATAGATAGATAGATAGATAGATAGATACACAGATAGATAGATAGATAGATAGATAGATAGATAGATAGATAGATAGATAGATAGATAGATACACAGATAGATAGATACACAGATAGATAGATAGATAGATAGATAGATAGATAGATAGATAGATAGATAGATAGATAGATACACAGATAGATAGATAGATAGATAGATAGATAGATAGATAGATAGATAGATAGATAGATAGATAGATAGATAGATACACAGATAGATAGATAGATAGATACACAGATAGATAGATAGATACACAGATAGATAGATAGACACACAGATAGATAGATAGATAGATAGATAGATAGATAGATAGATAGATAGATAGATAGATAGATAGATAGATAGATAGATAGATAGATAGATAGATAGCCATGTTTGTCATGTTGTGAAAATCCAGCATATATGTTCAGTTATTTAATTTATCCTCATCTTAGTGTTTTTAAATCCAGACTTGTTGCCTGGTTTATTTTTTATTTCCTATAATTTATTTACTTAATTATTTTCTAACTATTTTTATTTAATTTTCCACCTTCAAGTCTGCTTCTAAGACTCTCTAGCCTGCTTTGTTTTAGATGTTTTATTGCTTTACTCTGATTTCATTCATTTCTTTATTCTCTTTATTGACTTATTTTTACTTTCATTCTTTTGTTTTGATGTTTAATGTTTCTAATATTATTTTCATGTCTCTGGTTTATCCTCACAAGTCCTTTCTCTGATGTTTGTGGCTGAGTTTTTCTTTTCCTGACCTGCTTTGTGTATGAAAAGTCCTGAAAACATGTAGATTGATTAAATAATGAAAACTTTGTGGTCTTGTCTGCATAAAAGAGCTAATTCTTTCAGCAGATTATGTCTTGATTTGTATAGATTATGTAGAGAAAAAAAGCCTGTAGCACCTGCTTCCAACTGGACTCCAGCAGATCACCAGCACCACTGCTTGTGTTGTTCTCACTCTCAGATGTAAGTCACTTTGGAGAAAAGTGTCTCATAAAGGAGAGATTTTTATTATTCATCTTGAGAATCTGATACCAATCATGAATAATTGATGCTCTAATTCAAGTTTATTTACAACTTTGATTGACTTGGTTTCAACACTTGCTGGTGTTTATGTTTATGTTTATGTTTAGGTTTATGGACTAATGCTAAAACCCTCAATGGGACATTTCTTTTTTTCTGTTTCTATTTTCAGATCTACAATAAAAATCCACTGGTTTAAAATGGAAACTAATTTTTCTATGCTGTTTTAAAATAGATGGTCCGGCGACATGTCCAGGATGTCGCTGCCTCTCGCTCAGTGATGGCTGGGATGGACTCCAGATTCCCTTAATTGGACTCAGTGGTCAAGAAAATGGATAAACATGTATGTAACTAATGTATGTAAATAAATAGTTTAAAAAGTAAAATGGCAGGCAGAACCTTCAGATCCAGTAAAACCAGCTCCCAGTTTCATCTCCAAACTTTCCTTCCTGATAAATCTTCTTCAGGTCTGGCTTGGTGATCCTGATCCATCCCTTTAGTCCTGCTGCTGTAGGCCGAGGCAGGTGGGAGACGTCCCATGATGCACTGGGAGACATCCCATGATGCACTGGGAGACGTCCCATGATGCACTGGGCTCCTCTCTGCTCTCCATGTAGAAACATCTGACGTGGTTGTTATCATCATGTTTCTCTTCCTTCTCAGCAGGATCCTGGTTTAGAGTCACGCTGACTCCTCGTTCCTGTCCTCTCCACCCCCAATCAGTCCAGGAAGGAAGCTGTTCTTCCTGGTTCGGTGATGATGGAGGTTTTCCTCTCCACTGTCTCTTCATGCAGCTCATGATGTCCATTAATTTCATAAGCTAGGTCATTATTTATATAGTTTATATAAACACAGTAAATATAATCTGAACCAGCGTGGTGGTGGATTTATTTTCACTGGATTATAGCTGGAATGGGTCTGTAAAAGTGACCTGAGATGACTTGAGAATACTGTATAAATAAAGCTGGATTGAACTGAACTGAATTAATAAATAGATTAATAGATTTGATTCAACAACTTCAACTAAAACATTAGAGGCAGATTTTTTTTTTTTTATCCTCCATAAATACTCCAGTTAATAATAATAGTAAATGCTATTATTATTATTATTATTATTATTATTATTATTATTATTATTATTATGACTATTATTATTATTATTATCATCATCATCGTTGTTGTTGTTGTTATTATTATTATTATTATTATTATTATTATTATTATTATTATTAATGTTATTCATTTTAAATTCTAATTTAATATTATTATTAATTATAATAATAATAATTATATAATTAGTAGTAGGGATCCTGAATTGGTGTAACCGTTAATGATTGTTGTAACTTTTACCCCAAATTTCATAAACAAGCTAAATAAACAAACTGTGTGTCTGAAACTTTGAGATGTTTGTGTGTGAAACTTGGGTCAGAATGGACTCCATTGTTCTGACTAAGTACTTAGTTTTGTTATAACCACTCATAACGAATCCTCTACTACGTCTACAACACACTCAGAGCAGCCCTGCTGCTCGACAGTTTATGGAGGAAGATCCTGGTCTGGGACGACCACTAGATGGAGTAAAGTTCTGGTTATTGTGGCAGAGATGCAGCCTCACTAAATGTTGTCAAACTCCAGTCCTCAAGGGCTGGTATCCGGCAGGGTTTGGTTGTTTCCCTCTCCCAACACACGTCATTCAAATCAGATGGATCCATCCGCTTCTCATCCACCTGTGTATTCACTTCGGTCAGGTGTGTTGGAGCATGGAGACGACAAAAACCTGCAGGATGCCGGCCCTGCAGTTTGACACCTGCGCTGATTGTCTTTATATTTGAATGAAATCAGACCTGCTGTATGATTTTATATTGCAGATGAGAAGCAATGGATGGTATAATCAGGGTGTCGTGGAAAGGAAAGGAGCAGCAGAGCCTCCATCTTCTCTTTGCAACACGTGCTGTTTTCTAATTTTGGAACATGAAGCATAAAATATTGAAGCATGTTGAGCTGGGAATTCACACAGATTCTTCTGAGCCCAAATGAGACTAACTAAATTGTTAAAAAAATTTCTTTTAAACTTTTAAGATCACAAGGTCTAACAAACATTTCAGACAATCAGAAGGAATTTCTGTATGCATGGGACAAGACTGGATTCTGAAGATCTTCTGCATTAAAAGCAAACAGGATTCAGATTTTCAACTGGGAACCAGTGCGTGGACTCAGGAAAACTTCCAGAAATCCCAGTCTGTGAACACAGTTCACCCTGAAATCCATAAATGCAGGTTAAAGCTCCAGAGAAGAAGCCAGATGTGAAGAGGATCCAGAAGCAGCAGCGTCTTCTCTGGACCAGAACTCATCTAAAATGTTCTGAGACAAAGTGGAAACCTGGAGGAAGATGTGGAACTCTTTGTGGACAGCATGGACGGCGTGTCCTGCAGACTGGAGAGGAGAGGGAGCATCCAGCTTGTTATCAGTGGACAGTAGAGAAGCTGCATCTCTGATGGGATGGGGTTGCATCAGTGCAGATGTGGGCAGCTTCCACATCTGGGAAGCTCCATCGATGCTGGAACATCTGCTCCCATCCAGACAACGTCTCTTTCAGGGAAGACCTTGCAGGTTCCACCATGCTGGACCACATCCTGCATCATCCCAGCAGCATGGTGGTCTTACTGGGATTATAATCGAACCACAGTGAATTAGACTTTAGTATCTGTAAAAGTACATTGAGACACTTTGTGGTGAACTGGTGCTGTTAAATAAAGTTGAATTGAAAGTCTTGAATCTTTTGAAGCCTCTGTTGCTTTTTAAAACCCTGCATTATATAATACTTTATTTCACAACCACATTTTCTTTGTTTTTACTTTTATTTTTGCCAAATTAATCTTTGGAAACTATGTTTTTTGACAGCCAGCAGAGACTTTTATACTTCCAACCTTTTTGAATTCCTTCTCAGACAAAAACAGCTCAGGCTTCATGTTTTCTCTTTTATGTCTGACTGTGTTGTGGTTTTAAACCTGTATGACTCACAGATAACAGCGGTCATGTCAACATCCCTTTCAGCCACACAAGGAACAAAAACACAGACTCAGATTAATGACACCAACACTTGACTTTTGATGAAAATGAAATCAACCAGAAGAGGACTTACAGAACCCGCCAACATTTAATCTTTTATCCACTGATTAAAGGCGATTTGAATCAAAAAAAGTTACTATTAATGTCAGGTGATGTTTACGAGGAGCAAACACAAACTACATTTACCGTCCGGGTAGTTTTCTGGTCATACTGAAGACATCAGGATTGTTTACTGTAGTTTAAACCAATAATAATGCTTTTATTTTAACAAATAAAAAACATTTCAATCATTCATCATCCTATCCATTTAGTCCAATGGAGGGTTGCGGGGAAGCTGGAGCCTATCCCAGCAGTCTGTGGGCGAAGGGCAGGGTACACCCTGGACAGCTCGCCAGTCCATCGCAGGGCCACACAGCCACTCACACTCACTCCTAGGGGCAATTTAGAGTAACCAATTAACCCAACATGCATGTCTTTGGACGGTGGGAGGAAGTTGGAGTGAACATGCAGAAAGAAAAGCCACTGTTCAAACCTTGCCCCAGCCAAGGATTGAACCTTCTTGTTTTGAGACCACGGTGCTAACCACTATGCCACCTTCAAATATATTTCACTTTTATGTTCATTTTAGTGTTTGTGGGTTGTTTCAATTCAGCTTTATTTGTACAGCGCCTCTTCACAACAATGTCATCTCAGGACACTTTACTGATGCATCAATTCAAGCCAGTTCATTATTAGAGAAAACCAACAGATTGCATGTCGTGTTGTGTGTTTTGTGTTCTGGTTTCCTGTTTTAGTTTGTAGTCTTGTTTAGTTCCTTTGTGTCTTTATTTCTGTTTAGCTTTTGTTCCCGTTCATGAGATTCACCTGGACTTATTGGTTCATTCACCACACCTGTATCCCGTTTGGTTTCCCTGCATTTATACCCTTTGGTTTCTGTTCCCGTTGCTGGTCCATTGTGTGTGCTTGTGTTAGCTTAGTTTAACTTAATAAACCTGATTCCTGGAACCTACTAAGCAGTCTGCCTCCATCTCTGCGATTGGGTCCACACCTCCACGTCTCCACGGTACCACTCCTTGACATTGCATCAGATCCTGACTTGGATCCAGTACTCCATCCGGAGCTGCATGGGGCGACAGTGGGAAGGAAAAACTCCCTTTTAACAGGAAGACAAAACCTCCAGCAGAACTCGGCTCAGGCAGGGCAGCGATCTGCTGGACTGGTTGGTGTGGAGAGGACAGGTATAAGACAAATATGCAGCTTTTATCCAGGAATACCTACAGAAACAGAAGAAATACGATGATGTCAATACTGTCCTATGTTTCTACATGGAAGATGAGGAGCAGAGAGAGGAAGAGGAAGAGCTCAGTGCATGATGGGACGTCCCTCAGCAGTCTAAGCCTATGGCAGGGTGACTACTGGATGGCTAAACACCAAGGCCGGATTATCCAAAGGGCATTATGGGCACGGGCCCAAGGGCCATTACCCTCTTGGGGCCCATCGGTCTGGAGCAAACACCAGCAGTTTGGACATGAAACATAAAAGCCAGATCGTTGTCGGGTCTATTGGTATTGGTACTTGCTAAGAGATGCTAGAAATGTCATTTCAGTGTATCATTCACAATTTTCATAATGTTATGATGTGGAAAGGGGCCCCTGGAACACTCTGGGCCCAGGGGCCTGTGCACTATTAATCCGGCCCTGCTAAACCCCCTAACTATAAGATTTGTTAAAAAGGAAGGTCTTCAGGTTTATCTTACAGGTAGAGTGGGAGTCTGCGTCCTGAACCCACAGTGGGAGCTGGTTCCATAAGAGTGGAGCCTGATCGCCAAAGGATCTTCCTCCCATCAGTGTCCTAGAGACTCTGGAACCACAAGCAGACCTGCAGTCTCAGAGCAAAGTTCTCTGTTTGGAATATATGGAACTATGAGATCTTTCTCATCACAGCCCTCGCTGCAGCCTTTCAGATCAGCTGGAGACTTCTCAGGTGGATTTGGTACAGAACATTAATAAGGAATTGCAGTAATCCAGTCTTGAAGCAGCAAAAGCATAGATCGGTTTTTCTGCGTCTCTCTCAGACAGGATGTCTCTAATTTTTGCAATATTAAGAAGGTGGAAGGAAGTTCTAGAAACCTTTTTTAAATGTGAGCTGAAGGACGAATCCTGGTCAAAAATAACTCCAACGCTCCTCGCTGTAGTACTGGAATCAAAGTTAATACCATCCAGATTTATTACATTGCTCGACAGTTTTGTCCTGAGTAATTCAGGTCTAAAGAAAACGACCTCAGTCTTGTCTGTGTGTGTGTTTTGTCACCGGTGGCTATAATTACACATCAAATCCCAAACAGAGGCATAAAACAGATGTGATCTGAGCTGTATATCCTGTTATGAGCCACAGAGGACACTCACCAGGCCACAAACAGGAATGACTTCCTGTATTGTTGAGCCAAAGATGTTCTGATGGGGAATGTCACCAGTGTAGATTATCCTGTTACAATTATTGTGACAGAAATAATCAGGATCGGTCTGCATTCATTTCTAAACACTATGTCTGTGTAAAACCACATAAATCTCCTTTTAAGTCTTTTAGTTTGATCTGTTTCTATCATCTGACAGCAGCAAAACCTAATAAGAAACAAATTTGTTGAGTTCCACGGAGGGTGGACCAGATGCAGACATGCTTTAAATGTAAAGGCTGGACTGATAAAGTGGTTTTTGGTGGATTCTGTTCAGAGCAGCTTTGTGCTCAAATTCAGCTTCTCTCGCAGGGATGATGCCAAATTCAGACTTTTAAGGCACCAGAAAAAAGTGACATCTTACTGCTTTTTTATTTCCAATAGCATCAGATTTTATCACTGAATCATTAATTAAACCATTAATTTCTCTGATATTTTCACGTAATGTGTGTAAAACAGGAGCTGTGCAGGACGTAACATTTGCGGATTCATTTTACTGGTAACACTGGGCAGAAATGAGCCTCCTGGTAGCTGAAGCTGGTGAACTGTCTGTGTTCCAGAGGCTGTAGTGTGTGTAGTCACTATTTACTTTATTACTCCCATAAAGTCCGGTGGTGGAGCGTCCTACATGGTGTGGAGCCCACCTGCTTTTTTCTGGGTGGTTGCTGTGGCAACAGCCTCTGTGGATATTGAGGTCTGATTTCTGACGTGTATGGATCTGAAAGTTCATAAGTTTTGTCACATTCGCATCAAGCCAGATATTTATTACTTTTATTTTTATATATATTTATCTACATGAAGTTTGTGGGGGGGGGCAGAATGTTGTCTGTGCATAGCAGTGTGTGAAGTAAATTTAGTGTTTTTAATATTCTATATTGTATATTTTGGTGTGTGAAAACCTTTTTTATTCGATATTCTTTTTTAAAAAGTATGCAAAGCACTTTGCGTCGCCTTTGGCATGAAAGTTCTTTATAAAGTTTGATTTCATCTATTGGTATTTTAATATTTTGATTACTCATAAACTGCAGCTATTTACACCTGCAGTCTATTCATGAGATGATCTGATATTTTTATAACTTTTATTTGCAGATTTTAGTCCAGCACATCTCATGCTATGTGCAGCACCAGCGGTCTACAGGTACATGTTGACTGATAGACTGACCTTAAAACACAGACAACAACAGGAACACAGCTGTCATCAAGGACTTTCCACCCTAACTTCACAAGTACAGGTTTTATCTTTCTTTTTCTTTTTTATTGATTTTACATACAGAATATGATAATTAATCAAACACATATACAGTCTGGAAGCTAAGAGGCACGTTTATTGCTTGTTTTGATGTCAGTATCTGGTTCTGTGCAGAAAAGGAACCCATGTGACAGCAGGGAAGATGATGTAGGAGTCTGCACATCTCTTGATACCGTGGTTAGAGCCTTCCCTGGTCCTAACAGAAAAAGCCTCAACTCAGTCTGGAGGAAGAGGAAGATTTCTTTGGAGGCTTGCTCAGTGGCTCCAGAACCACAAGACACCACATTTAACCAAGAAAATTCAGCTATTGTTTCACAGAATCAATAACAAAGAGTGAAACATATCATTTTTATTTTATTACATTAAAAATGAGCATTGATTTTTTTTCTGTACATTAATAAAGACGTGTTTTAATGAGCTGTTTTTTGTATACTTCAACTTTACATTTTACATTCAGAAGTCAGATGTAGAAATGTGTCTGTTGTGTAGAAATGGTAAAGTTGTGTATTTACTTTTATTCAATCACTTTTGTCCTTAGTGACTGCAGCAAAGTTACTGTTTGTTGTATTTAATATGAAACTGCAAGAACATATATAATCAACTTTTACAGTTATTTGCCTTTTGATTAGCTTTACTCCTGAATTTTTGGGGTCTAGACGGGAAACTTCCCTCTCATTTCCTCCAATAGGTAAATGTACACAATCCTGCTTATAAATGTTTCTTGCATTCTGTAATGAAAAAGTATTTAAACAGAAGTTTGGTAAGGTGGCCGGCGGGTGCAAATGTGCTTCATATAGAAAAACAGCTGCATTTAAGAATAGATATGCAAGCGGGAAACGCTGCATGTATAGAAGAGCGTTGCAAATCAAAAACATAATGCAAAAGAAGAAAAACGTGCTGCGAATACAGAAACAAACTGCAAATACAGAAAATAAATATATGCATGAAGAAAAACAGCTGCAAAAAGAAAACGCTGCAAATTCATTCTCACAACGGAAGTGCTCCGACGAGTTTCTACCCTATAGTCAGAAAAAGCACTTTTTCAAATTTTTTTGGTTTAATATGTTTTTAAACAATTATTTAAAAACACTTAGAGGACAGTGAAGACATAAAAAGACCAGGTTATGATTCCTTTAAATGTGCTTTCTTCCACAGACCATCAAACACTTAACAGTAAAAGGTTTTAAAGTGTTACAACCTCAGTTTGTCCTGGGGAGCAAGAGGTGGTAACATTATTGCAACAAAACTAAGAAAACATACAAAATATTTGTTTAAGACCCTCTGGTCATTTCTGGATACCAGGACCGACAGGAGTTACTCAAGGAGAGATAACCAAAAACAAACAAAAAAAAAAACAAATCAACAAAAATAAAGCACAAACCAAAGCTTACACCAACTGAGCAATGAACACAATAGTTTCACAAAACCCAAATAGTCAAAACTCAGGCTTTGTCCACACGTAGCAAGTATCTCACAAAAGGAAAACATTCCTCTCTAATTTGGCCTGTCATCCACATCAAAAAGCAGATTTCATTCGTTCATTCATCATCCTAACCGCTTAATCAGATGAAGGGTCGACTGGAAGCTGGAGCCTATCCCAGCAGTTTTTGGGCGAAAGGCAGGGTACACCCTGGACAGCTCGCCAGTCCATCACAGGGCCAAAACGCAGATTTCTGCACTCAAAAACCATGGTTTTAAAAACCTCAGACAAAAGTGAAGATGTGTGAATACTCTGTTTGCACGTCTGCATGTGGACATGTATAACCGTGAGTTTTGAAGTTTTAAATGTGACTGTCTGCGTCAGAAAATGCCATCATGTCACATGTGTGACCTTTGTTTATGTAACTAAGGGATATTGTTTACGCGTCTATACTTTTATAACATACAAAACAAGAACACAAAGAAGTTCTGCAGAACTGGCACAGTCAAACATTCACATCCGGTCTGGCCTTTCAAAATAAAACCGTAGGCACACCGCTTACTGAACACATGAACTCTTTTACATTTACACCAGCATGGACGTCCTCGAAACTGTGATGGTGTTATTTGTTGTCCAGGTGCTTGTGTTTGTTTTTACAAGCTCAAATATCACTCCACATAAACTACCAACGGCAAAGGATGACATTAAGGATAATCATTTCCCACTATCTACAGCCAGAGCGGGGAAGATATTTGGTTTTTTTTTTTAAAAAAACATGGCTACGTGTGGACAAGGCCTCAGTCACTGGCAGTGAATGATTGGCAAACTGTAACACAGAGACCCAACCAAACACTGCTGCCATGAACAAAGAATGATGGCAGCTTTTATTCTGGTGCTCAGCAGAGTGTGGGCGACCAATCACCAACCAGCACATCACTCTGAGGGCGGCACCAGGAAAGAAAACAGGTGTGGCCAATCCCCAAGGTGCTCTTACACAGTCCTCATTGACATGGAGATGGTGTTGATGAGATGACATGCCATGGGTCACAACAGGGGTAATATCTAATCTAGTCTATCTAATCAACAGTAAAGTTTATTTTGAAATAGCGCAGGTAGTCCAGCAACTACTTAATCATCCTGTTTGCTGTATAAAATGATTGCCCACCCTTGCCATAGTCACAGTTTTACACCCTAACATTCGCTATCAGCAGTAGCTTAGACACATGGAGGACAGCTTGTAACTTATCAGCATCACTACCAAAACAGAATTATGTATCGTTCTGTACCTTATCGCCTGACGGAAATCCAACTTGTGCAAGATGTTGACATTTTCACATTTGTGACTCTGTGTCTTCCATAATAACACACTTAAACGACAAATCTTAAATGGCAAAGGATCCAGTTTGGTGACCTCAGGATTGGATCTCTGCTTTTTGCAGATGCCTGTTGGCTTCATCTGGTCGTGATCTCCAGCTCTCACTTGAGTGATTTGAAGTCGAGTGTGAAGCGGCTGGGATGGGAATCAGCACCTCCAAATCTGAGACCATGGTCCTCAGCCGGAATAGGGTGGATTGCCCTCTCCGGGTTGGGACTCAGGTCCTGCCTCAAGTAGAGGAGTTTAAATATCTCGGGGTCTTGTTCATGGTATGGAGGATGGTCTGCATGAGATCGACAGACGGATCGGTGCGGCGTCTGCAGTAATGTGGACTCTGTGCCGGTCTGTCATGGTGAAGAAGGAGCTGAGCCAGAAGGTGAAGCTCTCGATTTACCAGTCGATCTACATTCCTACCCTCACCTATGGTCATGAGCTGTGGGTCGTGACTGAAAGAACGAGATCTCGTATACAGGCAGCTGAAATGAGTTTCCTCCGCAGGGTGGCCGGGCTCTCCCTTAGAGATAGGGTGAGGAGCTCGGTCATCCGGGAGGGGCTCAGAGTAGAGCCGCTGCTCCTCCGCATCGAGAGGAACCAGTTGAGGTGGTTGTGACATCTGGTTGGGACGCCTCCTGGTGAGGTGTTCCAGGCACATCACTGCGGAAGGAGATGCCAGGGAAGACCCAGGACACACTGGAGGGATTATATCTCAGCTGGCCCGAGAACGCCTTGGGATCCCCTCGGCAGAGCTGGCAAATGTGGCTGGAGAGAGGGACGTCTGGGTTTCCCTGCTTAGGCTGCTGCCCCCATGACCCAACCCCGGATGAGCGGCAGAAAATGGATGGAACAGCAAAGCGCTAGAGAGCGTGACTGTTCTTGGTTGTCTGTTGTCGGTTAGCGCACCGCTAGATGGCACCAACCCTCACATACTGGAGCTGTTAATGTTTTATTTTCACCCAATAAGAAGTTTGTCAGCTGATTAGATAACAAATTATTAAAGATTTGTTTAATCTTAAAGGGGTGCTCTGATGGTATTTGGAGTTTTCTGAGCTTTCTACAGTGTTACAGTGTTGAATCCTCATCAGACATGTGAACGGCACTGTTTTTTATCACCTAAACGCATGTTTGAGTTTGAGTTCCAGCACTCTCTCCGTTCGGTTTCCATGGCGATGAAAAACGCGTCGTTTTAGAGAGTTTTTTCTACTTGGAAATCCTTGTGACGTCCCGGGGGATAAGGTTCGGTGATTGGTTACCTTCTACTGGATAACAAGGGCATGTACAAATACATCAGGCGGGTGGAAAACGTGGGATAAAGTTATTTCCAACGATGGCTGGTGAGTTTACCAAAGAGAGACATCCTGCTGCATTCGTTGCTGTGGGTTGCTGTTTTCCACTTCGTTTTCAGGCTCTGATTCAGGTTCCAACATGTAGGGCTGTATGCTATGTGTTGACATTGTATTTGGTTTTTATTATTGAGTTCATATGAGCCTAATCCTTCTGTTTATGAGATGTTACAATGACGGCGAAAGCAGGTACGGTGCGCGCTCCCGATGTAGTGCAGTGGCGGGAGGCGGGGCTTAATGCGGAAGAGTCTCAATCCACTCGTTTTGCCCGCAGGCTGATCTGACAGCCTACGGAGAGGGTCGGTCTGAAGTAAATAAAGCCATTTGTGAAAATAACTCCATCAATCCCGGCCCTTCTGGTCTCAGAAATAAAAATAAATTAGCCTGAATGCACATAATAGTTCCACTTTAAGGTGTTGTTTGTAATTACACAAATTTATACATTCTTGTATACATGTACATGTAGCTTTAACACATGTGCTTCAAACCTGCTAAAACATTCATTCATTATCCTAAGCACTTAATCCAAAGAAAGGCTTTGGACTGGCTTTTGTCTGGCTTGGTGATCCTGATCCATCCCTTTAGTCCTGCTGCTGTAGGCTGAGGCTGCTGGGAGACGTCCCATGATGCACTGGGAGACGTTCCATGATGCACTGGGAGATGTCCCATGATGCACTGGGAGACGTTCCATGATGCACTGGGAGACGTTCCATGATGCTCTTCTCTGCTCTCTTTACTCTCCATGTAGAAACATCTGACATTGTTGTCATTCGTGTTTCTCTTCTTTCTCAGCAGGTATCCTGTTTTAGAGTTAAGCTGACATCTCATTCCTGTCCTCTCCACCCCCAACCAGTCCTGGAAGATCGCCATCCATCCTGGTTCTGGTGCTGATGGAGGTTTTCCTCTCCACTGTCTCCTTGTGCAGCTCAGGATGGAGGACTGAATGAAGATGAAGATCTGCTGTAATCTTCTGGTTTCCACAGCAAGTTTGTTGAAGATTGACTAGCGCTACACAAAAATGAAAAAAAAAAAAAAAAAAAAAATTGAAAACAGAATTCCTGGACCTTTTTCGGTCCAGTGTGTTAGATTATCACATCTCGACTCTAAAATATAAGAATTATTCAGGAAAATGACCAGATACCAATAGAAAACCTTTCTTAATAATTCAGTTCTCTACTTCATTCAAAACAGATTAGAATAAATATCTACATTTGTGAAGTCTCAGAGGAATAAAACAAGTGGATTTATACATTTTGATGATCAAAAAATGCATAAAACTGAACAAATTGTTGAACTTATGTCACATTATCTGTGGCTCAGGAGGAAGAGTGGTCCTTTGCCTGTCTGTCAAAAGGCTGGTGGTTCAAGCCCAGATTTCCCATGTTTAAGTGTCTTTGGTAAAGACACTAAACCTCTGCGTTTGCTCTTAAGGGTGTGATAGAAAGTATTATTATTTTGTCCTGTGTTGGGAGATAAGGCATTCCTTTTTAAATTAAGGCATTGGTTTCCAAACTGGGCGGCGGGCCCACCGGGTAAGGGGGGGTTGGCCCAGGGTTATAACATGGGGGGGCAGAGGGAGTTTTGGCACTGGACAAATTTGTGACACTACCACTGAGACACAGTAATGAATCAACATGAGCGACTTCAAATGCAAAAACAAAGAAAAGAAAATATGATAAACATTTCCGCCCCTGCTTGACCAAGTAATGGTCGAGTAATAGTACTTAGTGCTGGGATGGACCGGCGAGCTGTCCAGTGTACCCTGCCTTTCGCCCAAAAGACAGCTGGGATAGGCTCCAGCTTCCTCACAACCCTTCATCGGACTAAGCGGTTAGGATGATGAGTTGATCAATAGTAGGGGAGACCGGGGATGGTTGGAACATGGGGAGAGTTGAAACACCACCATTTCCACCAATTAGGAATGAGAAAATAGTCAGATGATCATTTCAGTGTTTACCCACTTCCTTCTCAATCTCACATGGCAGTGGTCAAGGCTGAAAACGTGTATGCTGAATTTATTGACCAAAGAACTGATTTTGAGGTAAGAAAGTATTTTTCTTTACCAACACTAAACTTTGTTCAGCACTCATGTACCTAAAGATAAAACCACATGGCTTGCAATAAATCAATTTGTTGTCTTTTAGGCAAACTGTGATCCATCACCTAACTGCTCATTTAAAACCAACATGCGAATATAGTTCAGAAAAACAATGGCTGACGGGGTTGGGGTGGGTTATAACATTTATTTTAACAGTGTTACAACCATCCCCTTATATAACCCAAGTATATTTTTTTCATTTTATTCCTTTTAAAGCAGGCTTAGGCAATGGAAAATGAAGACAGAAGTTTACCTGCTAGTGTTTTTTTAAAAAAAAGCATCTGATGAGGTCTCAAAGAAGGACAAGTCAGTCAGATCAGTGGCAAAGGAACAAAATAGGAAAAAACTGCAAGATAAAAGGAAAAAGCATAAGAAGATGCAAATCCCCGCCCTCTAAAAAAATTTTTAAAAAATTTGAGCGGCAAAGCTGAAAATCCTGAGACCTCAGATGACATTTGTTGCATGGAGCCAAGTGTGGGTAAAATGCACCTGATGTAATCTTTGGGCCCACCAAGCTTGAACTGCAGGGCTACAAACACTCATTTGTCAACATTGTGATTCAGATTAAGAACATAACTGAGCACAATATTCACACACCGGCCCTGTTTCTTTGTTTGTTTTTTTTTTGTTATACTGTGTTTTATTATATGCATCATGTATATAGGCTAAAAATGCAGTGAAAGTGCAGAGCGTTCATTAAGCAGCCATACTGTTTACACACTCCAGAGTTAAACATTGAATGTTTGAACAATAGTAATTGAAAGAGAGACTGTTCTGAATTGGTTTTTTTGTTTTTTTTTGTTTTAATAAATCCACTTCTGAAGCATATTACGTGGTGTGTCTTATGTTTTTGCTTCTTTGCGTGTTGTTTCTCTCCCCTACTTAGTATAAACAATGGTGAGAACTGAAGAGACCACAGTGTAAGTATCACAACATTATCATTGGATATTATGAAATATGAAGCCAAACAAGTTTCAACACCACTTGAGAACTTTTTATCCTGAAAACAAAGAAAAGCCTTTTAGTTACTTTAGAAATAAAGCAACTATCATTTAGCTGTTTATTATTTATTATTTTTTTTTACTAAAATAGCATCCGTCTCATTGCAAACTCTGCTCATCTGAAGTAATTTGCAGATGTTTAAAATGTTTCACTAAAACAGAAGAATGGATAATAATTCTGACATTGACATGGTTTTTACTATAGTTTACACTGCAACCAATAAACTAACGACCCATTTCTTAGCATGTTTCTTTAGTTGTTGGGATGGGTTGGGGGGACCTTGACATTAGTGTCTTTGATAAGGGGGTCCTGCAGAAAAAGTATGGGAACCACTGAATTAAGGTAGGAAGTAGGGGTAGGAAATTTGAATAATAATTTAAAAAAAAAAAAAAAAAAAAATCAGAATTTTTTCCTTTGTTTTTAGTTCAAATTTTTTTTCAAATAAATAAATTTAATCCACTTTAAAATGTTGTCATATTTATCGTTTTTATTGATCTTTTAACTTGTCTTCTTTGTCATTATAGCAGCAGAATGATGGTCTGGCTACTGTGTTTTTTCCTCATTGAAATCAAGAAAAATGACGAACAAAAATAAGTTTTATACATTTTGTTTTTAATCACACTCAAAAATAGAGGTACCAGCTTGTACCTAAAAAGGTACAAATGCTTGTCGCTGCGGGTGTACTCTTTTGAGAGACGTTTCTGTACCCTTCAGTTCTGGTCTATTTTTGTACCTTATCAAGTTATGTTTTTTATATTTTTCACAGCATCAGGCCTGGTCCATGCCACTTAGCAATATTATCTTATCTTTAATCTAGAAATAATCTTCAAAAACTCAAAACACTGACATTGTGGGCTACAGCAAGTGTTGTGCGTCTAAACCGGTCTTAACAATACATTTCTTTTGAGGCGACGTTTTAAAAATGAAAAATAAATAATAAAATCATCAAATATCAGTGGTAATATGTGGTGAAGTCGTAGGAGGGTATACTGATTGCTGAAGCAAAGCTGGTAAAAGTCCCAGTATGCACCATACGCTGTAAAAAATAGTCCTGGTACGCAAAAGGATAGAATTTAAAAGTGCCGGTACTGCGTACCGCTGCGTACCGGCCCACTTAAACCACTGCTGCTAACAATAGTTTTTGTCACAACAAACATTTTTCAATGCTGCAGGTACCCTTATGGTTAAAATGGTACAAATGTGTACTTTATGTCACTTTGAACCCTTTTTCGTACTCTGAAGGTGTGCTTCTGGTCTCTTAAAGACCAGTATTGTACTTTTGAGAGAACATTTCTTTAAAATGTACCTATAGGTACAGAAATGTCCCTATCTTGTACCTCTATTTTTGAGAGTGATCTACAAAAATCAGTAATATCAAAGAATCGTGAAAATCGTGATTTAAATCGAATCAGCACCCAAAAAATCGGAATGAATCGGGAGAAAAGCATATCGTCACAGCCCTAGTGGGAAGAGGAACTCTAGTCTTTACAAGATTCAAACTACAGGGGTAAAAAGTCCCTCCGTAAGGGTACAACAGGACCTAGAAACACTCTGTATCCCTACAGGTACAGATAGGGACTGTTTTTCTCAGAGTGAGTTACATAAGTGAGCCCAGCCCTGTTTTAAATAAATCATTATTTTCTAAGAAGTTCCTGAGCTCTGCTTGTGTCGCTTTGTGCGGATCTTTGTGGTCGTGGGCAGCGGGGAGCGGAGCAGCATTCCTGGCCCGGACAGGCTGAATGCGATGGGAGGAGCGGACAGCAGCAAGTCTGGGGTCCTACATCCTCTGCACTGAAGCTCACTGCCCCCTCCTGCTTCACCTAGCCCCACAAACCTGCCCCTCCATGTGTTTTTAAGACGCTTCTGTTGTCCGGAGAAAGCTGCAAGCGGCCAGAAGTCAACGGGGACCAAGACTCGCCACGGTGGAGCGTGTTTTGGCGTGTTTCCCCCCCCCCTCTTTGGCCCAGACACGCAGGAAGATTGCTTGGTGCAGCTGTATCGGGGAGAAGGCTCGGGAGGAGGTCAAACTGCGGGACACGATGAGTGAGACGGACAAGATCATCACAGGTCAGTAAATCTGACCACTTTTAAGCAGCGGCGCTCGTGTCCAGGACTAATTAATGCGCGCGCACGTACGCAGTTTCTCTTCGCTTGTGCTTCACGTGCACTCCCGCTAAGATTTGGGAGGTTTCAGTAAAGCTTGCACGCGGACTGGGATCGGGGTTGGAGCTGGATCCAGACTGGGAAGCCTCCAGCTGGTCCTGCTGCAGTGCGGAGCGGATAAAGGACAGCCGCAGCGCGCGGGACGTCGCTTCCGGCCTGCGCGAGCGCCACTCCTCACCTCTAAACACACATATCTCAGCTTTTTTAGTGCTTAGTACTTGTGTTTTCCACGAAAGAGGCCCAACTCAGGGACTGAAATGGCCCTCCCGCCGTTGGGGGAGCGGATCCATCCCAGTCCGGTCCTCCATAACGGTGCAGGGTTTGGTCACGTGACCCGTCCCACCGGAGTTGTGACTCAATGCAGCAAAGTCTGCAGCACGTATTCAGGTAACGCAGTGCTCATCACATGGAGCTGCTTCAGAGGCTCCCTGCTGATGGAAAACAAACGTGTGTTTCACGTCTGACAGAGAGAAAGTTCAGAGATGGATCAGTCCCACAAGCTGTCTGTCTGCTGTTATGGTTGCCTTCTATATTCATTATTTACTTCCACGTAATGATGCTCAGGTTTTGCTCCTGACAACACAACAAATTCCTCAGACTATAAATGCCCTTCACTGATCCAGTCTGATTCTGAGCACAGTAGTGTTTTAAGGTTCTTGATGATTGCATAATCTGCACAGATTATCCGTCTGCAACTTTCATGAAGTGTCAAATGAGACAAAAATGAGAAATAAGAAGAAGTTTGGCTGGTTTAAACTTTCTTCTCACGGGAGATGCTGAGGCGAACCCCTCTGGAGGCTTGGCTTCATGCCAGAGTTATGTAATCCACTGATTGCTTCAGAAAATGCACCCTGATAACGCACTGCAGGAATGATGGTTAAAACGTATGACTTAAATTCCTAAAGCTAAAAAGAAAACAAATTTGGCTTTTGTTGTTAAAAGGCAGGGTTTGACTCCCATGCTGGAACCGTTGCAGGTAACAGCTGAGAATACAGCAATATGTAACCAGGAAGCACTGCTGCATGCTGGAAGCTGAGAAACGCGGTGCATGCTCTGCCATGTGGACTTAATTCAGAGGTTTTACATAAAGAGTTGTTTTTTGCTTTTGCTCTTCCACCTCCTCTTCACCGCTCAGGTTTTGTAGCAAACAGGACCGGTTTATTAATTACAAAACAACCAACCAAGGTTAAAGTAAACAAATAATTATAGGTCTCATAAGAGGCACAACTTTGTCCAGAGGAGATGTGAGGAAACTGTTTACATAGTTAGTAGGGGCAGGAAAATCGAATCGAAAAATTGAAGATCAGGATTTATGCTTCACAATTTTAATTTTTTTTTTTTTTTTGTTAAAAAAATAGATTTTTTGAAAATAAATAATAATAATCTACTATAAAATCTTTGTAATTTTTATTGTTTTTATCGTCTTTTTACTTGTCTTCTTGGCCATTATAGCAGCAGAATGATGGTCTGGCTACTGTGTTGGTTTTTCCTAATTGAAATCCAGAAAAATGACGAGCAAAAAAAAGTTTATCGTGAATTTCTTTGTTTTTAATCTACAAAAATCAGCAATATTGAAGAATTGTGAAAATCACAATTAAAATCGAATTGGCCCCAAAAAAATCCGAATCGAATCTGATCAGGACAAAAGCATATCGTCATAGCCCTAATAGTTAGCTTGCTGGTGTTAGCTCCAGTTGACATGTAAAGGTTGAGATGTACTTGCTGTGTACACTTACGTACACTGCAACAAACAGCTACTGTGTATATACTCGCTGCAAACAACGCAATTAGGCTACAGCCAAAATGTTCAATACGGGAGGTCGCCACTAGGGGGCAGAACACACCACTAGGACTTTGTACTGGTAAAAAGGTCAATCCACCGGTAGCGTTGTATTTCTGTGGTATTTGTTACGAAGGTTTGTCACTGTGCAGAGGTGTGTGGAGAGTTGAGAGAGTGTGTTATTCGCACTGTGGAGAGGAACTATTATAAAAATTATATATAATAATTATATATAAAAATGACGGTAATTACAAACAAGGTCTGAGAGGCGCTTTTCAAAACTACCTGCCATTGTGTTTACCTTTGATCTCATGTTCATGCACTTGTTTGCATGAGCACCTCTAGTGTTCAATTTAATATTGCACCTTGACATGTTATCTCACGTCAGTGCACGTGGACTACCGTATTTTCACGACCATAAGGCGCATATAAAAGTCTTAGATTTTCTTCAAAATGAGAGGCAGTGCGCCCTTTGTGTGCGTGTTGTTGTTGTAATCGGACGTAGTAGAGAACACCATGAGAACGTTAAAGGGTGAAGCGTGGGCGTTGATCGCATATAAAAGAACAGGTATGTGCGTTATGCAGAACACCTTTTTCTAACAACCCTGAAAAGGGCAAAAAGATACGCTATGAATGAAGATATGAAGCACAGTTTAAACTGAAGGCCATCAACTACGCCAAGCAACATGGAAATCGAGCAGCCGAGAGAGAATTTAAGATTAATGAATCGATGGTTCGCAAGTGGAGGAAGATAGAAAACGAGCTCCGACAGGTAAAGAAGACGCAGCTGAGTTTCCGTGGACATAAGGCAAGGTGGCCCGAGTTGGAGGAAAGACGCTTGGGCTAACGTGTCTGCTGGCGCTGTTGTCCGCGCTTTCGCAAAAGCCGGCATCATTTCCGAGGAGCCGCACGGCACGGAAAGTGACTCTGACAGTGAAGAAAGTGAAGCTCGCATGTTTGCTGGAGATTTAGCGCAGCTGTTCAATTCAGAAACAGAGGATGAGGACTTTGATGGGTTTGACTGATGACGATTACTGGTAAAAAATATGAGTACCAAACTCAGTTTTGGTCCCGGTCTATTTTTAAATACGCACACTTGTGTGCTTGTTTTATCCGTGTATTTTACCATGCCTGCGCCTTTTGATGATTGATTGATGATTAAAAAATGTTAGTACTTTGTAATCAATACTTAAATAAAGCACAACCAAACTCAGTTTTGCTCCCGCTCTTTTTTTTAAAAAAAAAGGCATACTTGTATGCTTGTGTGCATTGAGAATGTTAAAGGGGGAAGTGTGGGCGTGGATTGTACCGGTATATAAAACCCGCGCCCTATGGTCAGGTGCGCCTTATGTATGTGTTAAATACAGAAAGGGCGCACATAACTGAGACTGCGTCTTTTAGTACGGTGCGCCTTATGGTCGTGAAAATACGGTAATGCAAAAGTAGGCCTGTCATGGTAGCAAATTTTACCATTTGATTAATTGTGTCAGAAATGATTGCGATAGACGATAATATTGCGCTTAGCAATTAATGTTGTCATTTTTAGACCGTTTCAACTAAAATAACAAGAAGGCCATAATAATGCAAGTACAGCCTTTCAAATATCAGCATACTTTATTTTCTAAAGAACATTTAGCTCGATGTGCAGACTTGTTTATGCTCATCTAGTCTGCAGAAACAGATCAGAATTTCTCCTGGGGTTTTGGCAACGTGGTTATCTGGAACATATGGTTTCGAAACACAATGTAACTGTGTTACATTGTGTTTTGAGTTCATATTAGGGGACATGTTTGGACTTGACCAGAGGTGGAATGGTAAAATTGAATGTCTTTGATCCCCTTCAGTACGTCATTTTTTATGTCATTGTAAAGTTGTGGATTTGCTGTTTGTAACATGTTTGTTCATCCAGGCAGATTGTAAATATCTTTTTATTTTTCCTAGCTGGGATAAAACTGCAGTTGATGATTGTGTTTTAAGTACAGATGGAAGCTTGTAGTATTGCCGTGTTTAGTTATATTGTCTTAAAACAAATGCGGCAGTCGCTCAGAGTGATCGAAAGAAAAGAAAGACAAATGAAAATTATCGCGTCCGGCAAACTTATTGCTAACATTTTTTCTTATCGTGCAATTAATTGACTTATTGCTTACTGCGACAGGCCTATGCAAAAGGTACGCTGAGAACGCATGGCCACCATGACACACATGCACACATCGCTAGTATATCCCAGTGCTAATTGTAAGCAGAAAATGTTCAGTATGAGCAACTCTACAGGATAAAGAAGACTCCAGTATGAACTCCTGGCGGTAGAAAAGACTGACGATGGGAACTTAAAGCTCTCAGTTAAAGATCTACAGGACTCTGCTGATGACCACATGATATAACAGTAACCTATATGAACCCCCTTCCATCTAAACCAAGCAGGGTGTTGATGATATCGGGCATGTTGAATCATGAAAACACTGTTTTTTATGATGTAATTGTAAAGACTCCTTTGCAACGTAGACACATCATCACAGCTGATCTCCCTCTTCAGGGCTCCTGCCTCTTCTTCCTGCAGGGAGACCAGAGGTCAATAACTCAGAGCAGGATGTCACATCACACCCAGAGGTCATACAGATGGACTTGTCTGACAGGTCTTTGCATTTTAGATTCAATAAAACAGTTTACCACTCAGGACAGAGCATTTTGGTCTAATCTCATTTACTTGTTTGCAGTCATTTAAGCTAATGAGGATTTATCTTTGGAGGATAATGGGGCCCTTTGTTCATGCGGATGTGGTTGAAACTATGTTGATCCAATCCATAGACTGCATATAAACATGGCCAGAGCCTCCACGACCTCACTGCAGGTTTCTGAAGAGCTGAATTGACGCTCATTGGGTGGTTCCGACTGTCGCCATTTTGGTAGCGTCATGCAGCGTCTCTCTTAGAAAACACAAAAATGGGCGAAGAGGTAGAGCTGAGAGGGGGGGGCTGCGAGCGTGGGGGTGGATGATTGACATTTATCAAACTTATACCTGCCTGTAACTAAGAGTTAACCAAGCTAACCCAGAGTCAACAGAATCTAACCTGTTAAGGAAGGTAGGCAGGCTAAAGCTAAGTCACCCTGTTAACTGGCTAAAAATATGGCTGTGCTACATTCTGCCTTCTTGCAGCAGGATATCGGGTACCTGTCAATCAAAAGGAAATTATGATGAATTTCAAGATTAAATTACCTCTAAACAGAGGAGATTAAAAAAAAAAAAAAAAAAAAAATTAACTGCCTGCAGAGTTGTCATGAAGGTAAACCTGACCTATTAAGCCTGAACTGGATTTTTTTTTTTATCAGGCTGTAAACATGTTTATTTCTGCTGTGAACACGTTTATTTCTGCTGTGAAGTTGGTCTTTTTAACATGGGAGTCTATGGAGATTCGATCTGTTTTTGAACCCCTAGTGGATGAAGGGGGGAACTGCAGTTTTATGCACTTCCGCATAGGCTTCACTTCTAATCTTCGGAGGTTGCTGTTTTGACAGACGAAATAATCATAATCCATGTAAAACAGATCCAATATGTATGTTCTAAGAACATCTCTATAGTGATTATAGATCCGGAGGTCACGGCAATTCCATCTCAAGACGCTTTACAGACAGAAAAAAACATAATGAAAGCCAATTCATAACAGCCTATATAAGGAAACCAACAGATTGAGTTGGATGTCTGCTCCACTTTTAGATCTAAATAAACTTTTCAGCAGCTACCTTTCCTCTGTCCGGACTTTGATAATAAGCTTGTCGGTTACTCTCGAAGTTTACCTTGCACTCTGGCTTGAAATAGGCCCCGCCCCTTTCCCCGTCACCACACTGTGTTTACTTGCAGAGCAGTTGTCAGACGGCAGAGTAGTACTGTGCTTCTGGAGGAAGGTTCAGTTAAGAAATGTTGACATTGCCCATGTGAAACAACTTAATTCGTGGCGTTTTGAAGGAGTGGCACTAAAAATATAGCAATGGCGGCCTGCCACGACTGAGTCACTGTAGGGGAAACACTGCCATCAATGGTTTACAGTGTGTCAAGTCCACCCTTTAGGGTCACAAAAGGGTGGCGCTGGACCTGAACATCCCTGGTGGACAAAGAGCCTGAACCAGATTAAAAAGGCGCTGAAGACTGTTTTTTGTTTTAAAAACCAGGGTGCCCATTGCTGCATCAGAAGGAATAGACCTCTTTCTGGAAAGTCTGAAGACATCATCAGCTCAGTTTGCTTTAAATCCACAAACCCTGAAATGAGATGTTTAACTTAAACTGTTTATCTGACCTCATTTGTCTGAGGAACAACAACAACAGAGGAAACACCAGATCCTTTTCTCTGCCATATCAGTCATGTCAGATAAGAACCCTCAGTGATGTGAAGATGGAGAAGAAGTGACATGAAACAGATTTGAGACGTCTAGCAAATGAGGCTGCTTACAGGTTCTGCAGAGATAACGCAAAGCCTGGTGGGCAGATATGGACATATACACAGGTCTGCACACGGTAAATGTCAAATGTTTACATGGAAACATACAGAACAGGACCATTAGAGAAGATAAAAAGAAAAGATTTTGTCCTTTAACTTGGAATTTTATTCACTTTTTCCCAGAAGTAGAGACAGATTTTTATATTAGTGACTCTTTCTGTGTCCCTTCAGTCCCGCAGTGTTGGGATTGTGACACAGGATCTTTGTTCCAGCTGCTACAGCAGCAGTTTCCCGGCTAATGAGGAGTATAAAAGGTAGTTCATCTACATGACGATGAAGTGACTTCTTGTTGTTGACATCCATCTGTGAACAGCGTGGGAGTGGGGTGGAAGCTTGTCAGACAGGGTTAAGGTTGATAGTCGCTATTAAGGGGGTTGGGCTCATTTGACATCCTGACCATGACTTCTGTGTGACGGATCTGTGCTGAAACATTAAAGATGTGTTTTCAGTATCTCATGAACTTCCTTGTTGTCAGTAGGCTCGTCGGCTGATTCTATTGCTGGAGTTACGGGCTCTATGACCTTCTTGACAAGACTCCTGTTCAGGATGCAGCATGACCCTACAGTTCAGAAGATGTTTGCAAACACCAGGAAGCAGCAATGCTAACATGTAGCATGGCAACATGATGGGAAGAAACTGAGACTTCCAAGCTTTGGCATCCAAACCAAACACAGTTTAAACTCCAATCTATCAGCAGAAAAACATGAGAACAGCACATCCTTTCTCCAAGCAAACCACTTAAACAAGGAAAGCAGAGACTCCGCTGGTCACAGATGACTAAAACTCTGAGAGCTAGAAGCCAGAATCAGAAATCATGTCTTACTTTTGCTGTTTTGTGGTGAACAGTTTCATATAACTCTGCGAATGTGTCTGTTTGAAATTAATCATGAAGGTCCTGCTGGTTTCCATGGAGATAAAGGAGGTTTTTGTATTGTTCACTATTCTGATCATGTACTGTCTTGGATTTTACTTCCTTCTGGATCCTCATGCCGTGCGTTTACATCAGAGTTTTAAATCCTATTTAATTACAAATAAAAGTTAATTCCGCTTTAAACTGATGAAAAACGACCATGTAAACACTTAATTCCTAATCTTAATTTCTATTCGGAATTAAACTTAATTCCGATGTAAGTGTCTGGTTTATTCGCATTTTAATTCCGAACTATTTAATTCCTCTGTCATGTAAACCTTCATTCCACTCTAAGTTAATTCCGGTTGTTCTGAGCATGCTCGTTACCTTGTCCTGTCCCGATAACGCGCGTTGTTTTGCCTCCCGTGTTCGGTGGTCTATCTTTCTTCTCCTTCTCAGTTGCTGCAGAAAGTGAAGTAGTATGCTGGTGTTGAGCTGCTACTTCAAACTTTTAATAAAAATAGCGGCGAAACTGGTACTTGTTATGTAGTTTTTACAAGTTACGACTGAAAAGACGGGAAGCAGGAAGTTAACTTATTTATTTATTGTGTATTTACGGTATACGTCATACGTCACGTGCACCGTCTGTCCAATCAGAAGCCTTCCCAACCCGCCGCTCTAAAGAGGAATTAAAGACGTGTTTCATGTAAACCTTCATTCGAATTATTATTTTCATGTAAACTCATTAAAACATTACTTCCGAATAATTTAATTCCGAAATATTAATTACGAATGAAAAAAATCACATGACCGTAGCGTAGACATTTGTCTAAACTAGGGCTACTCTGGTCCTCGAGGCCTGCAGCCTTGCGAGTGTTAAGACTTTTACTGCTTCAACATCCCAGAATCAGATCAAGGCGTAATTGGCCGACTGGAGCAAGTTTAATGTCCCGCTTTTCCGGTTATGTAGTTTTTACAAGTTACGACTGAAACGACGAGAAACAGGGAGCCTACTTTGTTCATTTCTGGTATACCTCATACGTTACGTGTACCGTCTGTCCAATCAGAACCCTTCCCAAACCGCCGCTCTAAAGAGGAATTAATTAAGTGAGGACATGTTTCATGTAAACGTTAAGTCTGAATTATTATCTTCATGTAAACTCATAGGAGAATATGTTAATTCTGAATGATTTAATTCTGAATTATTAATTCCAAATAAAAGTTAATTCTGCTTTAAACTGATGAAAAACGACCATGTAAACACTTAATTCCTAATGCAAATTTCTATTCAGAATTAAACTTAATTCCGATGTAAGTGGCTGATTTATTCGCATTTTAATTTTTTAAACTATTTAATTCCTCTGTCATGTAAACCTTCATTCTGTTCTAAGTTAATTCCGAACACCATGTTACCGTAGCCATGGTGTCTTTAAGGTGAATACGGGTCTATCCCTGGATTCTCCAGACTCTGACTACTGATTAAGGTGTCCATCATCAACATTAGCCGATGGTTTTCTGAGATATTTAGCGATATAACACCTCTGTTAAATAGCTGGAAAACAGCTCAGATTCACTTTTTACCTTCTATACACTTAAAACTAGAGGTACCAGCTTGTACCTAAAAAGGTACAAATGCTTGTCGCTGGGGGTGTACTCTTTTGAGAGACATTTCTGTACCCTTCAGTTCTGGTCTATTTTTGTACCTTATCAAGTTCAACCTCACCTTATCAAGTTATGTTTTTTATGTTTTCCACAGCATATGGCCTGGTCTATGCCACTTAGCAATATTATCTTATCTTAAATCTAGAAATAATCTTCAAAAACTCAAAACACTGACCAGACATACACTTAGTTTGCAGCATCTGACCTTCATTGCCTGGTGTAGTAAATGACTGTTAAGTAGTACTACTGTCATCACTTAACTCAGCTCTAGTTTGTAACATTACAGCCATTAACATTACATTTTTCAATGCTGCAGGTACCCTTATGGTCAAAATGGTACAAATTTGTACTTTATGTCATTTTGAACCCTTTTTCGTACTCTGAAGGTGTGCTTCTGGTCTCTTAAAGACCAGTATTGTACTTTTGAGAGAACATTTCTTTAAAATGTACCTATAGGTACAGAAATGTCCTTATCTTGTACCTCTATTTTTGAGAGTCAGTTCCTCGTCGGACATGACTTATGACCAGGATTTACTATGCTGAGTTGCGCTGTTATCCTCTGCTTTTCGTTGAAAGTGATGTGGTTTTCCTTTCGGAGCAGATAAGCATTTACATTTTCTACTGTGCTTTCAGGTGAATTTACTCAGACACAGTAACACACATCTTGATTCTGACACTTCTGTAGTAATTTCACACAATTCAGCTTTCTGTAGAGACCACAATTATACATACAATCCCTGTAGTTGAGGAGCTGTCCTTCATTGATTTTGGGTTTGTCATTACAGGCAGGAGGCAAAAGAAAGGCCTCTTCAAGAAGAGGTTAAGAGCCTGTTAACTTATCAGTGACCCTTGTTGCAGAGTGTGCACATGGAGACAGATTTCTTCCTGGCAAACATACAAAGGAGAAATGTTCTTTATATTGTTTTTAAACAGCAGCAGGTAGTAAAATTCAACTTGCTGATGATAAACTATCAAATGGTTGAATACCCTCTTCTGTGCGTAATCCATCTCTGCAGAGGACGGTAACAAGCCATTTATTTGATTCAGCTGTCTTTGTCAAGGATTGCCTCTAAAAGTTTCTGGATGGTAGCTCTCAAGGACCAAACTTAGAACCATAAAGTCTGCAGCCGATCGATGTCCTGCTCAGGCAGTAACCTCGTGATGAGATAATGTTTTATGCTAGCAGGATGACTCCTTCAAATATGAAACAACGTTGATGTGACCACTCCCTTCCCTTTACATTATTTCTAGGTTGTTTAAATATGCAGACAGATCAAGGTCCTTCCGTCACATCAGCATCCAGTCATCAGTATGACGCCAACGTCACCTCAGTAGTGGTCTATTTTTGTCCAGCATGGGTTAAGGAAATGGTCTTCAGTAACCAGACTGTGCCTGAGTGGAGCTTTAGCTGTTATCAGATGCTGTTTTCCATTACATACAGGCAGGAAGGAAGGTCATTGTTTAGCAGAGAGTTTTAAGGCATTTCCTCAGATTGTGACCTCTTCAGGAACCTTCCTCACTCAGTCTCTCTGTCATAGTCTTTCATATGAAACCTTTATGCATTCTACTCTCACCAACTGTGTTAGTTTGGAAATGTGGAGCAAATGAAAGATAGCAGGTTCAGCTGGCAGTCAGAAATGAAACTACTTTAATTGTTAACAGGTGGGCATTTTAAAGTCAGGGTAGGTAATACCGGGATAGCAAAATGAGAAAATAGCACCCTGTCTTGGCTCCTCCCCTTCTGGTTTTGCTTCTTGCGTGATCCAAGGCTTTTTTCTTACCTCCGCCAAGGAGGTTATGTTTTTACCGCCATTTATCTGTTTTTGTTCAAGATAACTCAAAAAGTTACAGACGGATTTTAGATAAATTTTCATGAGTTGTTGGAAATGTAAAAAGGAAGAACTGTTTTAATTTTAAATAATAAATAATAAATAATAAATAAATAATGCTAATAATAATAAACCGAGCCGGGTCGGGAAATCCTTCCTGCATTTTCTCAGCCATGTTAGCCTTCCGAGTTTCTTCTTCACTACTTTGTATTTCCATCCTAACACGCTGTTTATATGCAGGGTGTGGCTATCAGGTATGTGCTGCTGGAGGGGGAGGAGGGGAGCCGGGAGAAGAAGCTACGAAATATAAGAAATGAACAACTTCCATTCGGTCCGAACGTTTTGATTGGTCAGAGTTTTTACAGATTTACAGGAAACTGAGGGGTCTAACTATATTTCTGATTATTCATGATTATACAGACTACTATCAGGATGAGGAACCACTTCACCCAGAGTAAAAATAAAATGTCTCTGAGCAAGATTACCAACTCTAGCTTTAAATGAAGTTTGTTTTCTGATCTTATCATCGTAGAAAAATCTCCAGATCTCCAAATATTCATTCCTACTTTAGAAGAGGACCTTTTACTTCTAAATCTCCATTCAGAAATAATCTTGTATCTTCTGTTTAAGATAAGGTCCCTGTCGACCAACACTGCAGAGTGTAGTTTTGAGTTTCAATAAACTAGGATGTGTTTATGTTTGTACACTACTTTGAAAAAAGTCACATATTTCCATTCAGTAGCTTCCTGTAACACCACTAGTGGTGCTTATTCACAGTTCTGTACACAGTGGGGTTTAGTTTTACATTGTACGTACTACTAACTAACTCCTATATTGTACTTTTGTTATTGGTTTTTAGCTCAGCTGAGGTTCAAACTGCACATATTTACCATCAGAGCAGAGGAAAGCGAACCCAACAAGAACCAGAAAGCTGATTGACCATTATTGACTGAAAATGTTCAGGTTGTCTTCACATGTGATGTTCAAATTGCCCAATCATCCTCAAATGAAATGAGAATCCAGCACCATTTAGAGGGCTTAAACCAGTCAGGTTTTCCCATGTGCGCTTGCAGCTAAGGACCACATAACTTTCAGTTAAAGAATGTGAGAGTTATTCTTGTTTTCAATGTAAAACTGTAGTGTAATACAGTACCTGAACAGTAGGTGGCAGTACTGCGTCCGTCAGTTGTTTAACAAATTACAGTAAGCATATGACAAGACTAAGCTAGCTGCCAGCCTGTAGCTAAAAATTGAGAAGCAGTTAAAAAATGAAGATGGGGTGGTGCCAAAACTCCGAAAAGGTAGTTTCAGTCCAATTAAGTAGTTTTACAAACGAGTTAAAGAAATTGTGCCCAGTGTGAGGAGTTTTAACTAACCTTATCCAGCACTGCAGGATTCACACCAGCCCTTCTGATTCAAATCCTTGTTTGTTAGCTAAAAAAGGCCAGTTCATTTGGGGTGGTGTGAATTCAGCCGAAAGGCCCATTTATGCCCGACACGGAATACAGATAGACAGTGAGATATGAACACTTTGCTCATGTCTGCGTGATTTAAGTAGAGAGATAGATAGGATAGATATGACTTTATTCAGTGTTATTAAGTGTGTAATTTGGTCCATTTTGGGGTCTTTGTTGATCCACAGCTTGAAGCAGAAAACACAGCAATACCACCTGAAACTGCAGGGGCAGTGTTGAGTTATAAAGATGACACACTGTACAAGCAAACCAGACACAAACCAGAGAAGAAGATGACGATGATGATGGTAGCAACTGTGGGTATGGCAGGAGCTTTGAAAGAAGGTCGTATGTCAACCATGTTGATAAATTGGGACATTCGGCTTTATCCTAAAACACAAAGAAATCTTTTTTAATAAATTTATTTGGCCTACTCTGTAACAGGTCACAGCAGGGCCGTTACCAGTCTTTTGAGGCCCTATACATGCCTCCTTTGTGGGACCGCCTCAAGCAAACCTCCTCTTGGTCACAGCCTAATAAAGAAGATTTCCATTTTTACTATTTCCTTCGTCCTTAAGACTCCAAAGTTAATTCTTACTATAAACTCTGAGGCATTATTTTAATTTCCAATTTTCTTTGGTCATCACAGACTTTTCTGTTTTTTCTGCAGACATTTCTCGAAAAACTTCAACTCTGCTCACAGTTTTGAAACATTCAGAGAATCTGAATTATTTTAAGCCTTTAAATGGCGGTTTGTAGTTGTTGTCCTCAGTTTTAGGAAAAAAAAGTCCTATTAAGTCTAATTAAACCAACCTTTTTAATGTAATAGTTGTTGCAGAACAAAAGTATTTATTCTGCATTGTTTCTCTTAACATTATATTACAGGGTGTCCCCTTAAGAAGGTCAACTTAACTTTATTCAAAATGGACAATAATGTTCATATGTTCCAGGTACAGATGAACAGTGGCAGCAGTTTCATAAAACTTACTCTAAAACAAGAAAGTGAAAATGAATTTAAATTAAAATAACATGGTTATGGATTAACGGTGCCACCAAACATTAAGTAAATCAAAATGTTCCACTAGAAGCATCAAGACATTTACTGAGGGTCTCTGAACATGTAAGAAGCGCAGAAATCACAAATCTGTGAACAATTAAGATCTGTAATTGGCTGGAAGTTCTGTATTAGTCTGGAAAGGGAATGAAGAGTTGAAAAGGAGGTGACCTTACAGATGTTGGTGGCTGTTCGCAGGATTTTGGGGTTTTTTTTGCCATGGTTACGACCACCAGCAGCTTTTGGCTTCCTATTCAATTAATAAATTGTCAATGTTGGAATTCTACAATAATTTTAACTTTAGGTATGACGTGATTATGATTGACCATTAGCCTAATTTTTAGGCAGTGTGTAATTTGCATGATGGGATCGGGGGGGTTCTGGATTACAACCTCACATTTCTGTGCTGATTATCATGTAAATTACTGGGTCTGAAGGGGTTTTGGAGGTCCTTTACAAAAAAAAAAGACTTTGCAGTTTTGTATGTTGTCTCAGTCTGTCACCATTCCAGTTAAATGGGGTGTGTTGCTCGTACAAATATTTTATTAAAAGGTTGCCAGAAACACACACCTGCGTCTCGCTGTGTTTGTCAAACGTAAGATCTGTGTTTCCGCCTGGTTAGTTGGTTTGTCCTTAGAGAAATGCCCCGTCAGACATCTGGTGAGCAGAGAAACGACACCACCCAACAAGCATCTGAACATTTCCAGCCCATTTTAACAACTGTGGTGACAGACAGCTGCTTACGTTGATGATAAACTGAGGAGAGACGATCCCTGAAAACCCGAATTGCTGGACACTGGTGCATGTTTGACAGGTCTGTGTGCGCTGTAACTGCAGCCCAGTGTATGTTGATGTGTGCGTAGTGGCTGCAGCTGTTGTCAGGCTGTTTCTCTGAACTGTGTGTCTGGGCTGACGGCCAACTGGATGCAGCGAGCCGCAGAGAAACGTGTGTGTGTGTCTTTCTTTGCTTGGCACGAATGAATGGAAGCTCAGATGAAGGGATGAAGACAGAGCACATTCTCTCCTCAAACTCATTTTGCAGCCGGTCTTATGAATGTGGCTCTTTGATAGCTGATTTGTGTGTGTGTGTGTGTGTGTGTGTGTGTGTGTGTTTGTGGCATTTGCTGAAGTGAATTTAATGAGGCTCCTCTTTTGCTATTGTAAGCGCCAGTGGGAGTTTAGCTGTGTGTCTGGGCTTCTTCACCGTCTGACACTTTATTATTTTTATTTTTCTCTGGACTTTTGTTGTAAATTTTAAAGGCACCTGTAATATTTTGAAATAGATTCATTGTTGGATTAATTCCAACATTAATGCAGTTTGAAAGCAACAGATATTGTTCAGCAGAAAAGGTTCATCTCTGCAGCTTTCTACCTCGACTTCTTACTTTCTTCTGTCTTCTGGTGCAATGAAAGCTGCATTACACACTGCAAAAAACTGAAATCTAACTAAGATTAAAAATCTTAAACTGAGTACACTTTTTTTTTTTTTAAAGGTAAGATCATTCTTGGGTTTTATGCCAGAGAATTCCTCTTGTTTTATGAGTATTTTTACTTGTTTTGTGAAGTCTTGACAAGCCAAATTTTCTTCTTCTGTTGGCAGATAATTTATTGTATTTTAAGCAACATTTCCCTAATTTTTGTATATTTTTTTTCTTGTTTTTTAAGGCTGAGTTTTTGCCGTGCACTGCTAAAAACATCTTAATATTACAGTGTTTTTCCTGTTATTTCAGTTTTTTTTAAACATGCTTTTGAAATACAGAAAAACAACAAGATTACGGAAATAGAGTGCAAGTATACTGAAAATTTCATTTATTTTAAGGAAATATAATTTTATTTCACATAAAAAGACTCATAGATTTTCAAATTTGTCATGTTTAAAATTAAATGTATTTTTAAAAGAAAATGGTTAAACAGCTAAATACTGTTTTTACACTTTAACATGAAATTATTTATACTGTTAATGTTTGTAATCCTAAATCAGGCGTACTTATATACATACAGAGGTGAAAGAAGTAGGTTTGGGGCTGGAGGACCCAGGTTTAAGTCTCTTGACGGGAAAATTAGGTGAACTACTGTTGGCTCTTGACCATGGCCCTTAACCCTGACTGATCCCTGGGCACCAGAATGCCAGACATCCCAGTGCTCCCAGTAATAACTAGAGATGGTTAGAAGCACAGGATATACGTCCCAACCGGGATCAATAAAATATATTTAAATTTTTTTTTTTTTTTTAGATAAAAAGTGATATAAAAAATTATTCCTGTGGTGAATGTTGCAGGTTATAGACTGACGTTGCAGTTTCTGGGTTCCTACTGGATATAATAATGTAGAAAATACACTCCACATCCACACTTATAGTCCAGGGTTGGACCCCTTTTCCCTCCAGAACTGCATTAGTTCTTGGTGTGACAGTTTGATCAAAGTGTTGGAAACATTCCTCAGAGATTTTTCTCCATGTTGACATGAAGCATCACATCATGATGAGAATCTTCCGTTCCACCACGTCCCAAAGCCGCTCTGTTGGACTGAGATCTGGTGACTGTGGAGCCGTTGGAGGACAGTGAAGTCATCGTCATGGTGGAGATGATGTGAGCTTTGTGACATGGTGCATCATCCTGCTGGAAGTTTCCATCAGAAGATGGTCAGCAACCACGGCAGGATGGATCCATGTTGTCATGATGCTTCCAGCAGATTCTGATCCTACCATGTGAATGTGGAGCTGAACTGGAGACTCATCAGACCAGCAACGTTTCTCCATCTTCTATTGTCCAGTTCTGGTGAGTCTGTGTGAATTGTAGCCTCAGTTTCCTGTTCTTACTGACAGGAGGGAACCCGCTGTGGTCTTCTGCTGCTGGAGACCATCTGCTTCCAGGCTGGACGTCTTGTGTGTTCAGAGAGGATGTTCTGCAGATCTTAGTTGGAACCAGTGACTATCTGACCTCTTGTTGTCTTTCTATCATCTTCAACCAGTCTTTTCATCCTTCTCTGACATCAACCAAACATTCTGGTCCAGAAAACTGCTGCTTGCTGGATATTTCCTCTTCTTCAGACCTTCTCTGTAAACACTAGAGATGGTTGTGTGTGAAAATCACAGTAAAATCTCAAACCAACAACCATGCTGCCATAAAGCTTCTTCTTCCTCGTTCTGATGTAGGACCAAATGAAACTGCAGGCTTTGTAAGTCCTTACACTGACTTCTGCATCAGTAGTTTTCCATGTTGTTGTGCAGATGCCGTGTGAGACAGATGCTGTCTGATGTGTTCATGGTGACATACCGTTTCCCTAGAGAGCAGGCTAAAAGCATTTATTGGATTTACTGCTTTTCTTTTATCAGTCTGTGTTAAAGTGACCTTATCTCAACGCATCAAAAGATGCACCAATGTCATCAGAAAATGGAAGACTTCCCCTGCTTGTATAAAGCCGAGGAAGGCAGTTCTTAATGCTAACGGTGTGGGATCTCTGTACCAACACGCTGCTGTGGTCTCTAAGTAACAGCCATTTGGGAAAGAGATGGAATAAGAGGCCAACAGGAAGTCACTGCTCCTGCTGAGAGAAGAAAAAATGTTGAAATGTCAACATGAGTTGAGCTGACTTCTCAAAAGAATACAAAATTTCCTGTTTATTTTTACTCATCCTCCAGCAGCGTGTGTGTGTGTGTGTGTATGGGTGGAGGGTCTTTCAGGTCTTCTAGCTATTACACCAGTCTTTCTGTTCAGCTTTGCTTACAACAGGAAATCCTCTTACTTTTTCATTCAATCATGACTTACACAATTATTTTTACGAGACTCAAAGACTTTAGTTTAATTTAGGTTTAACTTCACGTGAAATAGATTATTTTAGCATAAGAGTGGAACTGGTAAAAGATGAACAGAGTCAATACTATTACGTGTTTCCATTAAAGTTTTTTCGCAAAATAAAAGGGATATTTCTAAAATTTAGACAAAGCACCATTGTGATTTGCAGATGTTTCCATTAGAAAGGTGTTTAATGCCTGAGCTGTAAAATCCCTAAAGACGCCCCTCTGAGAAAGATGGAGATAAAACCGTTTGCATTTTTTCATTCCCGTTGCCAGTGCTGCTGTCCGCATCCGAAGACGAAAGTCAGCAGAAACACACTAGGGATTTCTGGGAGACGGTCACTGCAGAATTCACAGACAAATTATGGATTCAGAATTTTAAATTTCAGAAAATTTAAGAATTTTAGAAAATTTCAGATTTTTCTCGCCATCTTGAAATGAACTGGTCATGTAACCCCATACATCACGTCTGGTGACATGTAAACATGAGGAAAGTGTTTCAATACACTTTAATAATACGTCTATATCAACATGTCAAAAAAAAAAAAAATGTGAGCAGAATTTTTTTTTTTTTATTCTCAACTAATTGTGATGCAAGGATTCTGATACTAATTTTTAGAAAACACAAAATGCAGACGGGAAAATGAGACTCTAAGGTGTTATTATGACACTCATGGATGCTTTCTTTAGTAAACAAATATTTTTTTTTCCCATTTTTGTCAAATACATTTTATTTTTACCTGTAAGTAGAGTCTAGTATGCAAATTAAGTAGAAGAAATATTGCAAGATTTCTCTGGTATAAGTTTTCAGTGTAGGGTTGGGTGATCATATGATTACACTTAATGAATGCAATAAATTTGAGATTAATTATGGTGATCAGCTGTAAGCCTATTGACTTGATCAAACATGGTGGAAATGGATGTGACAACAGCCAATCAGAGTAAATCTTTTCCTGTTAGCAGGAGAAGCTAAAATTAGGGCATCATCGGTTGTGTGTCGGTGTTTTGGGTGTGATGTGAATCAAATTAAATCGATATGCAAAGTATATCAGCAAGCTATGCTCCCAAAAACCAGTAAAACTAAAAATCTTATTCATTTGAAGGAAAAAAAAACACACAAGTGACTATCTGGGAGACAAGTTTAGCCACTGCTAGCAGTTCAGCCACACGACCAAAACAACCACCCATCATAAATAATGTGTACTATATTTACAACAGATGATGTTTACAAGTTTTGCACTTTATATTTACTTGTTAATGACTCAGGACTTCCTGGAAAAATCGTTTAAGCAAGCTACATTTTGAAAATATCCAATTAAAAAGTGCAAACCCCTTTTTTTAGACGTCCCCCGAAGCCACACCTCCAAAACACAGAAACATGCAATGCTTGTTCCCAACGGGTTGATGGGGCAGGGACAAATGGCAGTTGAGTTATATATTTACAAGTAACTTTACAAAAAAAACTAGCCCAAATTCGCTTATAATAAGCAAACCTGGCAACACTGGTTCTGACTGCAGCTGGAAGCTGGATGCCACGTGAGGACCAAGCTTCCAGTGTGTTCTTCTGGATGGGGGAGGAGCTTACAGAGAAGCTAACGCGGAAGAATAAACAATTTGTGCTTTCATGTTACTTACCAGAAGTCCCCATATCACTAGAAAATGTAGCTAATCGTTGTTACTCGCTTTTTTTTTTTTTTTTTATAGGTGATAGTCCGTAGAGGGGTCTGAAAATAGCAAAACATTGCGCCAAAGTTTTAGCATAAGTCATTGTTCATCAGTGTACCAGAAAACTGTGCAAAGCAAACGTTCCGCAGTTAAATGAGTTAATTTTTTTTTAAAAATAATTAATATTTCTGTAATAAATTTATCGTAATGAACTTGTTAAAGTGCCACTGATAGTTTTATTCTTGCACTATGCTGATACTTTTATGTTGTTTGTCTGGAATAGTTTATTGTTAAATCTGGTGCAGCCGCACTTTTTATTTCCCACAAATAATTGACGTAATTGGACATGATCCTTAAATTAAAAAAAGAGTAAAATGAACACAGATGTCATTGGTCACCTTTATCAAATCAATTGATTCTAAACATTAATGTTTGACCAAAAATACACTTCTTGAAAATAAAAAGCCTAAACAGTTTCAGGATTTTTTTTCAGCCTTTATGAAGATTAATCGGCTTAACCACAGGGAACCGTCTAATCTCTGGATAAACGTTCGCACTCTCAGTTCATTAAAATCTTATTATGAACAAGAAAACACAATTTTATGTGCTATTTTGGCACTTTTTGCTGTTAAACCAGAAGACGGAGTGAACGTAAAATGGCTCATTGGGAAGGTGTAATGACCTCACCATCTGGATTCCAGCTGATGTTCATGAAAGGAAGAAATTCATGTCCAACTTTAACTGGAACGGAGATGTTTCCACAGAAACTCACCTGTTAAGGTGCAATCAAACATTTATGGTCATTTCATTCTGATGTATTTCCTCCCGTTGTTCAGGAATTTAGCGCCCTAGCATGCAGCTGCAGGACAGAGATGTAACTCGCTGTCCTCAGTCTTCAACACTTCAAACATTTATTGCTAGATTACGTTTACTTTACTTCTCTGCCCGGGATTTGATTTTTCGAGCTTTTGTTGAGAATAAAAAGTCCATGTTGTTAAGGTGATTTTGGGAGTGGGCTGTGGGGCCGCAGAGAGACGAGCTGGATGATGGTTAGATGGAGTCTAGCCACAGGTGGTCCGTAATTCGGTGCTGTAATTGCCTGGCAAAGTGTATTACGGGTCTTCAGACCACTCATCCACTCGGTAGGGGTGGACTAGAGAAAAGGGTGAGTGAGGTGGAAAAATAGGATGGATAACATGATGTCCCGCCGTGAGACAATTCTGCCAGACACTCACAATACGTCAGGGGAGGACTATTATTATTATTGTACGTGTTCAAAGAACACTTTGAGTAAAGGCTATTAAAGCAGTCTAATGAAAATGATGGTGGTAAATGGGGAGACAATCTCCAATTCACTGGAAATGTCACTGTTTTTTAAAGACAGGTGCAACACACAATTTCTGCTCTTTCAATGGAGTGGATTTCGCCAGTTTTGTTGTGGGTGAGGGGCTAGTAGGATCCAAAGAGCGGACACTGTCTGAGTACAGAGAGAGGTTTATTGATTTCCCACAGATTCCTGTGAATTCTTCCAGCGGAACCTTCAGAGACTGGCAGACCGGCGAGCATCAGGAGGCAGGCAGGCAGGGGAGCAAGCGAACGAGCAGTGAGGCAGGTTTTTCTCTGGCAGGAGGAAGACAGGACAGGTTACAAATCAAGGTCTAGCACAAGCAACGTAAGCTGAGGCCAAGAGCTGTTTTACCGCAGGGCAATCAACAATCTGGCGCTGGATAGCAGGCAGAGCTGGTCTTAAATAGGTGGTTCGTTGATTGCAGAAATGTGGATCAGCTGTGCCTCCAGTTCCCAGCTGACCACGCCCACCAGGGAACAGGAATCACCACAGTACCCCCCCCTCAACGGGAGCCACCCGGCGACCGGAACTTCTCGGGATGGGCCCGACGGAAATCCCTGACCAGGGAAGGATCAAGGATGAAAGAGCGGGGGACCCAGGCCCGCTCCTCAGGGCCATAACCCTCCCAGTCAACCAAAAACTGGAAGCCCCGGCCGCGACGGCGCACATCCAGAAGACGTCGGACGGTGTACGCCGGGCGACCAGCCACAAGCCAGGCGGGAGGAGGGGGCCCGGAAGGAGGGACCAGGGGGCTGGAAGACACAGGCTTCAACTGGGAGACATGGAAGGAGGGATGAATCCGCATAGATCGGGGGAGCTGCAGGCGAACCACCGTGGGATTGATGACCCACTGGATTTCAAAAGGTCCCAGGTAGCGGGGAGCCAACTTCTTGGCGTCAGTTCGCAAGGGAATGTTCTTCGAAGACAACCAGACCTTCTGACCAGGAGCGTATCTGAGCCCAGCCGTGCGATGGCGATCGGCCTGGCGTCGACTCCGTTCCCCAGCCCGAAGTAGAGCAGTCCGAGCCGTCCTCCAGGCCCGACGACAACGGCGGATGTGGTGCTGAACCGATGGAACAGCTACTTCAACCTCTTGGACAGGGAACAGGGGCGGCTGGTACCCAAGAGAGCCTTCAAAAGGAGATAAACCAGAAGCTGAGGATGTGAGGGAGTTGGGTGAGTACTCAACCCAGTCCAGATGGTCGCTCCACGATGACGGGTTGGATTCAGCCACACAACGAAGGACGGTCTCCAGGTCCTGGTTTGCTCTCTCTGCTTGACCGTTAGTCTGGGGGTGGAAACCGGAGGACAAACTGACTGTGGCGCCAATGGAGAGACAAAAGGCTTTCCACACCTGTGAAGTGAACTGAGGTCCTCTGTCAGAGACTATGTCAGCGGGCAATCCATGGAGTCGGAAGACATGGTGCACCAACAGGTCGGCAGTTTCCTTGGCTGAGGGGAGCTTGGGGAGAGCGACGAAATGCACAGCCTTGGAAAAACGGTCCACTATAGTCAGGATGGTGTCTTTACCTTTGGAAACGGGTAGGCCGGTAACAAAATCTACTGCAAGGTGCGACCAGGGTCTGCTAGGGACAGGCAGAGGACGTAGAAGACCAGCTGGGGGGTCGATGCAAAGCCTTACTCCTAGCACAAGTGGTACAGGCAGCCACGAACTCCTGCGCATCCTTCTCCATGGTTGGCCACCAAAACCTGCGTCTGATAAGGGAGAGAGTGCGTGCGTCTTTTTTTTCACTTCTCAACCATTTACAGCCTGTAAGTTTACAGCGTTTGGGGTCAGCAGCAGGATGGACCCTCTGGAGTCATTTGGTGTTCAGTTCCTGGTTTTGGGTTACTTTGCATGAACAGCACCAAGAAAACACTTCACAAAAACTCCTCGTGGCTTACCGGGTGTGTGAAAACGCATCTGGCTGCTGGGAAAATCAAAAAGGAGATGAAATAATTTCCTTTTTGCTTCTTAACTTGGTGTTGGTTATTCTTTTATAAGTGGTTAAAAACTGATCCCAACAATGAGCATCTGGGAGTACCTGTCTCTGTCTTCATGTGGACAAAATATTCGTCCTTTTCTTCTCCAGCTGTCCAGTAACTCCTCATCTTTGACCTGTCCAGATGTGGCAGCTGGATTTGGCCTTGTTCTCATGTTTATTCAGTCGCTGACCCCAGGAAACCAAGCAAACACCATTCATTTAAAACTTCGGACCTTTGATTAAAGAAATTCCCACATCAGTCCATCCATTCAGTCCAGGCTTAAGCCAGCGGATTGAAAAGGGTTTTAAGCAGACCCAAGCACGTCCAGAACAAGGATCTGCCTGCAGAAAAACTAAGAGACCAATGAATTTTCTTCTTAAATCAGCATCTGATCGCTAAATCATCACTCAAGAACTGTTGGCTGACATCAGCTGGCCTGTTAACATGATGCCAAATGAAGAGCGGGGGGAAGTTCATGGACGAACTGTTGAAAACAGACTCTTACAGGAAAAAAGTTATTTGAGCCAGAAAAAAAAACATCCTTGAGAAGTAAAAACAGCACAGGAACTGGACTGTAGAAGTCTGGAGTCCAACTTCTGGCCATCTTCTGATTAGACGTGGTGAGGTCTACAACTCAGTCTCACATCAGCTATTAAATGTGTGTGTGTGTGTGTGTGTGTGTGTGTGTGTGTGTGTGTATTAGTAGGGCTGCTCGATTATGACAAAAACTATAATCACGATTAGTTTGACTGAAATTGAGATCTCGATTATTTAACACAATTATCCAGTATTTATAAACAACGCTGCGCGTCGTGGTGTTCTGGACTCCGTGTCGTGCATTATAACCGTCTAATGGACGGTTCCGAGTTGTTTAATCCGCTTTTACAGCTTATATAGGAACTATTTTACGTTGGCCTGGATGTACGTTTTATTCCAAACAACCGCTGTCAGGCTGCAGCGCGTTTCTCTCATCCACCTGTTAAAAGACGGCTGATCTGAACCAGCTGATTAACACGTTGCTATGGTAACGCCCCGTAACAGAGGGATATTACAGTGTTTAACTTGCCGAACTATGTATAGGAAAATAATGCAGCCAGTTGTCACTGACAATGGTATAAACTATGTTTAGGTGAACTTCCACAACCTACTGCAGTTATTCTACATGGACCTGCAGCCGGAGCCGACTGAGACTGGCCGCCTGGGAGTGCTTTAGGACGGGAGAGGCTCCCGCTGCTCCTTCCTTACAGTAACTGCAGAACAATATGTGTCTTCAAGTCAGTCGCCTAAACACCAGAAAAGTCTCTAATAACTCCAGTAAAAGCTGCTAGATTTGTCGCTTCTAACAAAAAAAAGTCTCCAGATTTAGCGAGAAAGTCGCCAAGTTGGCAACAGTGTCTGAATGAAAGCAAAGCGGCTGTGGGAGGAGTTTACAGCACAGCGCTGCAACGCCAGAGACGCTCGATTAGCAGCTGAAGACAGCAGGAAAGGAAACTGCAGAGAGAAAAAAAAATCACATCCTTTTATTTTTATGATCGTTGAAAACCCAGATCGTAATTGAGATTAAAATCGCCCAGCTCTATGTATTAGCATGTGGCGGTTTACAAACGAGTTCCATTCCTACCGCTGCGACGTAACCCAAAATTCTGCGTAGATCAGATTTTTATCCTTAAGTTTCCTCCTTGATCGCTAAATAATAATATATATATACACATATTATGCATCATATTAATAGAAAAACGGTACAGGTAATTAAAACACGCACTGAGGCGTCGTCTCAGCCTCCATGTCACGCGTCGTCGGAGCTTATGTGGACCCTCCTAACTTCAAAACTTGCTCTAAGTTTTTTTATTTACATGTATTTAAGTGTTGTAAAGTGGAAATGACATAAGTCAGAAACTGCGTATATATATCTGTATATACATATATATATATATATATATATATATATATATATATATATATATATATATATATATATATATATGTATATGTATATATATGTATCTATATATACAGCTGTGCTCATATGTTTTCATCCCCTTTCATTAAAGAAAAGCTGAATTTACAACAGTCACTCAAATAACTGGAGAAAAACTTGCAAAAATATAATTTAGTAATATAAGACACTGTTTTTTCATTTAATTGAGTTGAAGAAAGAAAAAACAAACAAACAAACAAACTGGTCCTGGACAAATGAGAGACTTTTCTGTTGAACAGTGGGACAAAATACCTGTCAACAGGTGCAGAAGTCTGACTGAGAGGAACAGAAAACACCTGACTGGAGCGGAAACATTAAAGGATTGTTCAACTAAATATTACTTTATGACTCATGTAATATGTAATAAATTATCTTATTTGTTTGCTTTTTAAAAATAAAATTTCTATTAAATCAGAATTAGAAAATAATGTCATGATTTTCATAAAATTTTTATTTATTACTTTAGTCAATTTCATCTTATTTTACAGGCAGCTGTTTTTTTTCCTTCTTTCATGAAAGAGTATGAATAAATATGAGCACAACTGTAAATATATATATGTATTTATATATGTAGAGCCAGACCATCACCTTGCTTTCAAGTTGGACAGGACAAGTTAAGAAAAAGTAAGAAGAAAAAAAATAAAAAATTATATATATATATATATATATATATATATATATATATATATATATATATATATATATATATATATATATATATATATATATATATATATATATAACTGCTATCATCACTAGTTTGCAGTTCTAGTTTGTCTGCTTCGTCGTCTGTGGTTGAGCATGATAACAAGCCAGAGACCATAAAAAACCAAAGATTTGTGTTTGTTTTTCTCTCCAGATGCGACAGTGAACCCCTCTCCAGCTAAGAGCATGGGTGATCCTGGAATCACTCCTCTGTCTCCTTCACATAACCAGGTGACTCTTCTCTGCATCACGTTTGTTCATCTGTTCTCACTCCACACCAGCTGACAGCTTTTACAAACTTCTCCTCTCATAGTTTGCATAGATTTATGCTCATCTCTTCCTCTGTGAATCATAGTTTTACCAGATATTGTCTGACTCCAACATCTGCCTTCTGACTTCACTGCTGCAGCAGAAACTCTCCTTATATTCCTGTCAGACGACAAACCCAGCGTCTCTCCAGCCTTGCTCATGTATCTTCTATGCCAGTGTCAGAGGGTTGTAACTGAGCTGTGTATTTGTATGTTTTCCCGTGTGCACAGCAGAGCGACGCGGACCAGGTGCAGTCGGAACCGTCCTTCGTGGTGGTGGTTGCCATTGATTTTGGCACCACATCCAGTGGTTATGCCTACGCCTTCACTAAGGAGCCAGAGTGCATTCACACCATGAGGTACGTTAGTGCTGCAATGCAGACGTTCACTGGGAAGAGGAGTCGGGTGGGAGGGGTGTGACGTTCTCCTGCAGGCTTTGAAACAACTGCCCCACATCTGGAGAATAAGATATCAACTAAATGATGGACTAAAACGGAAAAATGAAACAATGTGATATAAAGATTTATTAAACAAAAAAAAATCAAACATAAACAAGTCATTCCTGTTTGTCAGAAAATGTTTTTTCTTACTTGGAAAAGTTGATTCCTTCTTGTTCCAAAGAATGAAGAAATGTGCTGACAGTGCGCTCCGTAAATTTGAGCCATAAATTCAGCGTAGCTGCAGATAAAAAGGAGCTTGGACAGAAACACAGGTTTTATAGGCTGTACCTCTGAAACCGTGACAAGCACAGGAGGAATTTATCTAACCCAACATGGATTCGTTTTAAAATGGTCCAAAAATATCTGAAGTCTGGAAATAAAAATCAGTTCAACAAGTTTTTTCTTCAGAAACTTCATTGAATTAAGAAAAGGGCTGAGAGTACTAAGTTCATGTACACATGTAGTAAAACCGAATACACCCCCTCCAGTCCCTCCACCTCGTCCTTTAAGATAAATCTGTCCACATCTAACTGCATCAGCACATTGTTAACATATCTGCTACGTGTGGACAAGGTCTGAGAATCTCTGTGTCCAGAGCCTGAAGTCTCGTCAGTGTTAGGAGTTTCCCTGCTGCAACACACCTGACTCACATCACACTTTATTAATGACATATGCAGAGCGGGACATTAAACTTGCTCCAGTCGGCCAATTACGCCTTGATCTGATTCTGGGATGTTGAAGCAGTAAAAGTCTTAACACTCGCAAGGCTGCAGGCCTCGAGGACCAGAGTAGCCCTAGTTTAGACAAATGTCTACGCTACGGTCACGTGATTTTTTTCATTCGTAATTAATATTTCGGAATTAAATGATTCAGAAGTAATGTATTAATGAGTTTATATGAAAATAATAATTCGAATGATGGTTTACATGAAACACGTCTTTAATTCCTCTTTAGAGCGGCGGGTTGGGAAGGCTTCTGATTGGACAGACGGTGCACGTGACGTATGACGTATACCGTAAATACACAATAAATAAATAAGTTGGCTTCCTGCTTCTTTTCAGTCGTAACTTGTAAAAACTACATAATAAGAACCAGTTTCACCGCTATTTTTATTATAAATGTGAAGTAGCAGCTCAACACGAGCATACTACTTCACTTTCTGCAGCAACTGAGAAGGAGAAGAAAGATAGACCACCGAACACGGGAGGTAAAACAACGCGCGTCATCGGGACAGGACAAGGTAACGAGCATGCTCAGAACGACCGGAATTAACTTAGAGCGGAATGAAGGTTTACATGACAGAGGAATTAAAAAGGTTTGGAATTAAAATGCAAATAAATCAGACACTTACATCGGAATTAAGTTTAATTCCGAATAAAACTTAGCATTAGGAATTAAGTGTTTACATGGTCGTTTTTCATCAGTTTAAAGCGGAATTAACTTTTATTCGGAATTAAACAGGAATTAAAACTCCCGTGTAAACATGCGGATTGCCTCCTCGTGACTCTGTGTTGCTCCCAGTAAATGGTCCTGCTGGGGATTTTTTGTGGCAAACCATTAATTACTGGTTTGCTAAATTCAACGTTCATCGACATTTTGCACGTGCCACACTTTTGGAATTGGATCAAGCGGTTAGGATGATGAATGAATGAATGAATAAAACTCCCATGTAAACGCACGGATTGGCTCGTCGCTCGGCATGTACAGTGTGGGACAAAAGCTTTTTACCTGTGAAACTGACTTGCAGAGTTAATCTCTACTTGTAAATATCTGTAATTGTTTTTACAGTTACAGACACGGAGATGCACATGAAAAGAAAAAACACCCGTGCAAACTGCAGACTTCTGTTGATGTTGTAGCTCCGTAGACAACCTGACGCCACAGCTCTGCAGAACACACCAGCTGTGTTCTGCCGTCCGGGTAGCGCCATGTCCCGTTCACCGGGTGTGTAAACGAGTTTCACAGGAAGTTGCCACTCCTCCTACAGTCCACAAACCAGCTTGCTAAGAATGTCTGGTGACGGTGAAATGAATGGTGAGCGTTGGTCCGGTGATGGTCCGGCAACCTGTACCGTGATTACAAAGATGTTTCATCCCCAACTGACCCGTCTGAAGGATGACAACGATCAGGCTGTCTGCTTAATAACATTATAAATGAATTATCTGTTGGTGTTATTAGAGGGAAAACTTATTAATCATCTGAATCATCAGACGGTGGACATGGCGTTGCATTTTCAGTAGAGGGTGGCTGAAGGTTCAAAGCATCCTAAGAAGCCTGAAAACCTGCTTTTAGTGAGCTCAAGTCTGTTGTTATTCCACAAACCTGTTTGAGAATAAGCCATATTTTATTCCGAGTAGAAGAAAATCAACATGTCAACAATATTCCATCCTCTCCGGTCTGGTCCAGCAGCATCAATTCTGCAATACAAAACAATTATCCAAAAACAAACTGGAAAATAAAATAAAAATCCAGAAATACAAGGGGATAATTTTGGCTCAGCTAAACTTGCTCAGCTAAACACAGCATCCTGAACATCAGTCTGCTTGCTTAAATGCTGGACAAGACAATTTATAAAAAAAAAGAAAAAAAAAAGAAAAACATGTCAAGACGTTGAAACGGAGAAATTTAATAGTTTCTTACAAGCTAATTGTAAAACCAATGGCAGCGAGACGTCTGTAAAAAGTCGTTCCAGGATGATGTTTAGCATCGTTAGCATCTCCTCTTCTTCTAACATCTGGAAACATCTGGGAAGTGAGGAGAGCAGCTGCTGGAGTTTCAGGAGAGGAATGTCGTCCCGTTCTGGTCTGATGCAGGATTCCAGCTGCTTCCATGATGCTCCAGATGTTTTGTACTGGTGGAACTGGACTGCAGCAGACCAGTTCTCCTGTTCCACCATGCTGCTGGGATGATGCAGGATGTGGTCCAGCATGGTGGAACCTGCAAGGTCTTCCCTGAAAGAGACGTTGTCTGGATGGGAGCAGATGTTCCAGCATCGATGGAGCTTCCCAGATGTGGAAGCTGCCCACATCTGCACTGATGCAACCCCATCCCATCAGAGATGCAGCTTCTCTACTGTCCACTGATAACAAGCTGGATGCTCCCTCTCATCTCCAGTCTGCAGGAGGTGTGAAACACCTTGATTAATGACTAGTAAAAATCCTTTAATATCTTCACTTTCAGAAAAGAGGATGTGGGAACCACGTGATCAGCTCAGTGCAGCTCATGCTCAGAATGACAGCAAAGTTGTAAACGAAGTATATTTCAAAGGGCTGTTATTCTGGTATTTGGAGTTTTCTGAGCTTTCTACAGTGTTACAGTGTTGAATCCTCATCAGACATGTGAACGGCACTGTTTTTTATCACCTAAACGCATGTTTGAGTTTGAGTTCCAGCACTCTCTCCGTTCGGTTTCCATGGCGACGAAAAACGTGTCGTTTTAGAGTTTTTTCTACTTGGAAATCCTTGTGACGTCCCGGGGGATAAGGTTCAGTGATTGGTTACCTTCTACTGGATAACAAGGACATGTACAAATACATCAGGCGGGTGGAAAACGTGGGATAAAGTTATTTCCAACGATGGCTGGTGAGTTTACCAAAGAGAGACATCCTGCTGCATTCGTTGCTGTGGGTTGCTGTTTTCCACTTCGTTTTCAGGGTCTGATTCAGGTTCCAACATGTAGGGCTGGATGCTATGTGTTGACATTGTATTTTTATTTTTTTTTTTATTGAGTTCATATTAGCCTAATCCTTCTGTTTATGAGACGTTACAATGACGGGGAAAGCAGGTGCGGTGCGCGCTCCCAATGTAGTGCAGTGGCGGGAGGCGGGGCTTAATGCGGAAGAGTCTCAATCCACTCGTTTTGCCCACAGGCTGATCTGACAGCCTACGGAGAGGGTCGGTCTGAAGTAAATAAAGTGATTTGTGACAATAACTCGATCAATCCCGGCCCTTCTGGTCTCAGAAATAAAAATAAATTAGCCTGAAATGCACATAATGGTTCCACTTTAATGAAAAGTATTCCAGATAATGAGTTATTCCCTGCAAAGGGACGAATTAAATCATCCTGAAGAGATTTCTTTGTTTCCAGAAAAATGAACTGAGGTGTGAGGACGGCTCACAGGCCTGTAAAAGAAATCCATCCAATCTGTTCCAGCTGCTGCAGGTTAACCAGCAGCTTTCTAGCATGAAGTCGAAGGGAGATGTTCAGTAACTGGGTTAAACTAAGATAACTAACGTACTGGTTGGGCTTGAAGCAGCATAACCAGTTTCTTTTTCTGAAGACTAAATTATATGGATGCAAAGTGCAGGGAAATGAAATTTACTGGGTAGTTTAGCTGTTCCAACATGACCGACCCAACATGAGGCCCATGTGCTTTGGTGGTCAACGGTTTGATGGGCTTTCTAAAGAAATGTTTAAAAGCTTTTTTATGATGCAAAGAAGCCCCTCAAGTCCAGGTAGACGTCCTGCAGCCTTTCCATCTCTTCTCTCTGACAGAAATCCAGAGTTCACATGTAGGATTTATTTGTTCTCCACACAGCAGAGGAGATTAAGATGGAATTTACTTTGTTGTTCTATTATTTTATGTTGGCATCAGTAGATTTAAATAAAACCTAAAGATCTGTAAGAAGTGTTGATGTGGTTTTTACACATTTATAGTTTTGGGAAATTGATTAATGCAGAATGATTGTACCAAGAAAATCTAACAATATTACATGTTTCTGCCATTTAACCCAGTTAGCTGTCAGATGCTCCTCCAGTTGGAAAGACACAGACGGTCCGAACGTTCTACAATCACGTAAGCTCGTATTGTGGGTAGTTAAGGTTGGATGCAGGTGTAGGCAGTACGTGCAGTCCTCAAACTGCTTTACCAAGACAGTGGTCTCTGGTCACATGGTTTCACCCATAGACTGTATATGAAAGATGGACGGAGCCTCCGGCGGTTAAAAGTGAAGCCTATGTGGAAGTGCATAAAACTGCAGTTCCCCCTTCATCCACTAGGGGCTGCAAAACAGTGCAAACTTCTGAATTTGGCACACATATACAAGGGTTTAAACAACATCTGGGCTACAGTTGTGTTACCCAAAAACTCACCACCCAATCGAAATGCGCCCCTTAAAAGAGCCCACCCATGAAAGGTTAGCAGGTTTGCAGGTTTCATAGTTTTTAGGTCAGGTTTACCTTCATGACAACTGTGGGGGGAGTGAATTTTTTTCTAACTCGCCCGTTTAAAAGTAATTTAAACCTCAAAATTCGGCATATTTAGGAGCGTGTTCTTTAGATTGACAGGTACCCGATCTCCCGCTTCAATTAAGAAGAACGTAAAACAACTGCGGTTTTTAGCCGGTTAACAACGTGACTTAGCTTTAGCTCGCTTACCTCTGTTAGCTGGTTAGCTGCGGGTTAGCTCGGTTAGCTTTTAGCTTCAGAAAGCTCGGAGTTCTCTCGATGTCAATCATCCACCATGACGCTCACGGCCCCCCTCTCAGCTCCACCTCTTTGCCCATATTTGTATTTTCCTCTGCCAAGATGGTGATGGTAGGAACCGCCCACCGAACTTCAATTCAGCTCTTCAGAAACCTACGGGTGACGTCATGGAGGCTCTGCCCATCTTTCTATATACAGTCTATGGTTCCACCTCATCCTCATGGCAACCGTCACTGTGAGGGAAACCAGGTGTTTTCACAGACAAGGTGAAAGCAGCTCCAGATCTGTGCAGGTAATCTCTGTTAAAAATGTCTAATCTAAACTCTGACTGGACAGAAGAAAAGGACTATTTACAGCATAGAGCAACTGAATGTGGCCGCGTCCTGGTGCTAGGTCACCTGTCCTCACACAGGAGGGAGAACAGTCCCTAAAAGCCAGAACAGTCTGAGGTGTGAACAGCTGTTTGCAGTGAAGAGTTCCTACCTCAGCTGAGCTCCTCTCAGAGTGATATATATATCCATCATTAATGAGCAGCATGGTCCAGAGCCCACGTCACCGTGGAGGGTCATATGAGGTGAGCCTCTGTCTTTAACGTTGACCTCATTTTATTCTTTATCATTATTTTTGCTGATAAATGGCATGAAAGGATCCAGATGAATCAGTCTGAGTCACTGCGAAGCCTCTGTGGGTGTCAGGCTGCACGATGTGGGAACGGACTGGATGGAGTCTGTGAAATGAACTGGGAGCTTCCACTGTGCTCATTTACCAGTTCTCATTTTCATTCACTGGAACTGGTTTAGTGTGTTTCAACCTCAGCTAGTAAAGCCTAAAACCTGAGTAGCGTCCATCCATCCGTCCATCCATCCATCCGTCCATCCGTCCATCCATCCATAAATCCACCCGTCCATCCATCCATCCATCCATCCATACATCCACCCACTCGTGCATCTGTTCACCTATCCATCCATCCATCCATCCTTCCGTCCATCCATCCTTCCGTCCATCTACCCTTCCATCCATCCATCCACCGATCCATCCATCCATCCATCCATCCATCTATCCATCCACCTGTCCATCCATCCATCCATTACTCCACCCGTCCGTCCATCCCTCTGTTCCTCCATCCATTCATTCATCCATCTATCCATTCATCCATCCAGCCATCCCTCCATCCACCCACTCATGCATCCATCCATCCATCCGTCCATCCATCTTTCTATCCATCCATCCATCCACCCACCCGTGCATCCATCCATCCGTTCATCCATCCACCTGTCCATCTATAACTCCACCCGTCCGTCCATCCCTCTGTTCCTCCATCCATCCATCTGTTCATCCATCCACCTGCCCATTCATCCATCCATCCATCCATCCTTCCATCCATCCTTCCATTTACTAGACACGTATAGAAACCACTACAGCATTTTGAGTAAGAAAACATTATATTTTCTGATGTCATTATTATTCATTATGTTATGAAGCAGAAACATTCTGCAGACTTTTCCTCAGGTTGGACATCTACATGTCTGTGATGCGATAATACACGTTTCCTCTGCTGGAAAACATAAACTTCAAACCCACTGAAAGCCAAATTTCTATCACTATAGCTGAAATATTCATATTCTACTTGTGCGTGTTTACTGAGAATGAACTGTCAGAAGAAAGCACCAACATGAGACTGAAGGAAAGAATCTGTTTTAATATTTTACTAATGATACCTGCAAGTTAAATGAATAAAAATTAATTTTGCTGATTACTCTCAGTTTACCAGAAGCAGCAAAAATACAAATAATAACACAAACGATCCCACTGAGCTCAAAGCAAAATGCTGTTCTCTGAGTTTTTCTCACATTTTAAATGAGATTATATTAAAGACAGTCTCTACATCTCATCAGACTTTTCCTGAGGTAGAGAGATCACGCTTAGAATAGCTGACCTCAATTTGTCCAGAAATACTGTGGCAGCTCAATCCTCCGAGGAGCTGAGCAGATATGGCTTCTCTCTGAGAACCACAGGTTTCAGTCTTATCTTTCCTCAACTTAATGACAAGAATCCAAAGTAGAAACTTTAAAATGTTAATTAAAAAGCAGAACTTCAGATTTACTCTCCATCTGTTTCTGACCGTCTTGTGTCTTTCCAGGCGATGGGAGGGAGGAGATCCCGGTGTGTCCAATCAGAAGACGCCAACGACCATCCTGCTGACTCCCGACAGGAAGTTTCACAGCTTCGGCTATGCCGCTCGGGATTTTTACCATGACCTGGATCCTAGCGAGTCCAAGCAGTGGCTCTACTTGGAAAAATTCAAAATGAAACTCCACACCACTGCAGTAAGGATGCAAACACCTTCTATATAATCAATAAATGCATATCAGCTCTCTGGGTCGCTCATTTTGCCAGCAGCAGCAGTTTAGACACTCTTCATCTTCATCACTCAGGGACTGAAACTGCAGCAGACTGCAGACTTTTCGGTCCTGTAGGAACCTTTTCTGCCATGTTGCTCTTTTATTAACCATGACTGTTGTACACAGATATCACACAGGTTACTGACAGGACTTCACGCTACCCTGAGTTCTGGTAGTAACTTGTGCTGTTAGAGTGCTACACATTCATATAAACACACAATAAAATGTTTCTCAGTTTCTCCTTGTTTTGCTGCAGCCGTCAGAATGATGATGGAAGCATGTTAAACCAATCCAAAATCTTCTTTCACCTCAAACAGACACTCTTAACAGCATAAAGCTGCAGACAGGGAAATGCAGGATGAAGAAGTTGTGTCCATGGTAACTGATAAAATGATCCTTCTCAGTTTAAAGAAATCTGTTATTAAATGGCATCAACAGAAAAGCAGCTGAAGACAGCAGGGAGGCTTTTGGTCGTTCTGGAAACCTGACATGGACTTCTTCGTCAATCACTGCTGGAATAGCGTCTCAGAACCTGTCAGTGAGACCAGGAGAAGATGTTTAACCCATCTTCTACTGGAAAATGTCACACTATCAGCCATCACCCCAGGCCACCTGCTGGGTGATGACAGTGTCCATTAGCGATGCATCGTGGGCTCCTCCAGCTGCTCCAACAGTCCCTCCTCTTCATCTGTTCATAGAATCTGGCAGAGAAACATGAAGATTCACCACACAAACTCATTTATTTATTTTTATTTCTGTTGCTTTTATCTCTTTCTGTTTGTTTTTAGGTTTATCTTATTTCATTAGTTCCAGTGATTTCCTCCTGAGGATCCTTCACTCTGGTAGCTTTGTCTGCTTGGTCTGCGGGGTTGTTGCCATGGGGACTACCTCGGTTTGTGTGGCTGTGAGAGTCCGGCACATCTCTGTGGCTGTGGTGTGGATCCCGGCCTGCCCGGGCCTGGTTGGTCCCGTGGTGGCGCCCTCTCTGGCTGTGTGTGAACAGATCTCCAATATATTGTTTCCTCACAGCAGCATCAAGCCAGATTGATACTTTTATACCTACATTTAATGAAGAGACAGTAATGAAGATGGGAGTTTATGGAAAATGTTGTAGGGGTGGGTGAGGGGAATGTACATGGGCTCTTTTTGTGTGGGTTTTTCAATTCAATCCATTTTCTTATCTGCTTAATCCAATTCGGGGTCACGGGAAGCTGGAGGCTATCCAGGTACACCCTAGATGGGTCACAGGGCCAACACAGAGAGACAAACAACCATGCTCACTCCTAGGGCTGGGCAATATGACGATACATATCGTTTGGACGAAAGAAAATGTCTATCGTTTCATATGAGGTTCTATCTTTTACGCCAAAATAAGGTGCTTTACTGCAGTATTTTACATCAAGATGCGCTTTACGGCATGCAGGCTGTAATACATAAACAAACATGGAGGTAGACGGTAGCAGACATGTTTCAGAGCAGGATAATTCACTAGAAGATGACCAGCCAACCCAACTGGTGAGCTTGTTCATAAAAGAGGGGGAATTTCTGTCACATGGATGTGGTTTGGATAGAAAAAGACCAACTTGGAACCGACCGCTCACAGTCCCAACAACGGACTCCAACACAACTAACTCATTTTATCACCTGCGCAGGAATCAGGATGAAGAATACAGAATAAAGAATAGAGTCAACGAGCAAAAGCAGCGTCAAGGGGAGGCAAAAGCTCAAATTAAACTCCAGACACAAATGCTGCAACAGTCTTTAACTCGTGAAACTTGAAACGGAGATCACTGCTGCCGTTGCCAAAGATAACTGACACATAACTGATGACTGACACAAAATTACACAAACAGTTTTGTATCGTTATGGGGATATAAAATGAGCGATATCGGGGTATGAGATTTTGGTCATATTACCCAGCCCTACTCATTCTACTAGGGACAATTTAGAGCAGGGGTGCCGAAAGTCTGTCCTCCAGGGCCGCTGTCCTTCAGGCTTTCCATGTGTCCCTGCTCCAACACACCTGGCTTCCATTAAAAGGATCCAACATCCAATGAAGTTCTGCACAATGACTGGTTGGGTTGAGTCAGGTGTACAACAGGGATTCATGGAAAACCTGCAGGATTTTGGCCCTTGAGGACTGGAGTTGGACACCACTGACTTAGAGAAACCAATTAACCTAACATGCATGTCTTTGGATGGTGGGAAGTACTAACCATGACAACACCCTTCGAAATTGCTGTTATGAATGCTTTTATATGCAAAAATTGTTTAAATAACATAAAGCGCTTTGTGTTGCCTTGAACAACAAAAGTGCTTTAGAAATAAGATTTTATTTTATTTTATTTTATTTAAATTTGATTTGATTTGATTTGATTTGATTTGATTTATTACTTAGTGTAATTTTGCTTGGTTTGACTAAAAACGATCAAATTAAGCAGAGAATAAAAAAGATGGAGGAAAAAGGAAAAGTTACTCCACTTCAGATCCACTTTCTTCCTTATCTTGATGCTCAGTTAGAACTTCAACAAGTCGCCGTCACCTTGTCTGCCTGACTAAATGCTGCCATGTGATTGGCGGGTTGGATACCTGCGTTTAGTAGGAAGTTGAACAGGTGGAGCTGATAACACAGATGATGAGTTTATGTCAACATGTGGAGAAGTTTCTGTAAAAGTTACAAACATTACCATGTTTTTGAGTCTTTTACTGCATTCTGTTAAATATTTCTAACCTGGATGTATCTCCATCTGTCCTCAGAATCTTTCCATCGACACCGATCTCCATGCAGCCAATGGGAAACGAGTGAAAGCTCTGGACATCTTTGCATACGCCCTGGCCTTCTTTAAGGAGCAGGCGTTGAAGGTAGCATCCACTCACACAACCAGATAGGATGAGATGAGATAAAATGAGCTAAAATGAGATGAGATGAGATGACATGAGACAAGATGAGATGACAGATAAATTGAGATGAGATGAGATTAGATGAGAAATGAGTTGAAATAAGATGATCTGAGATAAAAATGAGATTAGATGAGAACTGAGATTAGATAAAATGAGCTGAGCTGAGATGAGATTAGATGAGAGATGAGATAAGGTGAGATGAGCTGAGATAAAATGAGAGATAAATTGAGATAAGCTGAGATGAGATGGCATGGGATGAGATGAGAAATTAATTGAGATAAACTGAGATGAGATGAGAAATTAATTGAGATAAACTGAGATGAGATGAGAGATGAGTTGAGCTGAGATGAGATGAGAAAGGAGTTGAGATAAACTGAGATGAGATGAGAAATGAGTTAAGCTGGGTTGAGTTGTGTTGAGTTGAGATGAGATGAGCTGAGATGAGATGAGATGAGATGTTTAAACGTTTATTTTGCAGGAACTCAGTGATCAGACAGGTGGTGAATTTGACAACAACGATGTGAGATGGGTGATCACAGTTCCTGCTATCTGGAAAATGCCTGCAAAGCAGTTCATGAGGGAAGCTGCCTATAAGGTAAACTCAGCTTCACACTCAGCCAGTCTGTAAATGGTTTACTCCATAACATGACCATGCCACCATCTTGTTAAATGATACTCATGTGAGAACACACACAATCGGCAGCCTGGAGTAGAGGACGTGAATCAGACAGAGGTCGGGCTAAGGTCAGGAGGCTCACCGGATGCTAACATCACAGAACATTTGCTGGCTTTCCTCATATTTGTCTGTCTGTCCTGTATAGGACATGTTGTCTGCGGGTTAGCTATCAAACCTGAGATGATACTGGTTTGGGTTATGAAAAGCTGTCGTTGGTTTGTTTGGTTGTGTTTCCTTTTGCCCTCTGAGTCTGTCGTGTGTCTGACTCTCCAGACCGTTAATGTATGTGTGGTCAGCTGGGTGTGGCTGTCTGCAGCCACTAGGAAGACAAAGAGGAGGGGGAGAGGAGAGACGCAGAGCCGCCATGAATGGGTGGGATGAACCAGGAGTCTGTGCTTTAATTACTTCTATGTTCAGATTATGAAGCTAAATATGAGTTTTAATATTTATTTCCATCATTTTAAGAAATGAAGGGTTTTTCTTCAGTCCCCTCGGAGATGTTTCATCCTGCAGAACAGCTGTAAAAACAACCAACAACCAACCCACAGACAGAGCTGTTAACTAACAGCTGGATCACTGTTACTACATCTTTTTTCACTTTGCAGCTTCCTGTTTTGTGAAACTTGTGGCAACTTGAACCAGTTTCAGAGTTCAACTGGCCGGCAGATTTCATCTCCACCTCCGATTCTACTAAAACGCAGCAGTCACACGGAAGGACAGAAAGCCAGAACACCGAGACAAGACTGTCTCCAACAACGCCACCTTTCTGTTCTGACACCTCCCTGGTGTACTGCTGAAGAGATGAGGGGGGTGGAAATGGGAGGAGTGGGACTGGAGGCAGGATGAAGGGACGAGCTGATGGAGAGAGGAGATGGAGGGAAGGATAGCACAGTGACTCAGCAACTGGTACAGATTGCCTGATTGGCTGTTCACAGGAGGAAAAGGGAGGGAGTAAAGGAGTGAACTGCACTGTTACCACTTTTACTCTGATTTATTCCCCCCTTATTTCCCTCGTGATGCAGCTTCCAGCCTTCGCTCTCCCATTTTATCCTCCCTGATGCGACTGCAGCTACTCTGGACGTCGTCACAGCAAAGATTAGCTTTAAATCTGCTCATAAAGGAGCTAAAATCAGAAGTTAGGAAAAAAGAAACTAATATGAGTCCTGAGAAACATCCACTGCTTCGATTTGATACAGGATGAGCTGCTAAAAGTCCCAGTGAGAGTCCAGAACAATCTCATTCCTCATCTGCAGCTGTCACTTGTGCAGCATCATGGCTAATGTTTTGCATAATTGCATTGAGACACATCAGGAACCCTGTTTTTGTTCTCAGACCCAGAATAAAAATTTCCTGCCACTGAGTTTTGGCAGAACACCGAACTGTTTTATCAGCTATCACATCCTGCAGGGTTAGCGCTTAAAGCTGCAGACACTGTGGGAATATTGCACACTGTACTGATTAGTTTACCAGTGTGGCCAGAACAGACAGTTTTACTGTTAATAGTGTGGAAGTCAATAAAACAGTCAGCCACAATGTCAGATACCTGCAGAAAGCTGCAGAGAGAGAAATCAGCCTGGATTTACTGCACAGTAGTTTCAATCAGTCAGCACTAACCGGAAGGTTTAACAAAGAGGAACGCTTTAGGCTTCATTTTAAAAGTAGACAAAGGTCTTCTCATGTAGCTGATTGTACAGAAGAGAAGCTGAGATGAAGCATCTGCTATCCTCATCCTCTAAAGGTGCATTTACTGTGTGCTTGATGCAGAAGACAGACATGCACACGGACGGACAGTTTCATCTGTCTCCGTTTTTCAAGGGCTTGGGTATCCATCACTTGATCCAGAAAACAGCTGGACCACTGGAAATCACAGGTGTGTTATTTAGCTGTACAGCTGATTCAACCATCAAAACCAGAGAAGAAGAGGAACAGGAAGGCCATGACGCAGAAACTGCAAAATAAAAAGCACCTGAAGAAGACGCAGATGAAGTGGAGGAGAAGAGGCAAAAACATTGTGGTGTTATTCTTCTAGTCCCTCTGGTGTTTGTGCACAGCTTTATACAACTTTATACTGGTTCATTGCTGCTACCATCCAGTGTGAACATGCAGAAGTGAACCCAAAGATGGCAATGTGAAACATACATGGATGTATGAGAGTGGAGTTTGAAATGAATGGTCCCATTAATGTACATAGGGGACCATAGATGGGGCTTAACAAACCCTGAACCCTTTCACACCCCTGTGGTCACAGGGTCACCCTGGTACTTCTGGCCTCTTTGATTTTTTAGGAAATGAATATTTCATTTATTTTCAATTACTGTTATTTATCTAATGATTCTATAGTATTTGTTTTCATTTATTTATTATGAATTCATTTAATATTTAATTGTATTTAATTGGATTCAAGTCTTTTCATCTTAAGGTGTTAATGTTGCAGTAGCAAGAATTTCTTCAGGTTTTCTGATCTAGACAGTAAAAACTGTGTGGTACCTTGCTAGTTCTGGTTCGGACCCCCATTTTCCTCCAGAACTGTCTGAAATCTTGGTATGATTAATATAACATTAAGTGGAAAACATTTTATTCCGTGTTGACACAAAGCATCACACAGTTGCTGCACATGATGATGAGAATCTCCCGTTCCACCTCATCACCATGAGAATCTCCCGTTCCACCTCATGATGATGAGAATCTCCCGTTCCACCTCATCATGATGAGACTCTCCCGTTCCACCTCATCATGATGAGACTCTCCCGTTCCACCTCATCGGGATGAGAATCTCCCGCGCCACCTCATCATGATGAGAATCTCCCATTCCACCTCATCATGATGAGAATCTCCCGTTCCACCTCATCGTGATGAGAATCTCCTGTTCCACCTCATCACCATGAGAATCTCCCGCGCCACCTCATCATGATGAGAATCTCCCATTCCACCTCATCATGATGAGAATCTCCCATTCCACCTCATCATGATGAGAATCTCCCGTTCCACCTCAACACCATGAGAATCTCCCGGTCCACCTCATCACCATGAGAATCTCCGTTCCACCTCATCACCATGAGAACCTCCCGTTCCACCTCATCATAATGAGAATCTCCCATTCCACCTCATCATGATGAGAATCTCCCGTTCCACCTCATCATGATGAGAATCTCCGTTCCACCTCATCACCATGAGAGTTCCCCATTCCACTTCATCACCATGAGAATCTCCCGTTCCACCTCATCACCATGAGAATCTCCCATTCCACCTCATCATGATGAGAATCTCCGTTCCACCTCATCACCATGAGAACCTCCCGTTCCACCTCATCACCATGAGAATCTCCCATTCCACCTCATCATGATGAGAATCTCCCGTTCCACCTCATCATGATGAGAATCTCCGTTCCACCTCATCACCATGAGAGTTCCCCATTCCACTTCATCACCATGAGAATCTCCCGTTCCACCTCATCATGTTGAGAATCTCCCGTTCCACCTCATCATGATGAGAATCCCGCATTCCACCTCATCATGATGAGAATCTCCCGGTCCACCTCATCACCATGAGAATCTCCGTTCCACCTCATCACCATGAGAATCTCCCGTTCCACCTCATCACCATGAGAATCTCCCGTTCCACCTCATCACCATGAGAATCCCCCATTCCACCTCATCACCATGAGAATCTCCCGTTCCACCACATCATGATGAGAATATCCTGTTCCACCTCATCATGATGAGAATCTCCCGTTCCACCTCATCATGATGAGAATCTCCCGTTCCACCTCATCGTGATGAGAATTTCCCGTTCCACCTCATCGTGATGAGAATCTCCCGTTCCACCTCATCGTGATGAGAATCTCCCGTTCCACCTCATCATGATGAGAATCTCCCGTTCCACCACATCATGATGAGACTCTCCCGTTCCACCTCAACACCATGAGAATCTCCCGTTCCACCTCAACACCATGAGAATCTCCCGTTCCACCTCATCACCATGAGAATCTCCCGTTCCACCTCATCATGATGAGACTCTCCCGTTCCACCTCATCGGGATGAGAATCTCCCATTCCACCTCATCACCATCAGAATCTCCCGTTCCACCTCATCATGATGAGAATCTCCCGTTCCACCTCATCATGATGAGAATCACCCGTTACACCTCATCGTGATGAGAATCTCCCGTTCCACCTCATCACCATGAGAATCTCCCGTTCCACCTCATCATGTTGAGAATCTCCTGTTCCACCTCATCACCATGAGAATCTCCCAGTCCACCTCATCACCATGAGAATCTCCGTTCCACCTCATCACCATGAGAATCCCCCATTCCACCTCATCATGATGAGAATCTCCCGTTCCACCTTATCATGATGAGAATCTCCGTTCCACCTCATCACCATGAGAGTCCCCCATTCCACCTCATCACCATGAGAATCTCCCGTTCCACCTCATCACCATGAGAATCTCCCGTTCCACCTCATCATGTTGAGAATCTCCTGTTCCACCTCATCACCATGAGAATCTCCCGGTCCACCTCATCACCATGAGAATCCCCCATTCCACCTCATCATGATGAGAATCTCCCGTTCCATCTCACCATGATGAGAATCTCCTGTTCCACCTCATCACCATGAGAATCCCCCATTCCACCTCATCATGATGAGAATCTCCCGTTCCACCTCATCGTGATGAGAATCTCCCGTTCCACCTCATCACCATCAGAATCTCCCGTTCCACCTCATCATGATGAGAATCTCCCGTTCCACCTCATCATGATGAGAATCACCCGTTCCACCTCATCATGATGAGACTCTCCCGTTCCACCTCATCGGGATGAGAATCTCCCATTCCACCTCATCATGATGAGAATCTCCCGTTCCACCTCATCATGATGAGAATCTCCCATTCCACCTCATCATGATGAGAATCACCCGTTACACCTCATCGTGATGAGAATCTCCCGTTCCACCTCATCACCATCAGAATCTCCCGTTCCACCTCATCGTGATGAGAATCTCCCGTTCCACCTCATCATGATGAGAATCACCCGTTCCACCTCATCACCATGAGAATCTCCCGTTCCACCTCATCACCATGAGAATCTCCCGTTCCACCTCATCATGTTGAGAATCTCCCGTTCCACCTCATCGTGATGAGAATCTCCCATTCCACCTCATCATGATGAGAATCTCCCGGTCCACCTCATCACCATGAGAATCTCCGTTCCACCTCATCACCATGAGAATCTCCCCTTCCACCTCATCACCATGAGAATCTCCCGTTCCACCTCATCACCATGAGAATCCCCCATTCCACCTCATCACCATGAGAATCTCCCGTTCCACCACATCATGATGAGAATATCCTGTTCCACCTCATCACCATGAGAATCTCCCGTTCCACCTCATCACCATGAGAATCTCCCGTTCCACCTCATCGTGATGAGAATCTCCCGTTCCACCTCAACACCATGAGAATCTCCCGTTCCACCTCAACACCATGAGAATCTCCCGTTCCACCTCATCACCATGAGAATCTCCCGTTCCACCTCATCATGATGAGAATCTCCCGTTCCACCTCATCATGATGAGAATCTCCCGTTCCACCTCATCGTGATGAGAATTTCCCGTTCCACCTCATCACCATGAGAATCTCCCAGTCCACCTCATCACCATGAGAATCTCCGTTCCACCTCATCACCATGAGAATCCCCCATTCCACCTCATCATGATGAGAATCTCCCGTTCCACCTCATCATGATGAGAATCTCCCGTTCCACCTCATCACCATCAGAATCTCCCGTTCCACCTCATCATGATGAGAATCTCCCGTTCCACCTCATCGTGATGAGAATCTCCCGTTCCACCTCATCACCATGAGAATCTCCCAGTCCACCTCATCACCATGAGAATCTCCGTTCCACCTCATCACCATGAGAATCCCCCATTCCACCTCATCATGATGAGAATCTCCCGTTCCACCTTATCATGATGAGAATCTCCGTTCCACCTCATCACCATGAGAGTCCCCCATTCCACCTCATCACCATGAGAATCTCCCGTTCCACCTCATCATGATGAGAATCTCCCATTCCACCTCATCACCATGAGAATCTCCCGTTCCACCTCATCACCATGAGAATCTCCGTTCCACCTCATCACCATGAGAATCCCCCATTCCACCTCATCATGATGAGAATCTCCCGTTCCACCTCATCGTGATGAGAATCTCCCGTTCCACCTCATCACCATGAGAATCTCCCAGTCCACCTCATCACCATGAGAATCTCCGTTCCACCTCATCACCATGAGAATCTCCCAGTCCACCTCATCACCATGAGAATCTCCGTTCCACCTCATCACCATGAGAATCTCCCGTTCCACCTCATCGGGATGAGAATCTCCCATTCCACCTCATCACCATCAGAATCTCCCGTTCCACCTCATCATGATGAGAATCTCCCGTTCCACCTCATCGTGATGAGAATCTCCCGTTCCACCTCATCACCATGAGAATCTCCCAGTCCACCTCATCACCATGAGAATCTCCGTTCCACCTCATCACCATGAGAATCCCCCATTCCACCTCATCATGATGAGAATCTCCCGTTCCACCTTATCATGATGAGAATCTCCGTTCCACCTCATCACCATGAGAGTCCCCCATTCCACCTCATCACCATGAGAATCTCCCGTTCCACCTCATCATGATGAGAATCTCCCATTCCACCTCATCACCATGAGAATCTCCCGTTCCACCTCATCACCATGAGAATCTCCGTTCCACCTCATCACCATGAGAATCCCCCATTCCACCTCATCATGATGAGAATCTCCCGTTCCACCTCATCGTGATGAGAATCTCCCGTTCCACCTCATCACCATGAGAATCTCCCAGTCCACCTCATCACCATGAGAATCTCCGTTCCACCTCATCACCATGAGAATCCCCCATTCCACCTCATCATGATGAGAATCTCCCGTTCCACCTTATCATGATGAGAATCTCCGTTCCACCTCATCACCATGAGAGTCCCCCATTCCACCTCATCACCATGAGAATCTCCCGTTCCACCTCATCATGATGAGAATATCCCGTTCCACCTCATCACCATGAGAATCCCCCATTCCACCTCATCCCAAAGCAGCTCCTTTGGACTGGATGTAACTTAAAGGAGTCACATTCCTGGCTTTATTTTGTCTCTCTGCAGTCTGGTTTGGTTTCCCGGGACAACCCGGAGCAGCTCATCATCGCCTTAGAGCCGGAGGCAGCGTCCATCTATTGCCGCAAGCTCCGCCTCCACCAGATGGTGGACCTGGGCACGCAGACGACGCAGAATGGTTTTAGCCCAACTGACAACGTGGGAAGTGGGATGAGCCAAGGTATGACTGAACAGAACTCACACTGAGAGTTTTACTGTATAGGTCAGTCATTATTACTTCAACTGTACTCAGTTGAATAGTTTGACATTTCTCCATCCTGATTTCTTCTTGTTTGATGTTGTTTGTATCATCAGTATCTCCAGGTAAACAACTGTTTGTTGTCTGCATGAGGATTAACATGCACATGATTTTTATTTCTTTTATACCTCACATTTCAACTTGCTTTTGCATCTTTTCTCTGAGGGATTATTACCATTCTGTAGCATGCTGGTAAACATGTAGACTGCATATAAACGCAGAAATAATCTGACTATTGATTATTAAAGCCTTAAATTACTCATCATTATCTGTTGTCATAAGCAGACATCCAGAGCTATTTTAGTGTGCTCTATGTAAAGCAGCAACAGCAAATATTTCCCCTTTTCCCCACACTATGTCATCTGTTGTTAAAAAAGTTTGTCCACAAACACAAAAATGAGGAATTATCTGGTGCTTTCACCATTTGTCTCATCTTCCCTCTACACTGTTTATGTTTTCTTGCATGTAAACTTTACAAATTAAGCTAGTTTTCATTTGTTATGAGAATCAGAGATTTATGAAGAAAGAAAATGGTTCTTGCTCAGATTTTCATCTGTTCCTTTCTCCATTTAACCTCCTATTGGTTCATCAGCGATAACCTCTTTAAGTAAACAAAGAGAGATTGCATCCATATGGGAAGCGACTTAAATGACCCAACAGCCTCCTACACAACAAAGTAACTGGTTACTGTAAAGTACTATAAAGTAAAGTACTATAAAATACTACAAAGCAACTGAAACCTGCCACATCCTCCATGAGAAGCAAGAACCTTTTTCTTGTTCTCCAGGCTCTGAGAAGAAAATTATGTCATTTTGTTTTCGCTGACGTGACTGAAGACAGTTTTCAACACATCGGACTTCTTTTGGGGCCCGGAGAACTATCGTGTGATTGGTCAGACATTTGAGGGGGCGTGGTTAACACAGAAAAGCATAAAAAAGACAGTTGCCTCATTTTAGCTAGTGCAGGTAAAACAGATTGTTTTGATAAAACAGCTGATCAAGGTGGTGAGAAAATACAACGATTTTTACAACATGTGGCATTAAAACAGCCGTGTGTATAAAAAAAAAAACAAGGAAGCCAACATCACCGCAGTGATCCCTCCCCGTTGCAGATGAAGCGTCTTGCAGAGTATGAATCGACCGAATGAAAAAAAAGGTTTTTCTTGTTCTTACGACCTCAAGCACAGGAACAAAGTTCTCACCTCTCGTGGAGAATGTAGCAAGCTTTAAAGAGGTGGAAAACAGCAGAACAGGAACAGGAATGGATGGATCTAGTCCTTATTTCAGTCACCTTATCAACAAAGAATATCAGAAGGTTTTCACATGCCTTGAATGACGGTTCAGTGCAGACAATCTGGAGCTGTAAGAATAATATCTATAGTCTTTAAAAGGACATAAGGCTTTCTGCAGTTTAACAGTTTTTACAGTTGCCTGATCGTGATGCCAGACGCTCCTTAACATGCGACTTTTGGATACTTCAGCTTTGCTCCAGTCCCACTAGGGAATAGCTAACTGTATGCGACCCAGTCTAGATTGTGTCTTCCTTTCAGGGTTTTATTGTCTCCTGTAAGCCAAACTAAGACCTGAACAACATGTACATTGACACTCGTTCTTTGAGCCTCAGTCTCAGGAGGTAAGTGTTGTATCTGTAATGATGTTGTTGCAGGAATGTAGACTGATGTCATGTTAACAGTAGACCTTTCTCATGGCCTTTGCACAAATAATGAGAATCAGAAGAGCTGTCCTTCCTTTCTCTTTTCTTTCCTCTGTGTAGAAGGAAATGTGCCTCTGACATTTACTTCTGTCAGGTCTTCCTGCTTTAACCAGTTAGTGACATGGCTTCCCCGCCCTCCATGTTTAATAGACTCAGGGTCATTTTTACAGCCCCAATTCCATTGAAGTCGGCATATTGTGCAAAACATAAATATAGAGTACAATGATTTACTAATTCTTTTCAACCGATACTTATTTGAATACAGTACAAAGATTAAATATTTATTGTTCAAACTGATTACTTTTGTTTTCTGGCAAATATTCACTCGTTTTAAATATGATGCTTTGATTCGGAAACAGCGAGGACATGGTCACGTTTACTACTGTGTTACATCACATTTCCTTTTAACAAAACACAAGAAGCGTGTGGGAACTGAGGAAACTAACTGGAAGTTTTTTACGTGGAATTCTTTCCCATTTTGATGCCCAGATCTGGACAGCAGGCATGCCCGTCCCACTCTTTTTTACCGTAAAGTGATGTTGTAACGTCTCCTGAATGTGGCTTGGCATTGTCTTGCTGAAGTAAGCAGGAACGTTCCTGAAAAAGACGTCACTTGGATGCAGCATATGTTGCTCCAAAACCTGCAAATGTGGAAGCGACCCATGCTATGGGCACTAGTGCTGCCTGTAGGATTGAAGGTCATGGGCATTCAGTGTTGACTTTCAGCCTTGTGCTTACGTGGTGAGATTTCTGCAGATTCTCTGAATCTTTTGATATTATGGACTGTAGAGGATGAAATCTCTAAATTCCTTGGCATTTTAATGAGAAGTATTGTTCTTAAACTGTTGGACTATTTGGTCACACAGTTAAGTGTTGAACCTAATCCCATCTTTCCTTGTGAACGACTGAGCATTTCAGGAATGCTCCTTCTATACCCAATTATGGCACCAATCTGTTTCCAATTGACCTGTTCCTATGTAAAAGGATCCAAACAGGTGTGTTTTGAGCATTCCTCAACTTTTCCAGTGTTTTGTTGCCCCTTTCTCAGCTTTTTTTGGAACATATTGCAGACAAATTCAAGATGAGTGGATATTTGCAAAAAACCAATCAAATTTATCAACTTGAAAATTTTAGTTCATTCAAGTTAGTAAAGCTTTAAAAAGATTGGCAATGATTGTTCTTTGTATATTTTACACAAAATCTCATATAAGCTGGGATTGTATGAGTAGGTCCCCATCTGTAGTGGTGTTCACATGCTGTTGCTTTTCAGGATGCAGATGACAGAAATAGTCAGATTTAATTTTAAATAGTGTTAAAAAAAACTTTTTAATTTATTTACACTCTGTTCAAACCACAAAGACAGAAAACACCCCAAATTAATCAGACAAATAAAAGAGTGGTTGAAAGCGGCATCTTAGGACCTTGTGTTGGACACTGTGGTAGCAGTTTGCAGCTTTTACATATGCTTATTATTTAGTTCTGGCTTCATTTAGCTTCTGAAACCAAATTCAGGAGGAGACTGCTTACCATGGATACTTACCAAAGTATCAATATTGTAATAATAATTTGGGGTTAATATGTAGTTTAAAACAAACTAGAGTACAGTTACACTTTATTTTTAATAGATTAACCCATAAAAAACAAAGATATTACTGATGAAATATTAAGAACTCCAAATTGGGTGTAATGAGTTACCGTGAGGATCCGAAATTACAGCCACACACAAGGAGTAATGGACAAATGACCAGTTTATTGGCGAAGGAGTATGGGTAGAAGATCAATCCAGGTGACTGGTCTGCAGAAGAAACCAGGCTCCAGCTGGGAGGTAATGGAATGGCAAAATACTCGTCCAGGCAAAGACAAGGCTCGGAGATCCAAAGACAGGCAGGGTCGGTAACCAGAAGATCCGAAAAGTAGCGGTGTCCGTCAAGGGCAAGGCAAGGAGGGTAATCCGGGGGCATGAAGCAGAAGGTCGGCAACTGAGGAACAATCCGTAGACCGCTGGAACACAACTAGACATAGGTCTGATTATTATCTGGCAGAAAAGGAGAGATTGGAGGGAGCTTAAGTAGGCAGTGACAAAAGGAAACCAGGTGAACTGAATGAAACAGCAGAGGCAATTAGGAAGCCAACAGGTGGATCGAGTTACCAATGATGAATGCCAGGAGATCAGGATGGCAAAAACATGACAATTGGGCATTATCTCAGCTGAATAAGCCAATTTTGGGCAAACGGGCACTTTGTGACCACGGTGAACTGAATTCACCAAACGCTTATTCTCCTTATTTACAAGAACACAAGAAAAATAAGCCGCTGCATCTATGTAATGTCTATTTATGACTGTAGCCAGTGTAGGTACCAGATCTGCTCGGGCTGCGCCTGACGATGATGTGCTCCATAAGAGTGCAATATGATATTTGTGGTCTCTAATTTATCAATATATACTTTTGCTTTTATTTCCCATTTCCTTTAGCCACCTAAACATGTTTTCCCCGGACCAATAAAGCCCTTTTGAATAAGAAGATGAATCGATATGATTATCATGGAAACTTCTCAACACATTGCTTAAAACACCACCAAGCGGAACTTGTCCTGGTAGTGATACATTTATCCATCTAATGCAGCAGGAAAAAGAACAGTACCGTATTTTCGGGCCACAAGGCGCACTAGATCAATTACGCAGTCTATTTCCATGTTTAAGTCAAACATAAGGCGCAGAGCATTACTGGGTACTTGCTAAAACAAAAGTAAAACAAAGTAATGACAGCAAAAAAGTGAGTTTGGTTGAACTTTATTGGACTACGGGACAAATTTAAAAATACACATTTTATCATTTGATCAGTCTATTGTCACAAATCCATCAAAGTCCTCAACTTCTGTTTATGAACCGAACAGCTTGACAATTTGCCATCAGGCATGCCGTTTTCTCCCTCATCATTGTCGGAGTCAGTGTCGTTGTTGGTCGGCTGTTCAGCAATGATACCGGCTTTTGCGAAAGCTTGGACAGCAGTCAAAGGATATACCTTAGCCCAGGCATCCACAATCCACTCACATAGGGTTGCATAACTGGCCCAATGCTGCCTCCCAGTCTTTGTAAAGGTGTGTTCACCCTGTCCTTTATCCATCACCACCATGGCGCTCGCAACTTCACTTTAAACGCCCTGTTTTAAAGAGTTCCTTTGTTAATCCTCTGAATTCATTTGCTTCACTCGATTTTTCACAATATATTTTGGAACCCAGTGAATATATAAGGTGCACCGGGTTTAAAGGGGCACCGTCAATTTTTTAAAAAAATGAAAGGCTTTTAGCTGCGCTGTGTGATGCAACAAATACGGTGATTTGGAATTTATGTATAACTGGTTAAATTGTGAAAAAATATTGTAAATATAAACTAAAACGGTGTCGCTAATATTTACGTTAAGTCAAACTGTTATTTTTTATGTTGTAATTTTTCGATGCCTACCAAATGGCGGCCTTTCTGCTCTTTGGAGTTTTAGAAGGGATAGTCAGGCTGTGGTAAGTCCTGATTTTCATCACAGATTTTTGTCTGTTCAGCTTGATGCCGATGTTAAACAGAAGAAGCAGCTCAGGTGACTCCGGAGTTAGCAGAGCATGACCACAGTCATGAGTGGGAGTTTAGTCCCCTTAATGAGACTGAAAAGCATAAAAGGAAGGAAATAGGTTGTTAAGAGGAGAATTACTGACTATTCTATTCTACAGTCATTTAACAGATGCTTTTATTCAAAGCGACTTACATATGAGTGAGAACAACACAAGCACAAAACCAAACCGTAGAGGACATCATAGGAAGGTGCTAGTGGACTGTCCAGTTGGACGCAGGTCCTTACATAAAGTGCTACAGGCTTAAGTTCTGGATTAAGGAGTGAAGGTAGACGGGAGCCATTTGAGTTATTGTTTTGTAAGCCAGAAGCAAAGCTTTAAATTTGATACGTGCTGCAACCAGAAGCCAGTGAAGTGCGATTAGCAGCGAAGTGACATGAGCTCGTTTGGGTTGGTTGAAGACCAGACGCGCTGCGGCATTCTGGATCATCTGCAGAGGTTTAATTGAGCATGCAGGCAGACCTGCCAATAGAGAATTGGCAAGTACAAATATGATATCAAAATGTCGATGTTGAATCAACCTAAAGTTAAAGTTTCTACTTAATTTTGCCTCATTTTTACATTTGCACTATTTTGTTAAATATCTATCTATCTATCTATCTATCTATCTATCTATCTATCTATCTATCTATCTATCTGTCTGTCTGTCTGTCTGTCTGTCTATCTATCTATCTATCTATCTATCTATCTATCTATCTATCTGCCTGCCTGCCTGCCTGCCTATCTATATATCTATCTATCTATCTATCTATCTATCTATCTATCTATCTATCTACCTACCTACCTACCTACCTACCTACCTACCTACCTATCTATCTATCTATCTATCTATCTATCTATTATCTATCTATCTATCTATCTATCTATCTATCTATCTATCTATCTATCTATCTATCTATCTATCTATCTATCTATCTATCTGTCTGTCTGTCTGTCTGTCTGTCTGTCTATCTATTTATCTATCTATCTATCTATCTATCTGCAGATATGGGCATATTTCCACGTGTTTACATTTAAATGTGAAGAAATGAAACATCTTATGGACGCATTAGGAATTACAGACTATATTGGTTTTTTTTCCTGCTGGATGAAACTTATTCATTTCCAAATCTTTTGAGCTGTTGTGATCTTAGAAGTGGAGTTGGTTGATGATAAAGCAGAAGTTACCACCACTATCAGGTTGGAGAGAGAGCGAAACACATGGTCCCAGCTAAGGGTAAGGGAGTTGGACTGGACTCTTTTTGACTGTATCTAGAGCCTGAGGTGGAGCTCAGTCTGGGTTTAGATGTCCATGGAGATTATTAAAACCAGCAGGTTAAATCTTTGCTTGCTCTGGAAACGTTGGAAGTAAAACGAGTCTGTACACCTGTGTTGAGGATACAACACATTTATAGACCGCTTATTAAACAAGAAGCTGAATAAACTGGTAGGAACCAGATGTCCTGACCATGTGGATCCATGTTCACCTCAGCCTCCTGCTTGCCTCACACACACACACACACACACACACACACACACACACACACACACACCTGTATTTCCATGTAAACCACACAGCTTCACGCCATCATCACACTCACCGCAACATTCTCTCTCTGTTAACAAGCAGCTAAGGAGCATGTTCGGCGCAACCGACAGAGCCGCACCTTTTTGGTGGAAAATGTCATAGGAGAGCTTTGGTCGGAGCTGGAAGAAGGTAGAGTCTTTCTCCTCTTTTACTCATCTGTTTGCTTTTCTTTCCCTCTTCCTGTCGAGGGGATGCTCTTCTCTTCCTGTTTTCTTTTTACTTTCTAAAAAACAGCATGTTTATCTTTCCAGAAACTAACATTCACTGAAAGCCACAGGTTGTCATTTTTAATAATACAGTCTTTATGTTCTTCTAATTTTCCTTGTTTCATAACAAGTAGAAACGCGAATCATTTTTATGTGAATAACATATGAAGCCCCTGTAAAAACATGTTGATTTGGAGCATTATTATTATTATTATGATTGTTATTAATATTATTATTAATATTAGTAATGATGATAATAATAAATAATAATAATAGTTATAATAATTGGTCTTATTAATTAGGCCAGTTATGAAGAGTCTTAAAGAACAGACTTGTGAAGTGACTACACCCATCGTCCACTTCATCAGCTCCACCTGTTCATCTTATTAACACAGTTATGTAACCATCCAATCACATGACAGAAACTCAACACATGTAGTCATGTAGACATGGTGAAAATTATGTGCTGAAGTTTAAACTGAGCATCAGAATGAGGAAGAAAAGGGATTTAATTTACTTTGAACGCAGCATGGTTGTTGGTCTGAGTATTTACTGGGACTTTCACACACAACATTCTCTAGAGTTTACAGAGAAGGTCTGGAGAAGAGAAAATATCCAGTGAGCAGCAGCTGTCTGGACCAGAATGTCTTGTTGAGGTCAGAGGTCACAGGAGAATCAGCAGACTGGTTGGAGATGATAGAAAGACAACGGGAAGTCCAGTAAGCACTGGTTTAAACTAAGATCTGCAGAACATCATCTCTGAACACACAACACGTCCAGCCTGGAAGCAGATGGTCTCCAGCAGCAGAAGACCACAGCGGGTTCCCTCCTGTCAGTAAGAACAGGAAACTGAGGCTACAATTCACACAGACTCACCAGAACTGGACAATAGAAGATGGAGAAACGTTGCTGGTCTGATGAGTCTCCAGTTCAGCTCCACATTCACATGGTAGGATCAGAATCTGCTGGAAACATCATGACAACATGGATCCATCCAACACTTCAGTCCTGATAAAGAGGTCTATGAGTGTGGAAGACTTCTGGTCTGATCCAGTTTGCAGATCAGATAAATGCTCAGTAAATCAGTTCCACAGCCATTAGCAGCATAAACACAAACCTGTGACTGACGTCAGCAGCCTTCTGCATGGTGCCGTGCACGTGCCTGCACTAACCAGCCTCAGATAGCATCTCAGCTTCATTTCCTCCGTCGTTGCCTTCTCTGTGACACACCCTGCTGCTGCTGCAGTCAGACATACACACACACACACACACTCACAATTCAACAACAATTTCACTTGTTTCTTCCAACAAATAAGAAGAAAACAAAAAAATCTGCTTTGACAGTGTTTCATCCACTGAGTTGTGACAGTTGAACCAGAGAAGATGAAGCGCACCAGGAGTGTCTGAAGGGCCACATCCACCCTCCTTTCCACAGAGATGGAGAAGGGGGTGGCTGCATGTCAGAGCAGTAAAGGATGCTGTTACATGGCTGTGTGTGCTATTTTCCTGTGCATGTACAGCATCTTCTAGTTTCACGTTGTTTCTGTGCAGGTGACCGTTATGTGGTGGTGGACTGCGGTGGAGGAACCGTGGACCTGACAGTCCACCAGATCCGGCTGCCAGAAGGACATCTCAAAGAGCTTTACAAGGCCTCAGGTAAGGAACACTCAGTAGGCCCGTTTCCATTACACCCAGAATTACTAAACTAAATATTGCATTAAAAGAAACTCAAATGGAAACGGCTACATTCTGAAAAAAAGGTTAAAAGGTTTTTATGTTTTTATGCTCTTCTCAGAAGTTTTTATAGAGAAATTTATTGCAAGGGAGTCCCTTCTTTCACATTTACATGTTCCCTGATGTGATGTAGGGGTTGTGACCAGTTAACTTCCAGTAAAGATGGCGCAGTATGGAACAAACAACAGCAAATTTTAACATTTTAAAAAAGAAAATGATGGAGAAAAACTTGAAAAAGCTGTAGCTAATTGTCAACAGAAGTAGAAAACCCCAACATAATGCTATGTGGCTACTTGCATAGGCCGCAATTCTCGTAAAACCTTATCCAGCTGACGATTTTTTATGCGAACTGAGGCTGATGCGCTGTTCAATGGAAGCACGAGCAAATCACAATTTGTCAATACTTTGAAATATTGCTTTTACTTTGCGAACAAATGTAATGGAAACACAGCATGTGACGTTCTTCAAGCAGCTCCAGTTTCAGATTGCATTAATTTGATTCCCTCTTCATTCATTTGATTCACCTCTTTCTTTAGGTGGACCCTACGGCTCCATCGGCATCGATTATGAATTTGAGAAGTTATTGTGTAAAATCTTTGGCCAGGATTTCATTGATCAGTTTAAGATCAAGAGACCAGCTGCCTGGGTGGACTTGATGATCGCGTTTGAGTCTCGGAAGAGAGCAGCAGCTCCGGACAGAACCAACCCTCTAAACATTAACCTGCCCTTCTCATTCATTGACTACTACAAGAAGTTCAGGGGCCACAGCGTGGAGCACGCCCTGCGCAAGAGCAAGTGAGTGTAAAACGGAAATCAGGAATGGTCAAGATCTACATGTCGGGATGATCCTGACCTGGAAGAGTTTAACTGCTTTCTGATTGAAAGGATGTACAGACTTCTTCTGTGTCTGAGTTTATTTACAAGGCTAATGTGAAATCATCTCATCAGTACAAAGTTGAATGAGAAATAATGAATAAAAAAGGTTAATAATTTATTCATGGATTACCACAGATCAGGTTCAAAAGTTCAACTTCATGGGAGGTTGGAACCAGGACACAGTTAGCCACACAGTTAGTCAGTCAGTTAGCCACACAGTTAGTCACACAGTTAGCCACACAGTTAGTCAGACAGTTTGCCACACAGTTAGTCAGTCAGTTAGCCACATAGTTAGCCACACAGTTAGCCACACAGTTAGTCAGACAGTTAGCCACACAGTTAGTCAGTCAGTTAGCCACACAGTTAGTCAGACAGTTAGCCACACAGTTAGCCACACGGTCAGACAGTCACCCACATAGTTAGCCACACGAGTTTGCCACACAGTTAGCCACACAATTAGTCAAATAGTTAATCACAGAGATAGCCACACGGTTAGCCACACAGTTAGTCACAATGTTAGTCAGACAGTCAGCCACATAGTTAGCCACATAGTTAGCCACACAGTTAGTCACATAGTTAGTCACATAGTTAGCCACACAGTTAGTCAGACAGTCAGCCACATAGTTAGCCACATAGTTAGCCACACGAGTTTGCCACACAGTTAGCCACACAATTAGTCAAATAGTTAGTCACAGAGATAGCCACACGGTTAGTCACAATGTTAGTCAGACAGTCAGCCACATAGTTAGCCACATAGTTAGCCACACAGTTAGTCACACAGTTAGTCAGACAGTCAGCCACATAGTCAGCCACATAGTTAGCCACACAGTTAGTCAGACAGTTAGCCACATAGTTAGTCTAGCATAGCGTCAAATTCATGTTCATTTTCCTGGATGAATGCAGATAAAGTCACACATAATATAAGCCAGAATGTTGAACGTGCAACATGTGTGTTGTCTGATGCTCCCCCAATTCTCCACTTGTCCCCCACTTTTCTCTCCACCTTCTTCTCTACTCTCCCCTTCACCTTCCCCTCTAACTTTCTCTCAACTTGCATCTTCACCTCCATAGCCACCTTTCCCTTCACTTTTCCCTCCAACTTCCTCTCCATCTGCCTCTCTTCTTGACTCTCACCCTTCTTATGTACCTCTATTTTACCTTCCCCTCCACCTTTCTCTCCACCTGCTTCTTCACATGCCTCCCCAGCTTCACCTCCACCTGCATCTCCACCTGCCTTTTTACTTGCCTCTTAACCTTCTTCTCTACCTTTACTTTACCTTTCCCTCCCCCTCCCCCTCCACTTTGTTCTCCACCTGCCTCTCTATCTGCCTCTGCACCTTCCTGTCTATGGTCCTCTGCACCCTTTTCTCCGCCTGCCTCTCCATCTGTGTCTCCACCAGCGAGTTTTTCCAAGTTGGTTTAGTTCAATGACATCCTGAGACCGACTCCCCCTCCTCCACAGATGAGGTGGTTGGAGAACTTTCTGATCTCTGCATCCTTATATTAAACCAGTGAGCTGTTATTATTTGAGGCATAGTTTTTACCGGTGGTACAGGACCTAAACATCCAGCTGCAGCTGAAAAACAGGAGGAAAGCAGACGTTTACCTGCATCATGTGCAGCCCAGCCATGCAGATCCATCATCTATTCTTTCAGCTTGTTGTTTTCTGACAAAGTTACAGAAATCAGATTAAATTTAATTAAAAACACTTATTATTTATCAGAAGAACCTGAGACTAGCAGCTAACAGTGTCAGATCTGAGCTCTGGACCCTTCACACATCTGCTCATGGTAAAGCTCATTAAACGTTATTGATGTGAGGGACTCCGAAGTCCTCCTGGGCGTCCCGGGTTCCTGACTGGAAATGTTCCTCTGTACCGGAAAGTATGGTGAGGAGATGACACTAGGATCACAGCAGATGGATATTATTGATTATTCCAGGATCTATTATTCAACAGATGGTATCAGGTATGAGAGATATTGGTCTCCAGAGACAGAACTGTGGGGAGCAGCCTTTTAAAAAAATCTATTGATCTGCTTCTTGGTACGGAGCACTTTCCTCTGCGACTGGTGGACAAAATGCAGAAACACGACAGACCTCACATTTCCAGCAGGCAGATTGTGTAAACATGGAAGTTAAATAGTTTTTCTAGCATCGTTTTTATGATTTTGTCAAGTTTGATCAGCAGCAGGAGCTCTTGCAAATGTTCATGAGCTTATTTACCTTCATATTGCTATTTAGAGTCACTTTTAAGTCACTGTCTTCTAGGAAGAAATGTAAAAAAAACATCCTGAATGATGGTCATTTGTGATCCTTAAATGTTTGGTGAAATCAGATGGAAGAAAAACAACAGTAGAACTCAGGGCTGTGTTGACAGTAAGAACAATCTGAATGGAATTCAGTGGATTTGGACTGAATAACTGTGTAGCAATGAGAAAACCACCAGTCAGTGAGGCTAAGCTGAGAAAAAGGTTTCAGTTTGCTTGGAAGCATAAAGACCAAAGTCTGGAGCTGGAAGAAGGTCATGCGATCTGATGAGTCTAGATTTACTCTGTTCCAGAGTGATTGGAGCATCAGAGTAAAGGAGACAGATGAAATGATGCAGACATTTTTCCCAATGCCAACTACACAAGCCTGTAGGGCCAGTCTGTGATCTAGGGTTGCTGCAGTGGGTCAGGTCTAGGTTCAGCAACATTATGTGTCCAAAAGAAAGACTTCAGCTGATACCTGAATATACTAAATAAGCAGATTATTCTATCTTCCCTGATGGCATGGTCATATGCCAAGATGACAGTATCAGGATTCATGGGGCTCAGATTGTGAAAGAGTGGTTCAAGGAACGGGGGACATCATTGTCCCACATGGGTTGGCCAGACCTGAACCCCTTTCGGAATATTTGGGATGTGCTTGCGGCCTGACTCTTCATCATCACTACAAGATCTTAAAGAAAAATGAAAGCAACACTGGATGGAAATACAGTGGGGCTCCAAAGTTTGGGCACCCCTGGTAAAAATTTATTTTAATGTGCAAATAAGGAGCTTTAAAAAGATGGAAAATCTCGAAAAGGCATCAAAGTACAGTTTAGACATTCTTATAACATGTCAAAAAAAAGTTACATCCTATTTCCATCATTTAAACCTTCAAAATAACAGAAAACAAAACATGGTGTCTGTAAAAGTTTGGGCACCGTGCAGAGTTAGTACCTTGTACGCCCCCAATTTGACAACAGAGACCTGACAGTGTCCTGGATTGTTTACAGTTAGTGTCTGGAAAGACCAGGTGATGTCAATCTCAAAGGTTTTAAATGCTCAGACTCATCTGACCTTGCCTCAACAATCGGCACCATGGGTTCCTCTAAGCAGCTGTCAAGAACACTGAAACTGAAAATAGTTGATGCTCACAAAGCCGGAGAAGGGTGTAAGAAAATAGCAAAGTGTTTTCAGATGCTAATATCCTCTGTTCTGAATGTAATCAAAAAATGGCGGTCATTGGGAAAAGAGGAAGTTAAAGCAAAATCTGGAAGACCAAGAAAAATATCAGACAGAACAGCTCGCAAGATTGTAAGAAAAGCAAGTCAAAACCCAAGTTTGACTGCACAATCCCTCCAGGAAGATCTGACTGATACTGGAGTCGTGGTGCACTTTTCCACGATAAATAGGTACTTGTACAAACATGGCCTTCATAGAAGAGTCATCAGAAGGAAACGTCTTTTACGTCCTTACCACAAAAATCTGCATTTGAAGTTTGCAAAGGAACATATAGACAAGCCTGATGCATTTTGGAAACAAGTTCTGTGGATTGATGAGGTTAAAATTTAACTTTTTGGCCGGAATGAGCACAGGTACGTTTGGAGAAGAAAGGGCACATCATTTAATGAAAAGAACCTCTATCTAACTGTTAAGCATGGGGGTGGATCAATCATGCTTTGGGGTTGTATGGCAGCCAGTGGCACAGGGAACATGTCACGAGAAGAAGGAAAAATGGATTCAATGGGATTTGAGCAAATTTTGGATGCTAACCTAATGCCATCTGTGAAAAAGATGCAGTTAAAGAGAGGATGGCGTCTACACATGGATAATGATCCTAAAAACATCTCAAAATCCAGAGTGGATTACATCAAGAGGCAGGAACTGAAGGTTTTGCTATGGCCTTTACAATCTCTTGACCTCAACATAATTGAAAGTCTATGGATAGACCTTAAAAGAGCATTGCGTCTCAGATGGCCTAGAAATCTCAAAGATCTGGAAGACTTTTGCAAGAAAGAATGGGCAAAGATACCTAAAACAAGATTCAAAAGACTATTGGCTGGCTATAAAAAGTGTTTACAAGCTGTCATACTTGCCAAACGGGGGAATAGAAGGTACTAACTATGCAGGGTGCCCAAACTTTTGCAGAGGCCATTTTTTGTTTTCTGTTGTTTTAAAAGTTAAAATGATGGAAATAAGAATGACTAATCTGTAATTTGACGCCTTTTGGAGATGTTCCATCTTTTGTTAGCTTCTTTTTGGCACGTTAAAATAAATTTTTACCAGGGGTGCCCAAACTTTGGAGCCCCACTGTAAATACGAAATTGTAAAAGTTTATCAAGACTGTGCCAGAGAGAATGCTGCTGGGATCAGGAATAAAGTGTGTGCAGTGAAATATTAAAGTAGGACTTTTCTTTTAGACCGGTTCTCTGTGAAGAAGGATCATTCCCATAATCAAGGTGTTGATGTGAAAATGAGCGAAACAAATCCTGATTCAACAGAAATCTGTGGTGATCCATGAACTGTTTGTAGTTCAGCATGGAGGCATTTTATTTGATAAACAATCTGGTTTGAGATTTCACCGTCTTGATTGCATTTAAATATGGTCACTATGGTGGGATTTTTACATGCTTCTCTCCTCTCTTCTTTGCACAGTGTGGACTTTGTTAAGTGGTCGTCTCAGGGGATGCTGAGGATGAGTCCGGACGCCATGAATTCCCTCTTCAAACCAACCATCCAGCACATCATCCAGCATCTCAGTAAGCTCCATGAGACTCCTAGTAAAGTCTGTAATGCTGACCTGGATGTAGACCTGCTGTCGTTGGGTCAGGGGGGCTGCGCTGGTCAGCGCTGTCCTCTCCCACCATGACTGTTTCTGGTTCCAGTCTGGTACAACCTTCATGTTTGATTAAACTGTTGACCTGAGTGTCCACCGCCTTGTCTCTGTCCTGCGGTGGACTGGGAATCTGTCCTCAGTGGACGCCACCTCTACATGACTGAAGCTGGTTTAGAAGGCAAATGGAAACCAGTGCTTTTTATTTCCAGTAAGCTTCAGCATGGGAAGCGTTTGTCTCGGTGATCTCAGGTCTGTCTCCTGAAAACCAGCCGCCTGCATAATTCATCGCTTCCTCCACCAGGAAGATGTAGGTCACATTACTTCAGCATGGATTGGTGCTCCTTCATTTTCATTGGTTCTCTCCCAGCGTAAAACATGTTTGGGACTGGTGAACTGGTTTTCATGCTCTGCAAGCTCTAAAGGGAGAAACTAACAGTAATTTCGCTGACAAATGACCCACAAGCAGAGAGAAGATGAGACTGGACCAGTTTTCACTGAGACTGGATGACGTTCCCATCAATTCCTTCAGAAAATGTTTCTTTTATGTAAGACTTTGACAGAACCTAAAACTAATCCTGTTTGGAAGATGTCATGTTTGCAGTTCTGTTCTCTTGTGAGAATCAGTTTTCCGACATTCTGTGAGTTCTGGCAGAGTTTGAGACCTTTGTGGCTTTGCATTTATTAAACAGTATGTTGGGGTATGTAGTGATGTGGAGGAACTGAGTAGACGAGAAGACGTGATGGACTTTAATAAGAACCAGGACCCTCATTTAACAAGTGTGCTTACAGATTTCTGACTATTTATTGTGTCAGAACATTTGTACAAGTCTGAATTTACCAACTTGTTCCAAATATAATCTGATCCTCGGAGCAACAGAACCTGGTTCTGGTAGTACAGAGGAACTGGAAATATCTTCCATTCACACAAGGAAGTCTGAACATCAGCAGAGGTTCCTTCTCTGCTCCAGATGATAACAGACATTTAGACTAAATGAATTGGTGTAAAAACTTTAACATTTATTTGTTAGTATCGCTCATTTCATTATGACAAAACTTTGTGTTTTATATAAATGGAAACATAAATAAATTGGAAGGAAACGTAAATTCTAGATCAAATTCAGAAGAGAGAAAAGGGAAGTCATCGATTCAGGATCAGAAGAGAGAAACAAAGAAGGGAAAAATAATCTGGCATTAAATTCAACTCTAAAAAAACATCTGCAAGTGAAGGAAAACAGAACCCAGCAGAGCTTCCATCATTCCAAAAATATCCCGAGCATCGTTCCCAGCATCGTTCCAGTATCCTACCAGCATCATTCCAAACATCATCCCTAGTATCATTCTGAGCATCATTCCCTGCACACTCCCAGTATCCTTCAAGCATCATTCGTAGCATTGTTCCAGCATTGTTTCTGGCATCATTTCCAGTATTCTTCCAGTATCATTCCTAGCATTATTTCCAGTTTTTCTTTTCTACCAGAACCAGGTTCTGCGTCTCGGCGGGTCAAACTCACCGACATGCCTCGGATGTTTACTCACGCTTCTGAGGAGACGTTCAGGCTTTTACATTCAGACTTCACGCAGAAACGTTGGAACACTCTCAACATGCAGATTTCAGTGGTTAAAACCAACTGATAAAGGAGGAACCTGAACACTAGCTTGGAGCTGTTATAAAGGAGCGTTTCCACGGAAACGGCCATTATGTTCAGGTTTATGGGTGTACAACAGAGATCTTTAAATAGACTCACAGATTTTTACATTTTTGGTAATGATTTTATGTTTCTTCTGCAGCTGAGCTCTTTGACAAGCCGGAGGTCAGCGACATCAAGTTCCTGTTCCTGGTTGGAGGCTTTGCTGAGTCAGCCTTGCTCCAGCAAGCGGTCCAGAACATGCTCCAGGGCCGCAGCCGGATCATCATCCCCCATGATGTTGGTCTAACCATCCTGAAAGGTGCCGTGCTCTTTGGCCTGGACCCCAGCGTCATCAAAATCCGCCGCTCGCCGCTCACATACGGGGTGGGCGTCCTCAACCGCTTCGTGGAGGGTAAACATCCGCCAGAGAAGCTCCTCTTGAAGGACGGCACTCGCTGGTGCACCGACGTCTTCGACACCTTCATCGCCGCTGACCAGTCGGTGGCGCTGGGCGAGCTGGTAAAGCGGAGCTACACGCCCGCCAAGCCTTCCCAGCAGGTCATTGTCATCCACGTCTACTGCTCAGAGAAAGAGAGCGTGGCCTTCATCAGCGAGCCCGGCGTCAAGAAGTGTGGGACTCTTCGTTTGGACGTGAGCGGGACGGAAAGCACGGCGCCGCGCCGGGAGATCCAGACGCTCATGCAGTTCGGTGACACGGAGATCCGAGCAATGGCGGTGGACGTGTCCACTGGGCGCACCGTCAAAGCTAGCATTGACTTCCTGAGCCATTAAGTAGGCGGTAACAAAGTTCACCTTACATGAAAACATGCAGCTTACACACACACACACACACACACACACACACACATGAACAAGGGATATTTACTGGAAAGTGGTGAATGTTATTAAATCTCAAGGCTTAAAGATGAGTAGCGGTAAACATGACCCACAGTTTCAGCCTAGACATCCAACATAGGAAGCTACATGTAAGGAGGAAGCTGGAGGAGACTTTAGGTCAGAGTTTATTTTTAACCAAGGGCTCCAACACGTCCAGACGAAGCCGTCTTCTCCTTCCTGAAGCTGCAGCTTTGTTGAGTTTAAAGCTTTGGTTTCTTCTTACCATTAGACTTGTTTTATACACAACCTGTCCACAAACAAAGTCACTCTCTTGTTTCATCACACCTTCTTTATCTTTAATCCCAGCAGCGTTCTCTGAGGCAAAGTCTTGATAAAGCTTTCTCCAAGATCTTGTAGTGATGGTGGAGCGTCAGACCTCCAGCACATCCCAAAGACTCTGAACGGCGTTCAGGTCTGGACCAATCCATGTGTGAAGATGATGTCCCCTGTTCCCTGAACCACTCCTTCACATCCTGAACCACATCAATCCTGATGTTGTCATCGTGGGATCTGGTTGTGCTGCCATGGAAGATGAAATACCTGCTTAATCCGGTCGTCAGCTGACCTCATCCTTTAACACACATAATGTTGCTTGATCTATACCTGAACATAGACCTGACCAACTGCAGCAACCCCACAGTCGGCACTAGGCATGACGCCTGCTTCACTTCATCTGCCTTTCTTTAAACCCTGATGCTCCCGTCACTCTGGAACAGGTTAAATCTGGACTCATCAGACCACATGACCTTCTTCCAGCTCCAGTACAGACTTTATGCTTCCCAGCAAACTGAAGCCTTTTTCCTCCATTTAGCTTCGCTGATCGGCGCTTTTCTTATGGTTGCACAGCAGTTCAGTCCCAACCTCTTGAGTTTCACATTGTTCATGTTTAAATGTTCCTTTTTTCACTTTTAAACCCTGAATTCTACTGTTGTTTTTCTTCCATCTGACTTTACCAAACGTTTGGGTGATCACTCATCACCATCATCCAGCTGAACTGGTTGGTTTCCAACCAGTTACTTCCAGTTTTTTACTCATGTTAAATCGTTTTAATCCAGTTTTAGACGTTTCTTGAGATGTCTTTTAGTGCTTTATGCCAATGATTTGACCCTTCAGAAACTGTCTTTAATGTCTGGGAATTTTGGGAATGTCTTCCCCGATTAACACAGTCTATGTATCTATCTATGGCTGCTTCAGAAAGGAGAAGCTTCTCCCTGCAGCGGCTAAGGTTGGAGAACTGGGGACTGTTTTTGGACAGGTGTGTATGTTGGTACTGACTCTGATTCAGGGTTAAATGCAGCACATCAAACATTCAAGGCCACAATGAAGCTGTGATGACACATTAATTCAGCCAGTCACCGTCCATATTTCCTGGAAAATCATCAGCACCATTTCTCTACACTTCTGAGGACCACATTGTTAGTCTTGCATGATTCAGACGTTTTAATTCAATTCAGCTTTATTCGTATAGCGTATAGTGTCAAGGCATTTCACAGATTAAATCACTTCAGGCCAGTTCATCGACAACTAATTAAAGTCTAATCAACAACAGTCCAGTTTATAATAACTGTATTATTACACAACAATTCATAAAAAGCTAATTGACTAGTTAGAAGCGTTCAGCCCAGAGACTCGTAAGCAGCTAGTCTTCATGTTTTCATACTGTTCTCTTCACTTTTAATGTCGCTGAAGTGACGGTTGAATCCATCAGACAGATGTGGAAGATGTCCTGACAGAGAAAAATGGACCAGGAGGTTAATATGCTGCATCTGCATAGTTTTTCATCCATTTTGCTCCAGATTGTGTAGATTTCATTGGCTGAGTGGGTTTCTTCTGACTGGATCCAGATGTTTGCTGCTGGCTGAAACCAGCATGACAGTGACACCGAACCAGACCAGAAACCCGAAACAGATCTGTGTTTTTAGTTTCACTTTACATTTCAGTGTAATTAATGGTGGCCGAATACGTGGAGATTATCTTGTAGGTGATTGGTGGAGAAGTTCAGGTCTCAGGTTCTCTCTACTTAGTTGACTTTTCGGGATTTGACCTGTGAGTTTAAACCGGTTTTTTGGTCACGCAGAACCACCAGTTCACCACGTGAAGTCTGAATCCAAAAATGTGAAACGTGTTGCGAGCTCAATCTGAAAAGCAAGAAGAGCCATCAGATATGTTCAGCTGTTGCCTTTAATTGTTTCTGCTTCTGATTGGCAGTGGACGACTCCGCCCACTTCAGGTGCGACTGCAGGTAGAGCTGCAGGCCGGATGACACGAAGAGTTACGTTTGTTTATTTCTGTAAATACAATATTTAAATATTGTACAGATTTGTAGCATCATTGCAGCAGCTTTAGAGAGGAGTGAATCTACACTCGAATGTGTGTGTGTGTGTGTGTTTTCACATCAGCATTTCATGTTTTTCATTTCCTTCTTCACCAGCCATGAGTGAGAGGCCGAGGTTTTTACGTTTAGAGAAGAGATGTGTGGCCTTATTATTACTTTGCAATCACAAAGGAAACTTGAATACCTCCGTCCTTAAAACGCATTTCAGAGAACGGGTCCGCTGTCGATCAGAGGAGTGTGTCCACGCCATAGACTGTATATAAATAGATGGGCGGCGCCTCCGTGATGTCACCCGTAGGTTTCTGAAGAGCTGAATTGAAGCTCGGTGGGCGGTTCCTACCATCACCATCTTGGCAGGGGCACGCGCATCATCTCGCCCGGAAAATACTTATATGGGCAAAGAGGTGGAGCTGACAGGGGGGCTGTGATCGTCATGGTGGATGATTGACATTGAGCGAACTCTGAGCTTTCTGTAGCTAAGAGCTAACCGAGCTAACTCAGCGCTAACAGGAGCTAACCAGCTAACGGAGGTAAGCAGGCTAAAGCTAAGCCACGTTGTTAACCGGCTAAAAACCGCGGTTGTTCTACGTTCTTCTTACTTGAAGCGGGAGATTGGGAACCTGTCAGTCAAAAGGACACGCCCCTAAATATGCCGAACTTCGAGATTAAATTTCTTTTAAACGGGCGAGTTGGGAAAAAAATTCACTCCCCCCACAGTTGTCATGAAGGTAAACCTGACCTATTAAACCTAAAATGGATTTTTGAACCAGGCTGTAAACATGTTTATTTCTGCTGTGAAGTTGGTCTTTTTAACATGGGAGTCTATGGGGATTTGCTCTGTTTTGCAGCCCCTAGTGGATGAAGGGGGAACTGCAGTTTTATACACTTGAACAGAGGCTTCACTTTTAACCGCCGGAGTCTCCGTCCATCTTTCATATACGGTCTATGGTCCAGGCCCATCCGCCATCATGACTGCATGTGGGGGATTTTAAATGCTCCTCCTGTCTTACAGGCTGAGGCAATAATCATACAAGGAATGATAATCAGAAAGCCTCGTATGAATAAAATATGATGTCAAGATTCACTCATCCAATCAGATCATAGAGTCTGAATGACAAACTGCACACACCAGATTTATTTGTGACATTTTCTCTGATCATCACACTGAGCTGGAAGTTCCTGATGATGATGATGATGATGATGATGAGTTCATCGTGCAGCAGGTGGTGACGGCTTCTTCCGTCCACTATAAAACGCTATTTCCCTGCTGCTGAACAGAATAAGGTCACAGCAGACGGGATGGTGACGTCACAGCTTTCTCCATGTGTGGATATCTCACTATGTTAGCTCCAAACTCTCCCCAGGAACTCTTTGTTCTTGCAAGTTGTTGTGTTGCTGCAGAAAGTAGGTTTTGCTGAACCGCCTGTGAAAAACAAAATGCACACATTCCTCTGAGACAAGAACCGTGAGAAACCGTCCATGTGGAAACGAAGCACTGTGCACTATGCTTTTCTACTGACTTTAGTAGATTCCCTTTTGTTTGGCAGTTCCATCCCTGAATTCATTGGTTAATTTCAGTGAGAAAAGATCAGAATAAAAGCAGTCAGAAGAGTCAGACGGCTGATTTTAGTGAAATCTCAGGAGCTCAGAAAGTGGATAGATATGTAAATTACAGAACAGGATCATAATCATGACTGTTAGGATGAGATTCAGGATGCAGGGATCAATAGAAGAAGATATCAAGGCTGATTTAACAATTCCAGTCACTTCCATTCATGGTAAATAAAAAAAATCTTATTTTCATTCTGATTAATTAGACATATAAAAGAAAAGAAAATCAGACTGAACTTTGATGTTTAGCTTTTCGGTTACGGGAAACAAAAAGAATAAATCTGTAGACATTGAATCGTAATATAGAGCAAACCAAACTAATCAAATCAGATTTTTTAATCTGATTATTTATGGAATAGCTGTGGATTAAAACATGTAGCACATGGCCAGCGGTGTGTAGAAGATTAGGGGTTCAATGTAAAACTGCAGTTGTTGTAACTGAGGTGCTTCGGTGTGGCTAACGACGATTGATTGTTTTTATTTAATTCTCAAATGGACGCAGTTTTTGTTTTTTCTTTTTTTTTTTTTTTTTTTTTGTTTTGTTTTTCTTCCATCCTGCTCTGGTTTCAATCGTCAAACAATTTCTTCTTTTTGTTATTTTGGCGTTGGGCACGCAGCAGTTTGGTGCATTACTGCCACCTGCTGGTGGCCGTGTCACAGCACCTGTGTCAAGCGCCACAATCAGCTTGCCAAACTTTTCATATGGTATGAGTAGTAACTTTGTTAAATAGGCTCATGTGTAAAAATATTCAAATTTAAATAAATGCCTTAATTCTACAGATTCTCCTTACTTTAATTTTAACAATTCTCCTTTTTATTTATTAGTTCATCTTTTGATCTTTTATTTGGGTGAAACGGTGCATCTTAACAACCATACGATACGATACGATGATGCAACCAGTAAAAAAATATCATTTCAGCAGCACATAAAATAACAACAGAACATCAGCATTTTATATTTTATTTCCAGTCCTAACGATACATAAACTGGAGTTCATATGAAGCAGGTTGCATAAGAAAGGATAGAAAAGCAAATATGCTGTCTTTTGTTTTGTCTTTGTTTTTCTTCTGTAACCTGTTTTATATAAAGTCTAATTTAAATTCTCTATATTGTTAGAAATGCATGTTTTTTGCCCAAAACAGGTGTCTCTCAAAAACCATAGACAAGACAACAAAATAATAATAATTTCAACAAACATGTAACAATAAAGTGTTTGGAGGCGGTGCCTATCATTAGGTGCTATTAGTAAAGGTTATAATAACCAGGTTAGTACAGTCTTATTGGATATCCACATTTTCCACGTCAGATTACAACGTAATTCCTGAAGAAACTCTGACAGATTACTGGATCCATGTTCCAGATTCCCAGTTTGGATAATTGAACAATGTGGATAGATGCGTTGTTACACACTCCCTCACTGTGACCGATGACACGGAGGATGCAGATGTGTTTTACTCTCCACCAGCTCAGTGACGAGGGCATGTACGGTGAAAAGAAGGAGGGAAACATGAGCTCTTATGATACGTTTCTGTTACCTGAAGCTGATCTTTATTATGTCCTTTATTTGAACTGTGAATTAAAGCTCATCTGGCTTTTCAGCAGCAGCTGCGGCACCCTCGGCCGTCCCTGCTGCTTCTTTCTGCGATGCACGTTTTGCATGTGTCACATAGGAATGGCTAAAACAAGTTTACTACTAAGTCATGGTGATGATGATGATGATGATGCAGTGTTGGAGACTGGCAGGGCTGCTTTCTGAACTGATACTGACCATCAGAACACACATTTTACTGCTAACTAACTTTTCCTTGTGCTGACAGCAGTCAATCGTTTGCAGCGTGTTGGTAGACCCCCCCCCCCCCCCCCCCCCCCCCCCGCTGGGAACTCCTCTGTAGCTGCGTTATGTGACGTTTAGCTGGCATCAGTCTCCCTTTTCTCTGCGTGGAGGAGCGTTTCTGGTCACTGGGATGTTGTGTGGTTTAGTGGAGGTAAACTGAGGTAGCATTCTAGCTCACATCGCATACAAATACCTGCTTCTCACGAGCTAAAGTAGTGAATAAATCTACAGATTTTAACCGGAAAGTGACTGAGCTGTTAGTTAGGATCACTCAGCCACTCTGGACAGCAACACTATGTTCATGTTCTGTTTGTCTTTTATTGCTAATAACAAACAAGTTCTCTTTATTTTGCTTTTTAACTTGACTTACTTCTTTGTTTTCTTGCAGTTTTCACAGTATCTGATGTATTTGGATCAATGCCATGTATTAACCGTCCGATTGTCACCAATAAAAATATACATGTATTTTAAATTCATTTGGTTTCTTCTTCTTTTCTCTCCAGGTCACCTGAGTTTGTTCACTTCCCATCTTAACCAGCCTGACAATGCTCCAAACAGTGTCTTATTTTGTCGTAAATGTTTTCATTTCTTAGTTTTTTTGCTGACTTGTGACCTGTTAAAGTGTACCTGCCTTCTGCCCAGTGATTACTGGGATGGACTCCAGCTTCCAAGCGATCCCTGACTGGACTAAACGGTTGGGAAAATGATTAGATGGACGTTTTGTTACGTTAGGCCGTCAAACTCCAGTCCAAGATGGTCGTTGTTCTGTCAGTTTGGCATTCCTCGTTGGAATAGCAAATAGGGCTGTGATGATATGCGTTTGTCCTGATTCAATTCCGATTTTTTTGGGTGCCGATTCAATGTAAATTGTGTTTCTCACAATTCTTCGATATTGCTGATTTTTGTAGATCAAAAACAAAATCAACGTATAAAACTTTTTTTTTTTTTTGCTCGTCATTTTTCTTGATTTCAATGAGGAAAAAACAACCCAGCAGCCAGACCATCATTCTGCTGCTATAATGCCCAAGAAGTGAAAAGATCAATAAAAACAATAAAAATGACAAAATTTTTTATACTGGATTATTTTTATTTGAAAATAAAAAATCCAGATCCAGTTGCAGGTTTCTCCGTCGGTTTTTGCTTAGTTGGAAAAACAGAGGCCTAACCCCAAAAAGACTAGTAAACACACATCTTATACACTGTTCGGTGGTACGCATGCATGTTAAGTATGCTAAACTAATGGAACATCTGTATCCGGCAGGTTTTTGTTGTTTCCCGGCTCCAACACACCTGATTCAAGTCAAATGGCTCCAACAGTTTCTCGTATTCATCCATTTCAGTCAGGTGTGTTGGAGCATGGAGACAACAAAAGCCTGCAGGATGCTGACACTTCAGGACTGCAGTTTGACACGTGTGCCCGGCCTGACAGAGCTTCTGGGAATTTTCCAGATCCTTGAGGAATGTTACTGAGTCAGAAACTCTGTCCTCCAGAGCGTTCATCAGGTCCACCTTCCAGAACTGGATCAGACCCCTCCAGGACTGCCCTGATTCTTGGTGATGGACTGTAAAAGGTCTTCCTCAGAGATCTGACATAAAGCATCAGACGGTTGCTGCAGATTTGTACCTCCATGATGACATGATGTCCCGTTCCACCACATCCTAAAGCTGCTCTGTTAGCCTTTCCCAAACTGGGACTTTTAACCCCCACAGAGACAATTTCAGATGGTAACCAGATTATTGTAAAAGAAATAAATATCACATGAAATTTGGGGATTTTATAAGAAAGGTCAAAATGCAAAGAGGTCACCCTGTGAATCCTAACTGGGCCTTATCTCAGAGAGAGAAGCTGACCTGGAGCCTGAAGGCCGCCTTGCTAAAGCAGCGAAAGGTCAGAGAAGCTGCTGAAGTTGTTTCAGGGTGAAACAAACCTGTTCACACTGATCCCTGCGGCAGGAGCATCCACAACACCAGGATCTACATGAAGCTGACTGGAAGAAAAATCAACCTTTTTAACCCTGTCCTGTCCAGCAAGGTTGCACACAGAACGGCAGCCTGTGTGTCACATTTAGCCCGACAGCTTGACCCTGCCAAGGGAGACGTGTCTTATATATGGCTGCCTTGATATTCTGAATATTTAATTATTATTTTTATCGTAATAATCAGTCCTGATATGGAAGTGCTGAACCTGGCAAGGGAAGAGAAGGTGAAAGGTACAGAATTACAGTGTGAAAGGAAAAGTTGTCTAAGCTGCCAAAATCACAATATTTGCAAAATAATAATAATTTAAAAAAAAGAAATAATAATAATCATAGACTAATAATAATAATCATAAAATAATAATAATATAATAACAACAACAACAACAACAACAATAATAATAATAATAATAATGATAATACAATTTAAGCAATATATTAAAAGAATAAAGTATTGGATTGGGGTCCATCATGTCACCTTCATGTAGTCATTTTAAAACTACTTCTATGTAAAGACAAATACCTGACACTGAAGATGTTTTACCCATTAAATGGAGTCTGGACTGAAGAGGGATTATTTCTGAGGCAACACTGCCCCCAAAAGGCTTCCAGCAGGAGTGATGATTATTTTTATTAGTAGATATTCCTGCACTAATATTGATGAGAATACAGTTTATATTACACAGTTACAGACTGAAGACATAATAAAAAATAATAAAATGATGTAAGAGGAAATACAAATAGCTCCTTTTTAAACACTGCTTGCTAATTTAAAATCATTTCCCGACATTTAAAGTTTACACATCAGACATTTATGTTAAAGCTGCAGAAGTCCGTGTTTATTTAGCTCATGTTAAAACATCGCAGTCCGGCAGGTTTTCTGCTAAAATCCAGCAGAAATCCTCACATATGAAGATTTTAGGGATCGAGCTCCACTGGATCTGAAAGATGTCAAAGTTCAACGGTTATAAAAAACAGAATAGTTTTCCGTTTTCAGGCCCGTGTCTTGTGAAATTAAATCCTAGTGTGGAACAGGAAGTAGACATTCATGTAGGTTAAAGGTAGCTGGTATCCATGGTGGCGTCACTGACCTGTCCTCTCACCTCTTAAGATGGCCGCCCTTCCTGAATCTGGCTCTGCTGTAGAAAAGGGTCCTCTTCCTCTCCAGTCGCCCACCAGCCAATATATGACCTGCACACTCCGATCTATGCAGTGTGAAGTTTAACGAAGCTTTCCATCATTGACCTTCATCATGTTTGACGCACTGTGTATGGAATCAGATTAGTTTCAGAATCTCCAAGCAAAACTTTTTAAAACTCAAGCAAAAAACAACAATTAAAACCAAAACTTTCTCAAACTTAAAGGGTTCCTATGATGGTATTTGGAGTTTTCTGAGCTTTCTACAGTGTTACAGTGTTGAATCCTCATCAGACATGTGAACGGCACTGTTTTTTATCACCTAAACGCATGTTTGACTTTGAATTTGAGTTGCAGCACGCTCTCCGTTCTGTTTCCATGGCGACGAAAAACGCGTCATTTTAGAGAGTTTTTTCTACTTGGAAATCCTTGTGACGTCCCGGGGGATAAGGTTCGGTGATTGGTTACCTTCTACTGGATAACAAGGGCATGTACAAATACATCAGGCGGGTGGAAAACGTGGGATAAAGTTATTTCCAACGATGGCTGGTGAGTTTACCAAAGAGAGACATCCTGCTGCATTCGTTGCTGTGGGTTGCTGTTTTCCACTTCGTTTTCAGGCTCTGATTCAGGTTCCAACATGTAGGGCTGTATGCTATGTGTTGACATTGTATTTTGTTTTTTATTGAGTTCATATGAGCCTAATCCTTCTGTTTATGAGATGTTACAATGACGGCAAAAGCAGGTACGGTGCGCACTCCCGATGTAGTGCAGTGGCGGGAGGCGGGGCTTAATGCGGAAGAGTCTCAATCCACTCGTTTTGCCCACAGGCTGATCTGACAGCCTACAGAGAGGGTCGGTCTGAAGTAAATAAAGTGATTTGTGACAATAACTCCATCAATCCCAGCCCTTCTGGTCTCACAAATAAAAATAAATTAGCCTGAAATGCACAGAATAGTTCCACTTTAAGTAAAAGAAATTATCTCAAAATCAAAAATGATCAATCATCATGAAAAATGTTAGGCTTTTATTTGGTTAAATTGAGTGGTTTTATTTGTGTCACTCCAAAACTCACCAGCCAATCGGAATGCGCCCCTGAAAGAGCCCGCCCATGAATGGTTTGTGTCAGAAATGAAACCAAACCATCGAGAATCAAAACCAAAGACTGTGAAGCGCAACCAAAACAGCGAGAAGAGAGAAACAGGAAGAGGAAACTGCAAACAAAACTACTCAATTTACCAAATAAAAGCCTCATAGTTTTCATGATGATTGATCATTTTTGATTTTGAGATCATTTATTTTAAAAGGTTTTGCTTGGAGATTCTGAAACAAACCTGATTCCATACACTGTGTCGTTTCTTCCTGAACTATCAACCACCTAAATCTGAGAAGGGAAGTTCAACCCAAACCTTTTCAGCCTCGACCCACAAGATAAACGTTGCTGTTTGCGACGCTTTAAAACGGTCAGAATCTTCATGAATAAAGGAGGATAAAATGTTTTGCTGGTGGATTGTGATAACAGCTGTGATGACACCGTCGATGAAGGTCAGCATCTCTCACTGAGATGATGACAAATTCAGATTTTATTTACAGCCCAAGTAGCAGCTTGTTGCTTTTGTATTAAATAAACCAACGTGTTATTTTGACAGAGTAAAATAATGAAGAAATCATGTGTTAATAATCAGGATTTCATATTTACTTTTTGCATCAAGTTAATGCTTTTGACAACCTTTATAAAAATCCCAAACTCATTTGATAAATTTCGGCTGTCTTTGTCTTTACTCAGTGATCCCCTGAAATTATCTGGCGACACAGATGAGAAAGACGGTTCTGTAAGTAGACTCAATTTGAGTGAATTAAAATGCCATAAACTGGACTAAATTAAAACCTTTACATGTCCACCAGCAGCACTGATGGAACTTGTTATTTTTTGACAACATTTGTTTTTGTTTATCCTTTCATTCATTTTCTGAACTGCTTATTCCAATTCAGGGTCGTGCGGAAGCTGGAGCCTATCCCAGCTAGCTTTGGGTGACAGGCAGGGTACACCCTGGACAGCTCGCCAGTCCATCACAGCGCCACACACACAGAGACGAACAACCACACTCATGCTCACACTCACTCCTAGGGGCAATTTAGAGTGACCAATTAACCTATCATGCATGTCTTTGGATGGTGGGAGGAAGCCGGAGTACCTGGAGAGAACCCACGCATACACGGGGAGAACATGCAAACTCCACACAGAAAGGCCACTGACCAAACCAGCCAAGGATCGAACCAGCGACCTTCTTGCTGTGAGGCCACAGTGCTAACCACTGCGCCACCCTTGTTTTTGTTTATTTATTTTTAAATCATTCACATAAGAGGATTAAGTTCAGGTGTGACTGTTTGCAGCCACTCAACCTGTGCTTTCAGGAACGTTGCAGAAATATTCATTTCTAAAACGACTCATTCATTACCAACGAAAGATGTGCAGGGAAAACACTAACCTCCATCTCTCAACCATTTCTGGGTTATTATGGTTATTATGAACTGTCTGGCCTGATTCAGCCAAATAAAAACTCCATGGTTTATGGTTTGGGTTTGTTCAGACAGATGTGACCTAATTGTAAAAAACCTCCAGAGAAGAAGAAGAGAGAAATAAATTCTGTCTTTTGTAGGCTACAAAAACTCCCAAATACAAACAATTTTCCATTAAACCTTTTTTTTTTTTTTTAAACTCCCTTCAAACACCCCCACAAGTGAATCACCGCCCGAGTATGAAACTAAACACAGGCACTTATTCAGTAACCAGAATACATTTAGGCATTGAGTGTATTATTCTTGCCGAAGTGGAGCTGGAGAGCCACTCAACCCCTCGCAGAGCAGGGTTGTTTTAGCCGGGACATGATGTGTGTTTGTGTGTGTCAGGGTCAGGAGAACAGCACTGTGAAGACAGGATGAGAGGCTTTAATAGGTGTGGCCGTTTTCCCTCAAATTGCGATGAAGGAGAGTCGTTGCTACGGCAATCCGGAGGGACCTAAACTCTCCAAGTGGCCCTGTAGTTGCCAGCTCGGCTGGCCTCCCACATGCCAGTTAATGGCGGGGGCTCAGAGCTGCGCGACGAACCAATGAAATCACCGGATGGTAACAGGGAGCTTGACACACTTTGTGGTTGTTGAAGCGTCTCTTGGTTGAAAACAGAGGGAATGTAAGATCATTAGGATTTGTTTGTTTGAATCGAGTGTTAGTAAAACCTTCTTGAGTGTTCAGGTGTAAAGGTACACCTTACCACTTAACACACACACACACACACACACACACACACACACACGTAAAACAGAACTGAACCATGAATGAAGCGGATTTTGTTTGCTCGTGTTTGTCTCTCGTGTCTGAGAGACAAACACGGGACCACCAATTGATGGGACGGGACCACCAAACTCCAGTGTGGAAATAAACCGCGAACTAACAGAAACTGATCACATGTGTCAGAAATCAGCGTTTCATATTTAGTTTGTGGGATCTGAAACAGGACCTCTCTGCAGGTTAATCCGCTGATGCAAAACGCTGCAGTCCTCGTTCTGCTGCTCTTACACACACATCATTTCTAACTGGTTTTAAGCTCTCAGCATTCCTGTTTGGATGCGACAGGAAAAGTAACAACTATTTAGTCCGAAAGTTCGTTGACTGAAATTTACTGCTTTTAATGTTCTGATTGTTCTGGATCCACAGAAAGGGAGGTTTCATCCTTTAACTTAGTTTAGCTGGACGTCTTGTGGACAACTGAGTGATGTCATATCTGCAGAACATCTCGTTCTGGCAACCTTACCTGGAATAAAGTTCACATTTTTCGTACTGACTCATGTTCCTTCCTGGTTCCGGTTCTAATGAAGGTTTTGTTTCCTGGTTTCAGTTCTAATAGAGGTTTTCCTTCCTGGTTCTGGTTCTCATAGAGGTTTTCCTTTATGGTTCCAGTTTTCATGGAGGTTTTGATTCCTGGTTCTGATTCGAATTTAGGTTTTCCTTCATGGTTCTAGTTCTAATAAAGGTTTTGTTTCCTGGTTTCGATACAAATAGAGGTTTTGTTTCCTGATTCCAGTTCTCATGGAGGTTTTGTTTCCTGGTTTCGATACAAATAGAAATTTTCCTTCCTGGTTCTGATCAGATAAAATAAGATAAACTTTATTTATATAGCGCTTTTCACACAAGGTCACAAAGTGCTTCACAACAATAAAAACATAGAAAACCTGTAACATGTGGAAAAATAAATAAATAAATAAAAACAGTACAAAAACACAACAGTGTCACTGAGTTTTTTTGGAGCTAAAATGCCTGAACAAAGATGTTTTTAAGAGGTTTTTAAAAGCATCTACTGAATCCAGAGAGCGCAGATCCTGGAGAAGCTCATTCCAGAGATGGAGAGTGACAGCTTTAAAAGAACGGTCTCCGGTTTCCCGGTCGTTCTGGTTCTCATGAAGGTTTTCCTTCCTGGTTCCAGTTCTTTTGAAGGTTTTCCTTCCTGGTTCTGGTTCTAATAAAGGTTTTTCTTTCCTGTTCCAGTTTTCATAGATGTTTTCCTTTCCACTGTCTCTTCATGCAGTTTAGAACGAAGAATTGAATTGAGGAGAAGATTTGATCCAATCTGTTGCTTTACTTAACTAGATTATTACTTTTATAAATTGGTTTAAATGAACCAAGTAGCTTTTCCAAAAGAAAGACACACACAGATGATGTCTCCTCTTCCCTGAACCACTCTTTTACAATCTGAGTCCCATGAATCCTGGCATTATCTTAAAATGTAACTGTGCCATCTGGGAAGTATATAAAAAAAAAACTACGCATCCAGGTATCAGCTGATCTCTTTCTCTGGACACATCATGTTGTTGAACCTAGACCTGAACATAGACCTGACTCACTGCAGCAACCTCAGATCATAGACTGCCCCCACAGGCTTGTACAGCCTGATGTCTATATCACCTCATCTGCCTTCCTTCTTACCCAGATGCTCCAATCTCTCTTAAACCGGGTCAGTCTGGACCAAGTAGCAACTTCTAAAAGTGAAACCTGTGCAGAAGTGCCAAAATTTGCAGTTCCCCCCTCATCCACTAGAGGCTCCAAAACAACAACTCTCCATAGAGTCATTCATTCATTATCTGAACCACTTAATCCGATTAAGAGTCGCAGTGGAGCTGGAGCCTATCCCAGCAGCCTTCGGGAAAGTGGCGGGGCACACCCTGGAAAGGTCGCCAGTCCTACGTAGTCCCATAGACTCCCATGTTAAAAAGACCAACTTCACAGCAGAAATAAACATGTTTACAGCCTGGTTCAAAAATCCATTTTAGGTTTAATATGTCAGGTTTCATGACAACTGTGGGGTGAGTGAATTTTTTATAACTCACCCATTTGTAACTACTTTAATCTTGAACAGGTACCCTAGACAGGTCACCAGTCCATCACAGGGCTATGATAGCCTTGTGATGGGTGTCTCTGCCTCTCGCCCAATGATTGTTGGGATAGGCTCCAGCTTCCCCAGGACCCTGAATGAGACCAAGCGGTTTGGAAAATGGAAGAAAGGTACCTGATATACCGCTGCAAGAAGGCAAAGTGCAGCACAATTACATTTTTTAGCGGGTTGACAACATGACTTAACTTTAGACCACTTCTCTCCGTTAGCTGGTTAGCTCCTATTAGCTTCAGGTTAGCAAAGCTAGCTCTTAGCTATAGGCAGGCTGGAGTTCGCTGGATTTCAATCCTCGACCCCCACACTCACAGTTAGGGTGGCCAGATGTCACGCTTTGTGCGGGATAGTCCCGCATTTCTATTACTCTTCACATGTCCCACAAAATGGGGCGCTGTCCCGCATTGTTACGACCAGTCTTCACTGTTGTGATAAAAAAAAACAAAAAAAACAAAAAAAAACCAAACTGGCTTTTACTAATTGTGTGTGGCAAAAGTTTTGATGGCTGTCACATCACACCGCCTTCTGATTTGAGTTACACTCATGTCAATCAAACTAGGAGGCGGGACTTAATGCACATCTAGGATGCACCGGTGCACCAACTAACAAAAACAAATAAATAGAAAAATACATCGAGCGGTCATGGAGGACAGGGAAACGACTGCAGTGAAGAAGAAAAGGAAGTTTTGTCACAACAAAGAGTGGGAAAGCATATATTCCTGGGTTAAACCTGTTCGAGGAGACTGAGAAGGTATTTTGTCAGAGTAATTTTTCTATGTCACACGGTGGAGAATATGACGTGAAACAGCACCAAAAATCCGAGAGTCACAAAAAAAAACATGCTACTCAGAGGGAGGCTTCCCAGTCAATGGACATGTTCCTGATAAAGCCTCGACTGCTCATTCTGTTTGATTCTTAATAACGTGAAAGGAACAAAGAAATAGTATGCAAGCTTTTACTGTTTCCCTTTGTCAGAGAACTTGAATTTCAATAAAAAAATATATATATAATAACCCATTTGTTATGTTTGGATAGTAATATAATTACCAAAGAGCAGAATAGAAAGGTGTTTTTTTTTTTTAAAAACACCTTGTCATGACAGAGTGGAATCTCACATTGTCCCACATTTTCATAGTCTTTGTCCCACATTTGGTGAGAGAAGATCTGGTCCCCCCTCTCAGCTCTACCTCTTTGCCCATTTGTATATTTTCTGGGAGTGGCGACACACGTGACGCTGCCAAGATGGCGACTGTGGGAACTGCCCAATACTTTTTTCTTTTTCCCAATGAGCTTTAATCCAGCTTTTCAGATACCTACTGGTGATGCCACGCTCCATCCATCCATCATAAACAGTCTATGATGTGGACTCATAGACTGCATGACCTTATTCCAGCTCCAGAGACCAGTCTTTATATTTCTTAGCAAACTGAAGCCTTTTTCTCCAGTTAGCCTCACTGATTAGTGTTTTCTTATATCTACACAGCTGTTCAACCCCTTAAGTTCTCTTCTACTAGTTGTTCATGTGGGAAAGTTCTTACTGTCACTATTAAACGTTGTCCTGAGTTCTGCTGCTGTGGTTTTCCCATCAGATCTCTGGTCATCATGATTCTGGGTGTTTTTTAGACCACATTTCTTCCAGGAAGATGATGGTTTTCTCACTATCCTTCCAGTTCTTAACAATGCCTTGGACGGTTCTTAACCAGTTTCAGAAAATTCTGCATCTCGTAAAATGTTTTCTCTGCTTGACATCGATGATTTGCACCTTCTTAAACAGGGTGTTACTTTCCACTTGGTTGGTTAAGAAATGAGAAGCTACTGGTTGCACCAGTTTGGGTTTCATCATCATCAACATCCTCATCCATCAGGAAGCTTTTACCTGTGTGCTCAGGTGGTGAGCTCTGGATGTGGAAGGGCAGTGAAATCACACTAATATGGATCATGTAACGGATTAACTTGGTCATATTTGGACTACAGTGAACCAGGTTGACCTAACACAACCTCTCCATAATCTTGATTCAAACTGTTTTTCTCAGAACAGGGTGCCTTCAGCACAAAGCAAATGGCCAAAGGATAATAAATATCTAAGCTTTATGGAATCCCAGACTTTGTCGCAGAAACACTGCCATGTAAAACTGAAGCGACACAACTTCACCTGAACTCATTGTACGTAAAAAAGGAGAATCTGACCCCCACAAGGAGCAGCCACCTCCATTCAGGGTCCCTCCTGCTCCATAAAAGATTCATTTGTACTCTCACATCCATTTACCACGAAGGCTAAAGCGTATTGTAGTATTCAAAATCAGTTTTATTACGAAGGTCAAATAGATTTATAATATGTGACTTTTTCAAAACAACGCCGAACAATGGAGGCCATTGGACCCTTTGGCAGTTTCGTTTGTCTCCATTCAGCTCAGCCTCTCTCCGGATGTTCAGTCAGCTTGTCATAAAATGTTTTGCTATTTTTGTTGAACATTCATAACTTCATTTTTCCCAACTGCGTGCTTGCAAATTCCTCTCGTCAGTGTTGATGGTGAATTGTTTTTGACGGTAACAGACTCCAGCGAACTGCTAGAGGTCACATTTGTTGTGTAAGCATTCCTCAGGGGAGCCATTTTTCTTCTGCCACCTACATCTGCACCTCACTAATTCATGACCTGTCTCTGAATGCTTTGTTAGAAACAATGCCACCCCCAAAGCTACTGGCTTAAAGATCAGAAGAAGTGCTGTCATTTGCAAATTTCCTCTGACAAACACAGATAATTACAGGAATTAGCCGCTATTTTGTCATTAGCCTTCACTTTCAATGAGTCAATAATGAAAAGAGAAACAAGAGTCGTTGACAAAGACAGATGTCTTTGGAGGATTTCAAGACCCCCCTCCTCAACTCTTAGCCCACATATTTAATTTGCTGTTTTATTAATATTATTAATGTAAGCAAGCTTGAAGCTTTGAAGCGGAGAGTTTTTCTCCTGATTGGTATTGTGTGAGCGCTGATGGCTCGGCTCAGGGGAAGTCAGACTGATTCCAAATGCACTTTGTTAGTGGCATGATGAAAATGGCAGCTCGCCTTTTTAAAGCCGTATATTTGCGAGCATGATTATGGGGTGTGTGTTCACATGAATGAAGCCAAAACAATGACACACAATCAGCACTTCATAAACCAGCAAAAGGCCACGGACAGATTAATAAGTGCTTTCAAGATACACACATAAACATGCAAAAGACTTTTGGGAATTACAGATATATGTGACCCATTACACAAGATTTGGTTCAGAAGCATTTTTTCCATCTTTTGTCTTAAATCCAAATGATTAGGTGAAAGCAGAGATCCTAACATATAATTTACTGTTGATTTGTGTACGCACAAATGGGATTTGATGTCTTTCAGCATTAATAAGGGTAATATTTACCCTCTCTCTGTCCTGTCAGGACTTGGCAGAAAGGAAGAGTTAGCTCTGTAAAGTGAGAGAAAGACAATGGAACGATAAACGTTGTTGCTAATTATGGACTTTGTCTTTTGTCTCATCCATTTTTGTCCATCATTTCCCATACGGGCATGACAGTCTCTGTGGCGCAATTGGTTAGCATGTTTGGCTGTTAACTGAAAGGATGGTGGTTCAAGCCCACCCAGGGATGATATGTATTACATTGTACTGGTGAATGAATGAATTTCCCATATGGGAGGATTGCCAGGTTCGAAGTGCTTGTGGCTGATGAAGCAGAAGGGCGGACCAGTGTAAAAATATGGTTTTAATGCCAAACACGAACGGACACAAAATGAAAATGAACTGGCAGTTGGAAAAGAAACCAAGAGGTACACACACATGCACACACACACACACATACTCACACAAAGGAGTGCTACCAAATGGCCCAAAGCAAGGCCAAAGAAAAGGAAAAAAAAGCCAAGTTGGGTGGAGGGGCTCCGGAGGAGGGACCAGACCAAATGTCAAGGTAACATGACCTAAAAGATTGGGCTGTGGAGGCTGTGACATCAGAAGACTGGACATCTGGTGGATGTCCTGGGGGCTGGCACCACGGTGCACCCCAGGGTGGTCAACAGGGCAAGGCCCCCAGGAGGAGAGAAACACAAGAGACTCAGAGAGCGACAATCTGAGGCATGTGAGCCAAAAGATGCCCCCTTGGAGGCAGGAAATGAGGTGGGTAAGAAGCATTTCATCCTGGGACCCCCTTGGAAACATGGACTTGTTGTTGAGGGATCCATGAGAACAGAAGCAAGGCTTGACGTTGGCAGGGGTAAGCAGCTTGGTCCGACACAAAAGGCAGTGTGGAACCCAGCTGGGACCAAGTGGCAACCTCCGGTGGTTAAAAGTGAAGCCTACGCGGAAGTGCAGAAAAATGCAGTTCCCCCTTCATCCACTAGGGGCTGCAAAACAGAGCAAATCCCCATAGACTCCCATGTTAAAAAGACCAACTTCACTGCAGAAATAAACATGTTTACAGCAGGAATAAACATGTTTACAGCAGGAATAAACATGTTTACAGCAGAAATAAACATGTTTACAGCAGAAATAAACATGTTTACAGACTGGTTCAAAAATCCATTTTAGGTTTAATAGGTCAGGTTTACTTTCATGACAACTGTGGGCAGAGGGAATTTTTTTCTAATTCGCCCGTTTAAAAGTAATTTAATCTCAAAGTTCCATATATTTAGGGGCGTGTCCTTTTGATTGACAGGTACCAATCTCCGGCTTCAAGTCAGAAGAACGTAGAACAACCGCGGATTTTAGCCGGTTAACAACGTGACTTAGCTTTAGCCCGCTTACCTCCGTTAGCTTGTTAGGTCCTGTTATCTCTGGGTTAGCTCGGTTAGCTTTTAGCTACAGAAAGCTCGGAGTTCGCTCGATGTCAATCATCCACCATGACGCTATGCCCACATTTGTATTTTCCAGGCGAGACGACATGCATGACGCTGCCAACATGGCGACGGTAGGAACCGCCCACCGAGCTTCAATTCAGTTCTTCAGAAACCTATGGGTGACGTCACAGAGGCTCCGTCCATCTCTTTATATACAGTGCGTCTATGGCTGGGACGCAGGTGACGTGGAACAGGGCCAAGACACAGCCGATGTAAAACCCACCCGTTGTGTAGACAAGGTGGAACAGGGCCAGGAAGCAGTAGAAGACCTGAACACTGTCGTAGGGTCAGGTAATTGTGGAGTCTAAGTCTGTTTTTGAGGGCTGCTACCTTTTGGCCACCAAAGCAGTGCAGGTATCATCAGGAGAGCCAGACATTCCAGGTGGTGTCCAGGGCTTCAATCTGCACCCTCTGAATGACAACCAAAACAAGTGTTGCCCTTTTCTTGGGCCCAACCCCAGAAGAATACCCACCAGTCAAGATGGGACGTTTGAAACGGAAGCGCCAAAGCCTGTTTCCTTCCAATGAGACGGACTTGCTCCAAACGCTGCGTTAAAGCCTGTATCAAAGCTCTTATGCCACATGACCGCTGACGTCTGACACTTTGTACACCTTAACGAGAGACCGGAAATGACGTAACTGATTCAAAGCGTCAGCGGTACTGGTGCCGCCTCATCTATCAGAACGAGACAGCACCAGGCATTCCCTCCTGCTCGCCGTTTTACAGGCTTTACAGAGAGATTTAATGAGAAAAATTTCAGGATGCAGAATTCAAGTAGAAGAAAACTATCACGTGTATGGGAATACTTCGACTTTTTGTCACACACAAAAGAAGGAGGATATTAATATGGTATAAGATTAAATAGCATGTCATAGATCTATTCTATTCTATTCTATTCTATTCTATTCTATTCTATTCTATTCTATTCTATTCAATCCTACAGTCATTTAGCACACTTTGGAATGTAAGTTCCAAAGCGACTTACATATGAATTATTACTGTATAATTACTGTATTATTGTAATTGCTGATGAATTACTGTGTTTATATGGTATTGCTAAATATATATCTGTGACATTGACTATGATAACTGACAACAGAAGATTAGTTAATGATGAAATGTAAAATTTCATGGTGTTCAGGGTGTTGCTGACTAATGTGGATGTGTAATCTATCATTCAGGAAATCAGGATTGCTCTAAGTAATTCCCGTTGAGATGCATAAGCACTTTTCTCAAACTATCACATATCCCAACAAACGGATGTTGGCATACCTGCCATCTTGTTTCACAGCACACTTGACGTGTTGAATCTAAATCATGTGTCATAAAACCTAACGAGTAACAGGACAACACATTGGACCATAACTAATACACTGATAATACTGACTGTTACAACACATATAGATCATTTCCTCAGACTGAAGACAGCGGCAAGACTGACTGAACTGTTTGTGTTGGAGGTTAAATCAAGAAAAATTATTAGTGTGCCTGTAATAACTACAGCTGACCACTAGGTGTCACTGCTGTGGTCTATTTTATGAGGCTTTGAAGCTTTGACTCTTTTTGAGTACAATCAAACAGAAGCCGAAAAGCTTCACAGGGCTTCATCGACCCATCCCCACCCACAAGGTCTCTGGAGGTGATGCTGGGGGAGTCTGCTGCACTAGTGGCCTCTTCATTCTGTCAGGCTCGTGTGAACGTGGACCTGATTTGTTAAGTATGACCGTCTTATTGTCCACCCTGCCAACCATGGTAAAACTGAGTGAGTTGCCTAAACCATAACCTGTAGAACAGAGTTTATGCTGTCGTTTTATTTTCATTATTTAATTTTATTTACCTAAACCTCTTTTTTTTCAACTTTTCAATTATTATGGAAAAAGTCCCTCTAAGTACACGATCTGAAAGTTCTTATCAACAGGAGAACTCACGTGAATACTTAGCATCCAGTCTACTAAATGGGTATGAAGAGGAAACTGATTCTTTCGATAATGATTGTTATGACCCTGATTTGAATATGTTTGGTCCCCAAATGGCTGAATCAAAGAAATGTCTAACTTACACAGAAACACTATATTTCTTTGTGTAAAAGCTACCAGGCTACTTCAATATTTTCAACTTTTTATATGAATGTACGTAGTTTACCTAAAAATTATGATGTTCTCACGGACTATCTATCTTATTTGAAACATGAATTATCTGTTGTGGCTCTCACTGAGACTTGGTTAACAGATGATGTAGAGTCTCTATATGACTTGCCGAAATATACAGCCTTTCACTGCAACAAGAAGGGTAGGTTGGCCGGTGGTGTGTCCCTGTTTGTGCAAAACGGCTGCCACTTTATAACAGAGATGACCTTAGACTTAAAACTCCAAATATGGACACTGAATCTATCTTTATTGAATTGAAATTGGATAGAAATGAGCAGAAAATAATATTTGGATGTATTTATCACCCACCAGATACTAACTTTAATCATTTCAATAACAGCATGGCCAATACGCTGGAATTATTAAACAAAGACGGTAAAATGGCCTATTTTCTTGGTGGCTATGACATAAATCTCCTGAAAAGGGAATCATACCTACTAGAGTTTCTAAATAACTTGTACTGTAATTACTTTTATCCTCTCATCACGAACCCACCAGAATAACAGACAAATCTGCAACTAATTGACAGTATTCTAACTAATTCAGGATCCCGAAGAAGCCGGACCAGTGCAGGAATATGGTTTTTAATGCCACAAACCAGCATTGACTGACTGTAATGTGACAACACATGAAATAAAAGGGAACTGGTAATGTGAAAAGAAACCAGGAGGTATATATACATGCATATGATTTAACAGGAAGCAGAAAGCAAAACAGACGACACAAAACTACAAAATGAAACAGGAAACCAGAAGACTACAAAACCTTAAACCAAAACCCAAAAAACCATGACAGGGTTAGGATGTCTCTATGTGTGTTGCATGTTTGTCTGATGTGCTCTTACTGCTGCTTTCTAATGTGGTTTTAATACGGCAAATGACAAATAAGCTGAACTGAACTGAGGATTGATTTACCTTGAAAGTGTCTTTTTTTTAAAGAACAATTAAATTTGTTTTTCAGTTTTACTTAATGGTTAAGAAGACAAACTGACCACCATTTCATATCATTAGAGGAAATAAAACTTCTATTGAACTGTTATAAAAACATTGCAGGGAATTTTTTTTTTTTTTACTAAATCATTTAGCTTCATCAATGGTCCAAAATATCTCAGCACTTTAGATTCCAGTTTAACGATGTGTTTTCATTCTTCCTAACAGAAGAAAAAAACCCAAAAACATTAATACACACTGTGGTGTGTTTTGGGTGGCCTGGGATCTTCGTGAAACATATTCTTAGTTTGTTCCAAAAATAAAATAATCAACTCCTTAAATCTGTTGTGTGGAAAATAAATCATTTTGTGTTTTTACTTTAATAAAAACAGTAATTAGATGTCATCAAAGTTACATTTTTTTTTTTTACTTAAAACAATGTTATTAATTAAATATCAAGTAGTTTTTGGTAATAAAGTTAATGGTAAGTTTTAAACAAAAAAAAAAAAAAAGGGGGGGGGGTATATTGCTGTTTTTGTCCATTAATAACCCAAAATACATTTTACTGCAATTTATTAATAATTAAAACTAATCTTCAAATCAAATTCCAGCCATTTAGCAATTTATTTAGCAATTAAAGCAAAAGAAAAAAGGAGAAAAGAAGTGTAAAAGAATATTATTCTGTGATGTTTCATAGCAGTTTTTAGTAGAAAACACACAGATGACCCATGAAAGGGTGGTAAATTAAAAGTTTTGACCATGAAATCACGGTGCTTTCCTGCAGCAGCAACACTGCCGTGACGAGTCAATAGAAGCAGTTTTATGTGATTTTACATGAATTCAGAAATCAGAATAAAGCTCACACTTTAACCCCCACTGAGGACCAGTTTGCTTTTTGGGGGTATGGTTGTTGTACATTTGTTGGTTTACCGATATAAACGACTTTGAGCTGAGAACAAACATACTGAAGGAGAAATATTTCATCATATCACACGCACATCATGACGGTTTGTCTCTTGCTTTGCTTGTGATCGTTTCTGCAGCTGCTTCCTGCACAGCAGCACCTTGGTTAAAACAGGACACCAGAAATGTTTTAATGCAAACTTTATTTAAAAGTTCAGACGGCTGCTTTTGCTTAAACTGGGCATGGAAGCACAGACTGGATCTCATTCTCAGACACCCTTTCTGTTCCACAGAAGATGGTTCTGTAAATGAAGAAAGAGACACCAACAGAGGCAGAATAACGATGAGATCTTATCGCTGAGGAGGTCTATGACATTTCTATATAAGCACCAATTTTCTTTTACTTTTTATGGTAAATGTTCCTGAACAGCAATGAACTTTCCTCTGATAGAATCATGAGGATGTGATCATTTAAACTGTGTGGCATAATAAGTCATATTTTAAATGTTGTCTTTATTTCTCGTCCATTTGAGCACGTTTGTGTCATTATACTTGAGGATCCATTAATAAAATGTAATAACAGCTGTTTTCTCACCACAGGAGGGCATGACGGGACCATGCTGCCCTCTGGTGGTCAGAGCTGGCTCCTGCGATTCTCTTAAAACAACAAGAAATATCCCCCATTTTTCCTTAAACACAGAGCTTTAAGTGGAACAAAATAAGTGCTGGTTCTCCCTTCATGACTTGCTGTCAGTTTATCATGCAAGTATGGGACAAAAACATGGCTGATACTTACATGTAGATCTATAAATTGATCTGTAGATTAATAGTTTTATAGCCCAGAAATGACAAAAAATAAACACAGCAAGTTCTAAATTAAATCCACATTTGCCAAATTCAAAGTGCCATGGAGACGCTTTTATGAACTTCAAGCCTCATTGCTGGACATTAAAAATAACACTGAAAAGTAAATACATAAACGTACAGTTCATTAACCCTTTCATGCATGAATTAATAATAAATTTTTTTAAAAAGCTACATTTTTCACATTTTTGAAAAAAAAAAAAAAAAAAAAGTAGAATTTACTCTTCTTCTCCTCGCATGACCTGATAGATCCAGATGTTCCCATCGGATCGCTTCACTCCCAGAGCGGACATTTACTGCTGGTTCCTGGAGGTTCTAGTAGAACCTTCAGATATCAGAGCCTCTCTGTGGAACCAGATCCTAGTACGGCTTCAGGAACCAGATCCATGTCCGGCTTCAGGACCAGATCCCAGTCTGGCTTTAGGAACCAGATCCCAGTCCGGCTTCAGGAACCAGATCCCAGTCCGGCTTCAGGAACCAGATCCCAGTCCGGCTTCAGGAACCAGATCCCAGTCCGGCTTCAGGACCAGATCCCAGTCTGGCTTTAGGAACCAGATCCCAGTCCAGCTTCAGGAACCAGATCCCAGTCCGGCTTCAGGAACCAGATCCCAGTCCGGCTTCAGGAACCAGATCCCAGTCCGGCTTCAGGACCAGATCCCAGTCTGGCTTTGGGAACTAGATCCCAGTCCGGCTTCAGGAAGCAGATCCCAGTCCGGCTTCAGGAAGCAGATCCCAGTACGGCTTCAGGAACCAGATCCTAATCCGGCTTCAGGAACCAGATCCTAGTCCGGCTTCAGGACCAGATCCCAGTCCGGCTTCAGGACCAGATCCCAGTCTGGCTTTAGGAACCAGATCCCAATCCGGCTTCAGGAGCAGATCCCAGTCCGGCTTCAGGAAGCAGATCCTAGTCCGGCTTCAGGAAACAGATCCTAGTCCGGCTTCAGGAACCAGATCCCAGTCCGGCTTCAGGAACCAGATCCCAGTCCGGCTTCAGGACCAGATCCCAGTCTGGCTTTGGGAACTAGATCCCAGTCCGGCTTCAGGAAGCAGATCCCAGTCCGGCTTCAGGAAGCAGATCCCAGTACGGCTTCAGGAACCAGATCCTAATCCGGCTTCAGGAACCAGATCCCAGTCCGGCTTCAGGACCAGATCCCAGTCCGGCTTCAGGACCAGATCCCAGTCTGGCTTTAGGAACCAGATCCCAGTCCGGCTTCAGGAGCAGATCCCAGTCCGGCTTCAGGAAGCAGATCCTAGTCCGGCTTCAGGAAACAGATCCTAGTCCGGCTTCAGGAACCAGATCCCAGTCCGGCTTCAGGAACCAGATCCCAGTCCGGCTTCAGGAACCAGATCCCAGTCCGGCTTCAGGACCAGATCCCAGTCCGGCTTCAGGAACCAGATCCTAGTCCGGCTTCAGGAACCAGATCCCAGTCCGGCTTCAGGAACCAGATCCCAGTCCAGCTTCAGGAAGCAGATCCCAGTACGGCTTCAGGAACCAGATCCTAGTCCGGCTTCAGGAACCAGATCCCAGTCCGGCTTCAGGACCAGATCCCAGTCTGGCTTTAGGAACCAGATCCCAGTCCGGCTTCAGGAAGCAGATCCCGGTCCGGCTTCAGGAACCAGATCCCAGTCCGGCTTCAGGAAGCAGATCCCGGTCCGGCTTCAGGAAGCAGATCCTAGTCCGGCTTCAGGAACCAGATCCCGGTCCGGCTTCAGGACCAGATCCCAGTCCGGCTTCAGGACCAGATCCTAGTCCGGCTTCAGGAACCAGATCCCGGTCTGGCTTCAGGAACCAGAACCCGGTCCGGCTTCAGGAAGCAGATCCCGGTCCGGCTTCAGGAAGCAGATCCTAGTCCGGCTTCAGGAAGCAGATCCCGGTCCGGCTTCAGGACCAGATCCCAGTCCGGCTTCAGGACCAGATCCCAGTCTGGCTTTAGGAACCAGATCCCAGTCCGGCTTCAGGAAGCAGATCCCGGTCCGGCTTCAGGAAGCAGATCCCGGTCCAACTTCAGGGACCAGATCCCAGTCCGGCTTCAGGAACCAGATCCCGGTCCGGCTTCAGGAACCAGATCCCGGTCCGGCTTCAGGACCAGATCCCAGTCTGGCTTTAGGAACCAGATCCCAGTCCGGCTTCAGGAACCAGATCCTAGTCCGGCTTCAGGAACCAGATCCCAGTCCGGCTTCAGGAACCAGATCCCAGTCCAGCTTCAGGAACCAGATCCCAGTCCGGCTTCAGGACCAGATCCCAGTCTGGCTTTAGGAACCAGATCCCAGTCCGGCTTCAGGAAGCAGATCCCAGTCCGGCTTCAGGAACCAGATCCTAGTCCGGCTTCAGGAACCAGATCCCAGTCCGGCTTCAGGACCAGATCCCAGTCTGGCTTTGGGAACCAGATCCCAGTCTGGCTTCAGGAAGCAGATCCCAGTACGGCTTCAGGAACCAGATCCTAGTCCGGCTTCAGGAACCAGATCCCAGTCCGGCTTCAGGACCAGATCCCAGTCCGGCTTCAGGACCAGATCCCAGTCTGGCTTTAGGAACCAGATCCCAGTCCGGCTTCAGGAAGCAGATCCCAGTCCGGCTTCAGGAAGCAGATCCCAGTCCGGCTTCAGGAACCAGATCCCAGTCCGGCTTCAGGAAGCAGATCCCAGTCCGGCTTCAGGAACCAGTTCCCGGTCCGGCTTCAGGACCAGATCCCAGTCTGGCTTTAGGAACCAGATCCCAGTCCGGCTTCAGGAACCAGATCCTAGTCCGGCTTCAGGAACCAGATCCCAGTCCGGCTTCAGGAACCAGATCCCAGTCCTGCTTCAGGAACCAGATCCAAGTCCGGCTTCAGGACCAGATCCCAGTCTGGCTTTAGGAACCAGATCCCAGTCCGGCTTCAGGAAGCAGATCCCAGTCCTGCTTCAGGAACCAGATCCTAGTCCGGCTTCAGGAACCAGATCCCAGTCCGGCTTCAGGACCAGATCCCAGTCCGGCTTCAGGACCAGATCCCAGTCTGGCTTTGGGAACCAGATCCCAGTCCGGCTTCAGGAAGCAGATCCCAGTCCGGCTTCAGGAAGCAGATCCCAGTACGGCTTCAGGAACCAGATCCTAGTCCGGCTTCAGGAACCAGATCCCAGTCCGGCTTCAGGACCAGATCCCAGTCTGGCTTCAGGACCAGATCCCAGTCTGGCTTCAGGAAGCAGATCCCGGTCCGGCTTCAGGAAGCAGATCCCGGTCCGGCTTCAGGAAGCAGATCCTAGTCCGGCTTCAGGAACCAGATCCCGGTCCGGCTTCAGGACCAGATCCCAGTCCGGCTACAGGACCAGATCCTAGTCCGGCTTCAGGAACCAGATCCCGGTCCGGCTTCAGGAACCAGATCCCAGTCCGGCTTCAGGAAGCAGATCCCGGTCCGGCTTCAGGAAGCAGATCCTAGTCCGGCTTCAGGAACCAGATCCCGGTCCGGCTTCAGGACCAGATCCCAGTCCGGCTTCAGGAACCAGATCCCAGTCCGGCTTCAGGAACCAGATCCCGGTCCGGCTTCAGGACCAGATCCCAGTCTGGCTTTAGGAACCAGATCCCAGTCCGGCTTCAGGAACCAGATCCTAGTCCGGCTTCAGGAACCAGATCCCAGTCCGGCTTCAGGAACCAGATCCCAGTCCGGCTTCAGGAACCAGATCCCAGTCCGGCTTCAGGACCAGATCCCAGTCCGGCTTCAGGAAGCAGATCCCGGTCCGGCTTCAGGAAGCAGATCCTAGTCCGGCTTCAGGAAGCAGATCCCGGTCCAACTTCAGGGACCAGATCCCAGTCCGGCTTCAGGAACCAGATCCCGGTCCGGCTTCAGGACCAGATCCCAGTCTGGCTTTAGGAACCAGATCCCAGTCCGGCTTCAGGAACCAGATCCTAGTCCGGCTTCAGGAACCAGATCCCAGTCCGGCTTCAGGAACCAGATCCCAGTCCGGCTTCAGGACCAGATCCCAGTCTGGCTTTAGGAACCAGATCCCAGTCCGGCTTCAGGAAGCAGATCCCAGTCCGGCTTCAGGAACCAGATCCTAGTCCGGCTTCAGGAACCAGATCCCAGTCCGGCTTCAGGACCAGATCCCAGTCCGGCTTCAGGACCAGATCCCAGTCTGGCTTTAGGAACCAGATCCCAGTCCGGCTTCAGGAAGCAGATCCCAGTCCGGCTTCAGGAAGCAGATCCCGGTCCGGCTTCAGGAACCAGATCCCAGTCCGGCTTCAGGAAGCAGATCCCGGTCCGGCTTCAGGAACCAGATCCTAGTCCGGCTTCAGGAACCAGATCCCGGTCCGGCTTCAGGACCAGATCCCAGTCCGGCTTCAGGACCAGATCCTAGTCCGGCTTCAGGAACCAGATCCCGGTCTGGCTTCAGGAACCAGAACCCGGTCCGGCTTCAGGAAGCAGATCCCGGTCCGGCTTCAGGAAGCAGATCCTAGTCCGGCTTCAGGAAGCAGATCCCGGTCCGGCTTCAGGACCAGATCCCAGTCCGGCTTCAGGACCAGATCCCAGTCTGGCTTTAGGAACCAGATCCCAGTCCGGCTTCAGGAAGCAGATCCCGGTCCGGCTTCAGGAAGCAGATCCCGGTCCAACTTCAGGGACCAGATCCCAGTCCGGCTTCAGGAACCAGATCCCGGTCCGGCTTCAGGAACCAGATCCCGGTCCGGCTTCAGGACCAGATCCCAGTCTGGCTTTAGGAACCAGATCCCAGTCCGGCTTCAGGAACCAGATCCTAGTCCGGCTTCAGGAACCAGATCCCAGTCCGGCTTCAGGAACCAGATCCCAGTCCAGCTTCAGGAACCAGATCCCAGTCCGGCTTCAGGACCAGATCCCAGTCTGGCTTTAGGAACCAGATCCCAGTCCGGCTTCAGGAAGCAGATCCCAGTCCGGCTTCAGGAACCAGATCCTAGTCCGGCTTCAGGAACCAGATCCCAGTCCGGCTTCAGGACCAGATCCCAGTCTGGCTTTGGGAACCAGATCCCAGTCTGGCTTCAGGAAGCAGATCCCAGTACGGCTTCAGGAACCAGATCCTAGTCCGGCTTCAGGAACCAGATCCCAGTCCGGCTTCAGGACCAGATCCCAGTCCGGCTTCAGGACCAGATCCCAGTCTGGCTTTAGGAACCAGATCCCAGTCCGGCTTCAGGAAGCAGATCCCAGTCCGGCTTCAGGAAGCAGATCCCAGTCCGGCTTCAGGAACCAGATCCCAGTCCGGCTTCAGGAAGCAGATCCCAGTCCGGCTTCAGGAACCAGTTCCCGGTCCGGCTTCAGGACCAGATCCCAGTCTGGCTTTAGGAACCAGATCCCAGTCCGGCTTCAGGAACCAGATCCTAGTCCGGCTTCAGGAACCAGATCCCAGTCCGGCTTCAGGAACCAGATCCCAGTCCTGCTTCAGGAACCAGATCCAAGTCCGGCTTCAGGACCAGATCCCAGTCTGGCTTTAGGAACCAGATCCCAGTCCGGCTTCAGGAAGCAGATCCCAGTCCTGCTTCAGGAACCAGATCCTAGTCCGGCTTCAGGAACCAGATCCCAGTCCGGCTTCAGGACCAGATCCCAGTCCGGCTTCAGGACCAGATCCCAGTCTGGCTTTGGGAACCAGATCCCAGTCCGGCTTCAGGAAGCAGATCCCAGTCCGGCTTCAGGAAGCAGATCCCAGTACGGCTTCAGGAACCAGATCCTAGTCCGGCTTCAGGAACCAGATCCCAGTCCGGCTTCAGGACCAGATCCCAGTCTGGCTTCAGGACCAGATCCCAGTCTGGCTTCAGGAAGCAGATCCCGGTCCGGCTTCAGGAAGCAGATCCCGGTCCGGCTTCAGGAAGCAGATCCTAGTCCGGCTTCAGGAACCAGATCCCGGTCCGGCTTCAGGACCAGATCCCAGTCCGGCTACAGGACCAGATCCTAGTCCGGCTTCAGGAACCAGATCCCGGTCCGGCTTCAGGAACCAGATCCCAGTCCGGCTTCAGGAAGCAGATCCCGGTCCGGCTTCAGGAAGCAGATCCTAGTCCGGCTTCAGGAACCAGATCCCGGTCCGGCTTCAGGACCAGATCCCAGTCCGGCTTCAGGAACCAGATCCCAGTCCGGCTTCAGGAACCAGATCCCGGTCCGGCTTCAGGACCAGATCCCAGTCTGGCTTTAGGAACCAGATCCCAGTCCGGCTTCAGGAACCAGATCCTAGTCCGGCTTCAGGAACCAGATCCCAGTCCGGCTTCAGGAACCAGATCCCAGTCCGGCTTCAGGAACCAGATCCCAGTCCGGCTTCAGGACCAGATCCCAGTCCGGCTTCAGGAAGCAGATCCCGGTCCGGCTTCAGGAAGCAGATCCTAGTCCGGCTTCAGGAAGCAGATCCCGGTCCAACTTCAGGGACCAGATCCCAGTCCGGCTTCAGGAACCAGATCCCGGTCCGGCTTCAGGACCAGATCCCAGTCTGGCTTTAGGAACCAGATCCCAGTCCGGCTTCAGGAACCAGATCCTAGTCCGGCTTCAGGAACCAGATCCCAGTCCGGCTTCAGGAACCAGATCCCAGTCCGGCTTCAGGACCAGATCCCAGTCTGGCTTTAGGAACCAGATCCCAGTCCGGCTTCAGGAAGCAGATCCCAGTCCGGCTTCAGGAACCAGATCCTAGTCCGGCTTCAGGAACCAGATCCCAGTCCGGCTTCAGGACCAGATCCCAGTCCGGCTTCAGGACCAGATCCCAGTCTGGCTTTAGGAACCAGATCCCAGTCCGGCTTCAGGAAGCAGATCCCAGTCCGGCTTCAGGAAGCAGATCCTAGTCCGGCTTCAGGAACCAGATCCCAGTCCGGCTTCAGGAAGCAGATCCCGGTCCGGCTTCAGGAACCAGATCCCAGTCCGGCTTCAGGAAGCAGATCCCGGTCCGGCTTCAGGAAGCAGATCCTAGTCCGGCTTCAGGAACCAGATCCCAGTCCGGCTTCAGGACCAGATCCTAGTCCGGCTTCAGGAAGCAGATCCTGGTCCGGCTTCAGGAACCAGATCCCAGTCCGGCTTCAGGAAGCAGATCCTGGTCCGGCTTCAGGAAGCAGATCCTAGTCCGGCTTCAGGAACCAGATCCCGGTCCGGCTTCAGGACCAGATCCCAGTCCGGCTTCAGGACCAGATCCCAGTCTGGCTTTAGGAACCAGATCCCAGTCCGGCTTCAGGAAGCAGATCCCGGTCCGGCTTCAGGAAGCAGATCCCGGTCCAGCTTCCGGGACCAGATCCCAGTCCGGCTTCAGGAACCAGATCCCAGTCCGGCTTCAGGAACCAGATCCCGGTCCGGCTTCAGGACCAGATCCCAGTCTGGCTTTAGGAACCAGATCCCAGTCCGGCTTCAGGAACCAGATCCCAGTCTGGCTTCAGGAACCAGATCCCAGTCCGGCTTCAGGAACCAGATCCCAGTCCAGCTTCAGGAACCAGATCCCAGTCCGGCTTCAGGACCAGATCCCAGTCTGGCTTTAGGAACCAGATCCCAGTCCGGCTTCAGGAAGCAGATCCCAGTCCGGCTTCAGGAACCAGATCCTAGTCCGGCTTCAGGAACCAGATCCCAGTCCGGCTTCAGGACCAGATCCCAGTCCGGCTTCAGGACCAGATCCCAGTCTGGCTTTAGGAACCAGATCCCAGTCCGGCTTCAGGAAGCAGATCCCAGTCCGGCTTCAGGAAGCAGATCCTAGTCCGGCTTCAGGAACCAGATCCCAGTCCGGCGTCAGGAACCAGATCCTAGTCCGGCTTCAGGAACCAGATCCCAGTCCGGCTTCAGGAACCAGATCCCAGTCTGGCTTTAGGAAGCAGATCCCAGTCCAGCTTCAGGAAGCAGATCCCAGTCCGGCTTCAGGAAGCAGATCCCAGTCTGGCTTCAGGACCAGATCCCGGTCCGGCTTCAGGAAGCAGATCCTGGTCCGGCTACAGGAAGCAGATCCCGGTCTGGCTTCAGGAACCAGATCCCAGTCCGGCTTCAGGACCAGATCCCGGTCCGGCTTCAGGAAGCAGATCCCAGTCCGGCTTCAGGAAGCAGATCCCGGTCCAACTTCAGGGACCAGATCCCAGTCCGGCTTCAGGAAGCAGATCCCGGTCCGGCTTCAGGGACCAGATCCCGGTCCGGCTTCAGGACCAGATCCCAGTCTGGCTTTAGGAACCAGATCCCAGTCCGGCTTCAGGAACCAGATCCTAGTCCGGCTTCAGGAACCAGATCCCAGTCCGGCTTCAGGAACCAGATCCCAGTCCAGCTTCAGGAACCAGATCCCAGTCCGGCTTCAGGACCAGATCCCAGTCCGGCTTCAGGACCAGATCCCAGTCTGGCTTTAGGAACCAGATCCCAGTCCGGCTTCAGGAAGCAGATCCCAGTCCGGCTTCAGGAACCAGATCCTAGTCCGGCTTCAGGAACCAGATCCCAGTCCGGCGTCAGGAACCAGATCCTAGTCTGGCTTCAGGAACCAGATCCCAGTCCGGCTTCAGGAACCAGATCCCAGTCTGGCTTTAGGAAGCAGATCCCAGTCCAGCTTCAGGAAGCAGATCCCAGTCCGGCTTCAGGAAGCAGATCCCAGTCTGGCTTCAGGACCAGATCCCGGTCCGGCTTCAGGAAGCAGATCCTGGTCCGGCTACAGGAAGCAGATCCCGGTCTGGCTTCAGGAACCAGATCCCAGTCCGGCTTCAGGACCAGATCCCGGTCCGGCTTCAGGAAGCAGATCCCAGTCCGGCTTCAGGAAGCAGATCCCGGTCCAACTTCAGGGACCAGATCCCAGTCCGGCTTCAGGAAGCAGATCCCGGTCCGGCTTCAGGGACCAGATCCCGGTCCGGCTTCAGGACCAGATCCCAGTCTGGCTTTAGGAACCAGATCCCAGTCCGGCTTCAGGAACCAGATCCTAGTCCGGCTTCAGGAACCAGATCCCAGTCCGGCTTCAGGAACCAGATCCCAGTCCAGCTTCAGGAACCAGATCCCAGTCCGGCTTCAGGACCAGATCCCAGTCTGGCTTTAGGAACCAGATCCCAGTCCGGCTTCAGGAAGCAGATCCCAGTCCGGCTTCAGGAACCAGATCCTGGTCCGGCTTCAGGAACCAGATCCCAGTCCGGCTTCAGGACCAGATCCCAGTCTGGCTTCGGGAACCAGATCCCAGTCCGGCTTCAGGAAGCAGATCCCAGTCCGGCTTCAGGAAGCAGATCCCAGTACGGCTTCAGGAACCAGATCCCAGTCCGGCTTCAGGACCAGATCCCAGTCCGGCTTCAGGACCAGATCCCAGTCTGGCTTTAGGAACCAGATCCCAGTCCGGCTTCAGGAAGCAGATCCCAGTCCGGCTTCAGGAAGCAGATCCTAGTCTGGCTTCAGGAAGCAGATCCTAGTCTGGCTTCAGGAACCAGATCCCAGTCCGGCTTCAGGAACCAGATCCCAGTCCGGCTTCAGGAACCAGATCCCAGTCCAGCTTCAGGAACCAGATCCCGGTCCGGCTTCAGGAAGCAGATCCTAGTCCGGCTTCAGGAACCAGATCCTTGTCCGGCTTCAGGACCAGATCCCAGTCCGGCTTCAGGACCAGATCCCAGTCTGGCTTTAGGAACCAGATCCCAGTCCGGCTTCAGGAAGCAGATCCCGGTCCGGCTTCAGGAACCAGATCCCGGTCCGGCTTCAGGACCAGATCCCAGTCTGGCTTTAGGAACCAGATCCCAGTCCGGCTTCAGGAACCAGATCCTAGTCCGGCTTCAGGAACCAGATCCCAGTCCGGCTTCAGGAACCAGATCCCAGTCCAGCTTCAGGAACCAGATCCCAGTCCGGCTTCAGGACCAGATCCCAGTCTGGCTTTAGGAACCAGATCCCAGTCCGGCTTCAGGAAGCAGATCACAGTCCGGCTTCAGGAACCAGATCCTAGTCCGGCTTCAGGAACCAGATCCCAGTCCGGCTTCAGGACCAGATCCCAGTCCGGCTTCAGGACCAGATCCCAGTCTGGCTTTAGGAACCAGATCCCAGTCCGGCTTCAGGAAGCAGATCCCAGTCTGGCTTCAGGACCAGATCCCGGTCCGGCTTCAGGAAGCAGATCCTGGTCCGGCTACAGGAAGCAGATCCCGGTCTGGCTTCAGGAAGCAGATCCCAGTCCGGCTTCAGGAAGCAGATCCCGGTCCGGCTTCAGAAAGCAGATCCCAGTCTGGCTTTAGGAACCAGATCCCAGTCCAGCTTCAGGAAGCAGATCCCAGTCCGGCTTCAGGAAGCAGATCCCAGTCTGGCTTCAGGACCAGATCCCGGTCCGGCTTCAGGAAGCAGATCCTGGTCCGGCTACAGGAAGCAGATCCCGGTCTGGCTTCAGGAAGCAGATCCCAGTCCGGCTTCAGGAAGCAGATCCCGGTCCGGCTTCAGAAAGCAGATCCCAGTCTGGCTTTAGGAACCAGATCCCAGTCCGGCTTCAGGACCAGATCCCAGTCCGGATTCAGGACCAGATCCCAGTCTGGCTTTAGGAACCAGATCCCAGTCCGGCTTCAGGAAGCAGATCCCAGTCCGGCTTCAGGAAGCAGATCCTAGTCCGGCTTCAGGAACCAGATCCCAGTCCGGCTTCAGGAAGCAGATCCCGGTCCGGCTTCAGGAACCAGATCCCAGTCCGGCTTCAGGAAGCAGATCCCGGTCCGGCTTCAGGAAGCAGATCCTAGTCCGGCTTCAGGAACCAGATCCCAGTCCGGCTTCAGGACCAGATCCTAGTCCGGCTTCAGGAAGCAGATCCTGGTCCGGCTTCAGGAACCAGATCCCAGTCCGGCTTCAGGAAGCAGATCCTGGTCCGGCTTCAGGAAGCAGATCCTAGTCCGGCTTCAGGAACCAGATCCCGGTCCGGCTTCAGGACCAGATCCCAGTCCGGCTTCAGGACCAGATCCCAGTCTGGCTTTAGGAACCAGATCCCAGTCCGGCTTCAGGAAGCAGATCCCGGTCCGGCTTCAGGAAGCAGATCCCGGTCCAGCTTCAGGAACCAGATCCCAGTCCGGCTTCAGGAACCAGATCCCAGTCCGGCTTCAGGAACCAGATCCCGGTCCGGCTTCAGGACCAGATCCCAGTCTGGCTTTAGGAACCAGATCCCAGTCCGGCTTCAGGAACCAGATCCTAGTCCGGCTTCAGGAACCAGATCCCAGTCCGGCTTCAGGAAGCAGATCCCAGTCCGGCTTCAGGAACCAGATCCTAGTCCGGCTTCAGGAACCAGATCCCAGTCCGGCTTCAGGACCAGATCCCAGTCCGGCTTCAGGACCAGATCCCAGTCTGGCTTTAGGAACCAGATCCCAGTCCGGCTTCAGGAAGCAGATCCCAGTCCGGCTTCAGGAAGCAGATCCTAGTCCGGCTTCAGGAACCAGATCCCAGTCCGGCTTCAGGAACCAGATCCTAGTCCGGCTTCAGGAACCAGATCCCAGTCCGGCTTCAGGAACCAGATCCCAGTCTGGCTTTAGGAAGCAGATCCCAGTCCAGCTTCAGGAACCAGATCCCAGTCCGGCTTCAGGAAGCAGATCCCAGTCTGGCTTCAGGACCAGATCCCGGTCCGGCTTCAGGAAGCAGATCCTGGTCCGGCTACAGGAAGCAGATCCTGGTCCGGCTTCAGGAACCAGATCCCAGTCCGGCTTCAGGAACCAGATCCCAGTCCGGCTTCAGGACCAGATCCCGGTCCGGCTTCAGGAAGCAGATCCCAGTCCGGCTTCAGGAAGCAGATCCCGGTCCAACTTCAGGGACCAGATCCCAGTCCGGCTTCAGGAAGCAGATCCCGGTCCGGCTTCAGGGACCAGATCCCGGTCCGGCTTTAGGAACCAGATCCCAGTCCGGCTTCAGGAACCAGATCCTAGTCCGGCTTCAGGAACCAGATCCCAGTCCGGCTTCAGGAACCAGATCCCAGTCCAGCTTCAGGAACCAGATCCCAGTCCGGCTTCAGGACCAGATCCCAGTCTGGCTTTAGGAACCAGATCCCAGTCCGGCTTCAGGAAGCAGATCCCAGTCCGGCTTCAGGAACCAGATCCTGGTCCGGCTTCAGGAACCAGATCCCAGTCCGGCTTCAGGACCAGATCCCAGTCTGGCTTCGGGAACCAGATCCCAGTCCGGCTTCAGGAAGCAGATCCCAGTCCGGCTTCAGGAAGCAGATCCCAGTACGGCTTCAGGAACCAGATCCCAGTCCGGCTTCAGGACCAGATCCCAGTCCGGCTTCAGGACCAGATCCCAGTCCGGCTTCAGGAAGCAGATCCCAGTCCGGCTTCAGGAAGCAGATCCTAGTCTGGCTTCAGGAAGCAGATCCTAGTCCGGCTTCAGGAACCAGATCCCAGTCCGGCTTCAGGAACCAGATCCCAGTCCGGCTTCAGGAACCAGATCCCAGTCCGGCTTCAGGAACCAGATCCCAGTCTGGCTTTAGGAAGCAGATCCCAGTCTGGCTTTAGGAACCAGATCCCAGTCCGGCTTCAGGAAGCAGATCCCAGTCCGGCTTCAGGAAGCAGATCCTAGTCTGGCTTCAGGAAGCAGATCCCAGTCCGGCTTCAGGAACCAGATCCCAGTCCGGCTTCAGGAACCAGATCCCAGTCCGGCTTCAGGAACCAGATCCCAGTCTGGCTTTAGGAAGCAGATCCCAGTCTGGCTTTAGGAACCAGATCCCAGTCCAGCTTCAGGAAGCAGATCCCAGTCCGGCTTCAGGAAGCAGATCCCAGTTTGGCTTCAGGACCAGATCCCGGTCCGGCTTCAGGAAGCAGATCCTGGTCCGGCTACAGGAACCAGATCCCAGTCCGGCTTCAGGAAGCAGATCCCAGTCCGGCTTCAGGAAGCAGATCCCAGTCCGGCTTCAGGAAGCAGATCCCAGTCCGGCTTCAGGAACCAGATCCCGGTCCGGCTTCAGGAAGCAGATCCTGGTCCGGCTACAGGAAGCAGATCCCGGTCCGGCTACAGGAAGCAGATCCCAGTCCGGCTTCAGGAAGCAGATCCCAGTCCGGCTTCAGGAACCAGATCCCAGTCCGGCTTCAGGAACCAGATCCCGGTCCGGCTTCAGGAAGCAGATCCTGGTCCGGCTACAGGAAGCAGATCCCAGTCCGGCTTCAGGAAGCAGATCCCAGTCCGGCTTCAGGAACCAGATCCCGGTCCGGCTTCAGGAAGCAGATCCTGGTCCGGCTACAGGAAGCAGATCCCGGTCCGGCTTCAGGAACCAGATCCCGGTCTGGCTTCAGGAACCAGATCCCAGTCCAGCTTCAGGAACCAGATCCCAGTCCCATGATGCACTGGGAGACGTCCCATGATGCACTGGGGTCCTCTCTCTCTCTTTCCCAGCAGGATCCCAGGTTCAGAGTTCTGCTGCTTGTTGGTCCCGTTCCTGTCCCCCCCCCCACCCCAAACTTTAGTTTCCTTTGCTAAATCATCATTTCATGAACTGGTTTCTACACTGATGTGGATCATATACTGGATTCTAACTGGACTACGTTGACCTGGACTGAGTCTGTAAAAGTGACTTAAGAGTTTTTTGTGAATTTAGAGATTTCTGAGCCATGACGTGAGCCATGATCCCATCAGAAGTCTCACCTAATACCAGTCGAAAGTTTGGACACACTTTCCCATTGGATTTAATGGGCTTTTATCACAGTATCCGTAAACATTCTGATTCTTCTCAACTTTCTGCTTCTGTCCACAGATTCCATCCGAGAAAACAAGCTGTCCGTTTCCCTGACAGTCAGTACTTACATCTTATTGCTGCTTCCTCTGTGAAGCTCCACCTTGGACGCTCCGTATTTAGGCCTCATGGGGTTGATGATGTGGTTGTTCCACCGAAACCTCACCTCCGTCACCACACCCACATCCACCTCAGCATCAATCAGCACGTCATACACCCTTCCAGGGATCAGCGTTCCCCTACAGAAAAGGCCCGGTGATGAGGAGGGTTTTCAGCATGCTGCGGTGACTCTAGGTGACTACTCCGAGAAGGCCGCATCTCTGCAGACGTTACCATGGAAACGTCCAGAAGACAGTCTACTTACAGATGAAGCTGGAACTCCTTGGTGCTTTCCTTTTTTCCAGCAAGTGCCACAAACATGAAGCCGATGTTTGGCCAGCTGGGGCCGTCCAGGGTGACTGTCACTTTGTAGCTGTAGCCTGAAAACGGGAAAAAAACTGAGAGCTGACATGTAAAAGTTTCAGCTGTGGCTCTTTTAACGAAGCCAAATCTAGTTTAAACTACAGCAAACGTCGTTTGTGTTTCATTCAAACACATGCAGCTGTGCTCATATGTCTTCATCCCCTTTCATTAAAGAAAAGGCTGAATTTACAACAGTCACTCAAAAAACTGGAGACTTAAAAAAGGAACAATAAATAAAAACTTATAAATAGATAATTTAGTAATGTAAGACACTGTTTTTTCATTTAATTGCGTCAAAGAAAGAAAAAAAAAATACAAACTAATGTGTCCTGGACAAATTAGAGACTTTTCTGTTGAACAGTGGGACAAAATACCTGTCAACAGGTGCAGAAGTCTGACTGAGAGGAACAGAAAACACCTGACTGGAGCGGAAACATTAAAGGATTGTTCAACTAAATATTACTTTATGACTCATGTAATATGTAATAAATGATCTTATTTGTTTGCTTTTTAATTAGAAAGAATTAGAATTAGAAAATAATGTCGTGATTTTCATAAAATGTTTATTTATTATTACTTTAGTCAGTTTCAGCTTATTTCACAGGCAGCTGTTTTTTTTTCCTTCTTTCATGAAAGGGGATGAATAAATATGAGCACAACTGTACCAACAGAGAAAATTCATTTTCTAGAAGATGTAAAGTTTCAGCCACAGCAACAACGTCTGAGGGGCCATTAGACGAGTTAAAACTTCTCCACCGCATCTCTGCAGATGTTACCGTGGAAACATCCACAGTATGAGGATTTACTACACGTTTCAGATCACTTTAATCACATGGCAAATCTCATTAACTCGTATTTTATTCCCAGCAGAACATAAACAACGTGATGGTGTAGTTGGGGGGGGGGCACAGTGTTAGGAGTTTCCCTGCTGCAACACGCCTGACAGTTCCTGGTAGCCTTGTGCAGATGTAAGGTGTGTTGCAGCAGGGAAACTCCTAACAGTTGACTGTTGGTCAGTATCATGACGGGTATGAAAGGAGTATTTCAGAGAGGCAGAGTCTCTCAGATGGACAGATGGACAGAACTTCTCCGAGCTGAGACAAACTGGGTCTAAAACTGTTGGACTATTGCAGAATCCTCCATCTGCTGTGTAGAAGATCTTCATTATTAAGACAATCAGGAGGGTCTTTAGTGGTTTTCCTTCCTGATTCTGGTTCTGATGGAGGTTTTCCTTCCTGGTTCTGGTTCTGATGGAGGTTTTCCTTCCTGGTTCTGGTTCTGATGGAGGTTTTCCTTCCTGGTTCTGTTTCTGATGGAGGTTTTCCTTCCTGGTTCTGGTTCTGATGGAGGTTTTCCTTCCTGGTTCTGGTTCTGATGGAAGTTTTCCTTCCTGGTTCTGGTTCTGATGGAAGTTTTTCTTCCTGGTTCTGGTTCTGATGGAGGTTTTCCTTCCTGGTTCTGGATCTGATGGAAGTTTTTCTTCCTGGTTCTGGTTATGATGGAGGTTTCCTTCCTGGTTCTGGTTCTGATGGAAGTTTTCCTTCCTGGTTCTGGTTCTGATGGAGGTTTTCCGTCCTGGTTCTGGTTCTGATGGAAGTTTTCCTTCCTGGTTCTGGTTCTGATGGAGGTTTTCCTTCCTGGTTCTGGTTCTGATGGAAGTTTTCCTTCCTGGTTCTGGTTCTGAAAGACGATTTCCGACCTGGTTCTGGTTCTGATGGAGGTTTTCCTTCCTGGTTCTGGTTCTGATGGAGGTTTCCTTCCTGGTTCTGGTTCTGATGGAAGTTTTCCTTCCTGGTTCTGGTTCTGATGGAGGTTTTCCGTCCTGGTTCTGGTTCTGATGGAAGTTTTCCTTCCTGGTTCTGGTTCTGATGGAGGTTTTCCTTCCTGGTTCTGGTTCTGATGGAAGTTTTCCTTCCTGGTTCTGGTTCTGATGGAAGTTTTCCTTCCTGGTTCTGGTTCTGATGGAGGTTTTCCATCCTGGTTCTGGTTCTGATGGACGTTTTCCTTCCTGGTTCTGGTTCTGATGGAAGTTTTTCTTCCTGGTTCTGGTTATGATGGAGGTTTCCTTCCTGGTTCTGGTTCTGATGGAAGTTTTCCTTCCTGGTTATGGTTCTGATGGAGGTTTTCCTTCCTGGTTCTGGTTCTGATGGAAGTTTTCCTTCCTGGTTCTGGTTCTGAAAGACGATTTCCGACCTGGTTCTGGTTCTGATGGAGGTTTTCCATCCTGGTTCTGGTTCTGATGGACGTTTTCCATCCTGGTTCTGGTTCTGATGGAGGTTTTCCTTCCTGGTTCTGGTTCTGGTTCTGATGGAGGTTTTCCATCCTGGTTCTGGTTCTGATGGTGGTTTTCCTTCCTGGTTCTGGTTCTGATGGAGGTTTCCTTCCTGGTTCTGGTTCTGATGGAGGTTTTCCTTCCTGGTTCTGGATCTGATGGAAGTTTTTCTTCCTGGTTCTGGTTATGATGGAGGTTTCCTTCCTGGTTCTGGTTCTGATGGAAGTTTTCCTTCCTGGTTCTGGTTCTGATGGAGGTTTTCCTTCCTGGTTCTGGTTCTGATGGAAGTTTTCCTTCCTGGTTCTGGTTCTGATGGAGGTTTTCCTTCCTGGTTCTGGTTCTGATGGAAGTTTTCCTTCCTGGTTCTGGTTCTGAAAGACGATTTCCGACCTGGTTCTGGTTCTGATGGAGGTTTTCCATCCTGGTTCTGGTTCTGATGGACGTTTTCCATCCTGGTTCTGGTTCTGATGGAGGTTTTCCTTCCTGGTTCTGGTTCTGGTTCTGATGGAGGTTTTCCATCCTGGTTCTGGTTCTGATGGTGGTTTTCCTTCCTGGTTCTGGTTCTGATGGAGGTTTCCTTCCTGGTTCTGGTTCTGATGGAGGTTTCCTTCCTGGTTCTGGTTCTGATGGAGGTTTTCCTTCCTGGTTCTGGTTCTGATGGAGGTTTCCTTCCTGGTTCTGGTTCTGATGGAGGTTTCCTTCCTGGTTCTGGTTCTGATCAAGGTTTTCCTTCCTGGTTCTGATGGAGGTTTTCCTTCCTGGTTCTGGTTCTGATGGAGGTTTTCCTTCCTGGTTCTGGTTCTGATGGACGTTTTCCATCCTGGTTCTGGTTCTGATGGAGGTTTTCCTTCCTGGTTCTGGTTCTGGTTCTGATGGAGGTTTTCCATCCTGGTTCTGGTTATGATGGAGGTTTCCTTCCTGGTTCTGGTTCTGATGGAGGTTTCCTTCCTGGTTCTGGTTCTGATGCAGGTTTTCCTTCCTGGTTCTGGTTCTGATGGAGGTTTCCTTCCTGGTTCTTGTTCTGATGGAGGTTTCCTTCCTGGTTCTGGTTCTGATCAAGGTTTTCCTTCCTGGTTCTGATGGAGGTTTTCCTTCCTGGTTCTGGTTCTGATGGAGGTTTTCCTTCCTGGTTCTGGTTCTGATGGAGGTTTTCCTTCCTGGTTCTGGTTCTGACGGAAGTTTTTCTTCCTGGTTCTGGTTCTGATGGAGGTTTTTCTTCCTGGGTTCTGTTTCTGATGGAGGTTTCCTTCCTGGTTCTGGTTCTGATGGAAGTTTTCCTTCCTGGTTCTGGTTCTGATGGTGGTTTTTCTTCCTGGTTTTGGTTCTGATGGAGGTTTTTCTTCCAGGTTATGGTTCTGATGGAGGTTTCCTTCCTGGTTCTGATGGAGGTTTTCCTTCCCGGTTCTGGTTCTGATGAAGGTTTTCCTTCCTGGTTCTGGTTCTGATGGAGGTTTTCCTTCCTGGTTCTGGTTCTGATGGAGGTTTTTCTTCCTGGTTCTGGTTCTGATGGAGGTTTTTCTTCCTGGTTCTGGTTCTGATGGAGGTTTCCTTCCTTGTTCTGGTTCTGATGGAAGTTTTCCTTCCTGGTTCTGGTTCTGATGGAAGTTTTCCTGCCTGGTTCTGGTTCTGATGGTGGTTTTTCTTCCTGGTTCTGGTTCTGATGGAGGTTTTTCTTCCTGGTTCTGGTTCTGATGGAGGTTTCCTTCCTTGTTCTGGTTCTGATGGAAGTTTTCCTTCCTGGTTCTGGTTCTGATGGAAGTTTTCCTTCCTTGTTCTGGTTCTGATGGAAGTTTTCCTTCCTGGTTCTGGTTCTGATGGTGGTTTTTCTTCCTGGTTCTGGTTCCGATGGAGGTTTTTCTTCCTGGTTCTGGTTCTGATGGAGGTTTCCTTCCTGGTTCTGGTTCTGATCATGGTTTTCCGTCCTGGTTCTGGTTCTGATGGAGGTTTTCCATCCTGGTTCTGGTTCTGATGGAGGTGTCCTTCCTGGTTCTGGTTCTGATGGAAGTTTTCCTTCCTGGTTCTGGTTCTGATGGAAGTTTTCCTTCCTGGTTCTGGTTCTGATGGTGGTTTTTCTTCCTGGTTCTGGTTCCGATGGAGGTTTTTCTTCCTGGTTCTGGTTCTGATGGAGGTTTCCTTCCTGGTTCTGGTTCTGATCATGGTTTTCCTTCATGGTTCTGATGGAGGTTTTCCATCCTGGTTCTGGTTCTGATGGGGGTGTCCTTCCTGGTTCTGGTTCTGATGGAGGTTTCCTTCCTGATTCTGGTTCTGATCAAGGTTTTCCTTCCTGGTTCTGATGGAGGTTTTCCTTCCTGGTTCTGGTTCTGGTTCTGATGGAAGTTTTCCTTCCTGGTTCTGGTTCTGATGGAAGTTTCCTTCCTGGTTCTGATGGAAGTTTCCTTCCTGGTTCTGGTTCTGATGGAGGTTTTTCTTCCTGGTTCTGGTTCTGATGGAGGTTTCCTTCCTGGTTCTGGTTCTGATGGAGGTTTCCTTCCTGGTTCTGGTTCTGATCAAGGTTTTCCTTCCTGGTTCTGATGGAGGATTTCCTTCCTGGTTCTGATGGAGGTTTTCCTTCCTGGTTCTGGTTCTGATGGAGGTTTCCTTCCTGGTTCTGGTTCTGATGGAGGTTTCCTTCCTGATTCTGGTTCTGATCAAGGTTTTCCTTCCTGGTTCTGATGGAAGTTTTCCTTCCTGGTTCTGGTTCTGATGGAGGTTTTCCTTCCTGATTCTGGTTCTGATCAAGGTTTTCCTTCCTGGTTCTGGTTCTGATGGAGGTTTTCCTTCCTGGTTCTGGTTCTGATGGAGGTTTTCCTTCCTGGTTCTGGTTCTGATGGAAGTTTTCCTTCCTGGTTCTGGTTCTGATGGAGGTTTCCTTCCTGGTTCTGCTTCTGATGGAAGTTTTCCTTCCTGGTTCTGGTTCTGATGGAGGTATTCCTTCCTGGTTCTGGTTCTGATGGAAGTTTTCCTTCCTGGTTCTGGTTCTGATGGAAAATTTCCTTCCTGGTTCTGGTTCGTTTGGAAGTTTTCCTTCCTGGTTCTGGTTCTGATGGAGGTTTCCTTCCTGGTTCTGATGGAAGTTTTCCTTCCTGGTTCTGGTTCTGGTTCTGATAGAGGTTTTCCATCCTGGTTCTGGTTCTGATGGAGGTTTTCCATCCTGGTTCTGGTTCTGGTTCTGATGGAGGTTTTCCATCCTGGTTCTGGTTCTGATTGTGGTTTTTCTTCCTGGTTCTGGTTCTGATGGAGGTTTTCCTTCCTGGTTCTGGTTCTGATGGAGGTTTTTCTTCCTGGTTCTGGTTCTGATGGAGGTTTCCTTCCTTGTTCTGGTTCTGATGGAAGTTTTCCTTCCTGGTTCTGGTTCTGATGGAAGTTTTCCTTCCTGGTTCTGGTTCTGATGGTGGTTTTCCTTCCTGGTTCTGGTTCTGATGGAGGTTTTTCTTCCTGGTTCTGGTTCTGATGGAGGTTTCCTTCCTGGTTCTGGTTCTGATCAAGGTTTTCCTTCCTGGTTCTGATGGAGGTTTTCCATGCTGGTTCTGGTTCTGATGGAGGTGTCCTTCCTGGTTCTGTTTCTGATGGAGGTTTCCTTCCTGATTCTGGTTCTGATCAAGGTTTTCCTTCCTGGTTCTGATGGAGGTTTTCCTTCCTGGTTCTGGTTCTGGTTCTGATGGAAGTTTTCCTTCCTGGTTCTGGTTCTGATGGAAGTTTCCTTCCTGGTTCTGGTTCTGATGGAGATTTTTCTTCCTGGTTCTGGTTCTGATGGAGGTTTCCTTCCTGGTTCTGGTTCTGATGGACGTTTTCCTTCCTGGTTCTGGTTCTGATGGAAGTTTTTCTTCCTGGTTCTGGTTATGATGGAGGTTTCCTTCCTGGTTCTGGTTCTGATGGAAGTTTTCCTTCCTGGTTATGGTTCTGATGGAGGTTTTCCTTCCTGGTTCTGGTTCTGATGGAAGTTTTCCTTCCTGGTTCTGGTTCTGAAAGACGATTTCCGACCTGGTTCTGGTTCTGATGGAGGTTTTCCATCCTGGTTCTGGTTCTGATGGACGTTTTCCATCCTGGTTCTGGTTCTGATGGAGGTTTTCCTTCCTGGTTCTGGTTCTGGTTCTGATGGAGGTTTTCCATCCTGGTTCTGGTTCTGATGGTGGTTTTCCTTCCTGGTTCTGGTTCTGATGGAGGTTTCCTTCCTGGTTCTGGTTCTGATGGAGGTTTTCCTTCCTGGTTCTGGATCTGATGGAAGTTTTTCTTCCTGGTTCTGGTTATGATGGAGGTTTCCTTCCTGGTTCTGGTTCTGATGGAAGTTTTCCTTCCTGGTTCTGGTTCTGATGGAGGTTTTCCTTCCTGGTTCTGGTTCTGATGGAAGTTTTCCTTCCTGGTTCTGGTTCTGATGGAGGTTTTCCTTCCTGGTTCTGGTTCTGATGGAAGTTTTCCTTCCTGGTTCTGGTTCTGAAAGACGATTTCCGACCTGGTTCTGGTTCTGATGGAGGTTTTCCATCCTGGTTCTGGTTCTGATGGACGTTTTCCATCCTGGTTCTGGTTCTGATGGAGGTTTTCCTTCCTGGTTCTGGTTCTGGTTCTGATGGAGGTTTTCCATCCTGGTTCTGGTTCTGATGGTGGTTTTCCTTCCTGGTTCTGGTTCTGATGGAGGTTTCCTTCCTGGTTCTGGTTCTGATGGAGGTTTCCTTCCTGGTTCTGGTTCTGATGGAGGTTTTCCTTCCTGGTTCTGGTTCTGATGGAGGTTTCCTTCCTGGTTCTGGTTCTGATGGAGGTTTCCTTCCTGGTTCTGGTTCTGATCAAGGTTTTCCTTCCTGGTTCTGATGGAGGTTTTCCTTCCTGGTTCTGGTTCTGATGGAGGTTTTCCTTCCTGGTTCTGGTTCTGATGGACGTTTTCCATCCTGGTTCTGGTTCTGATGGAGGTTTTCCTTCCTGGTTCTGGTTCTGGTTCTGATGGAGGTTTTCCATCCTGGTTCTGGTTATGATGGAGGTTTCCTTCCTGGTTCTGGTTCTGATGGAGGTTTCCTTCCTGGTTCTGGTTCTGATGCAGGTTTTCCTTCCTGGTTCTGGTTCTGATGGAGGTTTCCTTCCTGGTTCTTGTTCTGATGGAGGTTTCCTTCCTGGTTCTGGTTCTGATCAAGGTTTTCCTTCCTGGTTCTGATGGAGGTTTTCCTTCCTGGTTCTGGTTCTGATGGAGGTTTTCCTTCCTGGTTCTGGTTCTGATGGAGGTTTTCCTTCCTGGTTCTGGTTCTGACGGAAGTTTTTCTTCCTGGTTCTGGTTCTGATGGAGGTTTTTCTTCCTGGGTTCTGTTTCTGATGGAGGTTTCCTTCCTGGTTCTGGTTCTGATGGAAGTTTTCCTTCCTGGTTCTGGTTCTGATGGTGGTTTTTCTTCCTGGTTTTGGTTCTGATGGAGGTTTTTCTTCCAGGTTATGGTTCTGATGGAGGTTTCCTTCCTGGTTCTGATGGAGGTTTTCCTTCCCGGTTCTGGTTCTGATGAAGGTTTTCCTTCCTGGTTCTGGTTCTGATGGAGGTTTTCCTTCCTGGTTCTGGTTCTGATGGAGGTTTTTCTTCCTGGTTCTGGTTCTGATGGAGGTTTTTCTTCCTGGTTCTGGTTCTGATGGAGGTTTCCTTCCTTGTTCTGGTTCTGATGGAAGTTTTCCTTCCTGGTTCTGGTTCTGATGGAAGTTTTCCTGCCTGGTTCTGGTTCTGATGGTGGTTTTTCTTCCTGGTTCTGGTTCTGATGGAGGTTTTTCTTCCTGGTTCTGGTTCTGATGGAGGTTTCCTTCCTTGTTCTGGTTCTGATGGAAGTTTTCCTTCCTGGTTCTGGTTCTGATGGAAGTTTTCCTTCCTTGTTCTGGTTCTGATGGAAGTTTTCCTTCCTGGTTCTGGTTCTGATGGTGGTTTTTCTTCCTGGTTCTGGTTCCGATGGAGGTTTTTCTTCCTGGTTCTGGTTCTGATGGAGGTTTCCTTCCTGGTTCTGGTTCTGATCATGGTTTTCCGTCCTGGTTCTGGTTCTGATGGAGGTTTTCCATCCTGGTTCTGGTTCTGATGGAGGTGTCCTTCCTGGTTCTGGTTCTGATGGAAGTTTTCCTTCCTGGTTCTGGTTCTGATGGAAGTTTTCCTTCCTGGTTCTGGTTCTGATGGTGGTTTTTCTTCCTGGTTCTGGTTCCGATGGAGGTTTTTCTTCCTGGTTCTGGTTCTGATGGAGGTTTCCTTCCTGGTTCTGGTTCTGATCATGGTTTTCCTTCATGGTTCTGATGGAGGTTTTCCATCCTGGTTCTGGTTCTGATGGGGGTGTCCTTCCTGGTTCTGGTTCTGATGGAGGTTTCCTTCCTGATTCTGGTTCTGATCAAGGTTTTCCTTCCTGGTTCTGATGGAGGTTTTCCTTCCTGGTTCTGGTTCTGGTTCTGATGGAAGTTTTCCTTCCTGGTTCTGGTTCTGATGGAAGTTTCCTTCCTGGTTCTGATGGAAGTTTCCTTCCTGGTTCTGGTTCTGATGGAGGTTTTTCTTCCTGGTTCTGGTTCTGATGGAGGTTTCCTTCCTGGTTCTGGTTCTGATGGAGGTTTCCTTCCTGGTTCTGGTTCTGATCAAGGTTTTCCTTCCTGGTTCTGATGGAGGATTTCCTTCCTGGTTCTGATGGAGGTTTTCCTTCCTGGTTCTGGTTCTGATGGAGGTTTCCTTCCTGGTTCTGGTTCTGATGGAGGTTTCCTTCCTGATTCTGGTTCTGATCAAGGTTTTCCTTCCTGGTTCTGATGGAAGTTTTCCTTCCTGGTTCTGGTTCTGATGGAGGTTTTCCTTCCTGATTCTGGTTCTGATCAAGGTTTTCCTTCCTGGTTCTGGTTCTGATGGAGGTTTTCCTTCCTGGTTCTGGTTCTGATGGAGGTTTTCCTTCCTGGTTCTGGTTCTGATGGAAGTTTTCCTTCCTGGTTCTGGTTCTGATGGAGGTTTCCTTCCTGGTTCTGCTTCTGATGGAAGTTTTCCTTCCTGGTTCTGGTTCTGATGGAGGTATTCCTTCCTGGTTCTGGTTCTGATGGAAGTTTTCCTTCCTGGTTCTGGTTCTGATGGAAAATTTCCTTCCTGGTTCTGGTTCGTTTGGAAGTTTTCCTTCCTGGTTCTGGTTCTGATGGAGGTTTCCTTCCTGGTTCTGATGGAAGTTTTCCTTCCTGGTTCTGGTTCTGGTTCTGATAGAGGTTTTCCATCCTGGTTCTGGTTCTGATGGAGGTTTTCCATCCTGGTTCTGGTTCTGGTTCTGATGGAGGTTTTCCATCCTGGTTCTGGTTCTGATTGTGGTTTTTCTTCCTGGTTCTGGTTCTGATGGAGGTTTTCCTTCCTGGTTCTGGTTCTGATGGAGGTTTTTCTTCCTGGTTCTGGTTCTGATGGAGGTTTCCTTCCTTGTTCTGGTTCTGATGGAAGTTTTCCTTCCTGGTTCTGGTTCTGATGGAAGTTTTCCTTCCTGGTTCTGGTTCTGATGGTGGTTTTCCTTCCTGGTTCTGGTTCTGATGGAGGTTTTTCTTCCTGGTTCTGGTTCTGATGGAGGTTTCCTTCCTGGTTCTGGTTCTGATCAAGGTTTTCCTTCCTGGTTCTGATGGAGGTTTTCCATGCTGGTTCTGGTTCTGATGGAGGTGTCCTTCCTGGTTCTGTTTCTGATGGAGGTTTCCTTCCTGATTCTGGTTCTGATCAAGGTTTTCCTTCCTGGTTCTGATGGAGGTTTTCCTTCCTGGTTCTGGTTCTGGTTCTGATGGAAGTTTTCCTTCCTGGTTCTGGTTCTGATGGAAGTTTCCTTCCTGGTTCTGGTTCTGATGGAGATTTTTCTTCCTGGTTCTGGTTCTGATGGAGGTTTCCTTCCTGGTTCTGGTTCTGATGGAGGTTTCCTTCCTGGTTCTGGTTCTGATCAAGGTTTTCCTTCCTGGTTCTGATGGAGGATTTCCTTCCTGGTTCTGATGGAGGTTTTCCTTCCTGGTTCTGGTTCTGATGGAGGTTTCCTTCCTGGTTCTGGTTCTGATGGAGGTTTCCTTCCTGATTCTGGTTCTTATCAAGGTTTTCCTTCCTGGTTCTGATGGAGGTTTTCCTTCCTGGTTCTGGTTCTGATGGAAGTTTTCCTTCCTGGTTCTGGTTCTGATGGAGGTATTCCTTCCTGGTTCTGGTTCTGATGGAAGTTTTCCTTCCTGGTTCTGGTTCTGATGGAGGTTTTCCATCCTGGTTCTGGTTCTGGTTCTGATGGAGGTTTTCCTTCCTGGTTCTGGTTCTGATGGAGGTTTCCTTCCTGGTTCTGGTTCTGATGGAGGTTTCCTTCCTGGTTCTGGTTCTGATGAAGGTTTTCCTTCCTGGTTCTGGTTCTGATGAAGGTTTTCCTTCCTGGTTCTGGTTCTGATGGAGGTTTTCCTTCCTGGTTCTGGTTCTGATGGAAGTTTACCTTCCTGGTTCTGGTTCTGATGGAGGTTTCCTTCCTGGTTCTGGTTCTGATGGAGGTTTTCCTTCCTGGTTCTGGTTCTGATGGAAGTTTACCTTCTTGGTTCTGGTTCTGATGGAGGTTTTCCTTCCTGGTTCTGGTTCTGATGGAGGTTTCCTTCCTGGTTCTGGTTCTGATGGAAGTTTTCCTTCCTGGTTCTGGTTCTGATGGAGGTTTTCCTTCCTGGTTCTGGTTCTGATGGAAGTTTTCCTTCCTGGTTCTGGTTCTGATGGAAGTTTTCCTTCCTGGTTCTGGTTCTGATGGAGGTTTCCTTCCTGGTTCTGGTTCTGATGGAAGTTTTCCTTCCTGGTTCTGGTTCTGATGGAGGTTTACCTTCCTGGTTCTGGTTCTGATGGAAGTTTTCCTTCCTGGTTCTGGTTCTGATGGAGGTTTCCTTCCTGGTTCTGGTTCTGATGGAAAATTTCCTTCCTGGTTCTGGTTCTGTTGGAGGTTTTCCTTCCTGGTTCTGGTTCTGATGGAAGTTTTCCTTCCTGGTTCTGGTTCTGATGGAAGTTTTCCTTCCTGGTTCTGGTTCTGATGGAGGTTTTCCATCCTGGTTCTGGTTCTGGTTCTGATGGAGGTTTCCTTCCTGATTCTGGTTCTTATCAAGGTTTTCCTTCCTGGCTCTGATGGAGGTTTTCCTTCCTGGTTCTGGTTCTGATGGAAGTTTTCCTTCCTGATTCTGGTTCTGATGGAAGTTTTCCTTCCTGGTTCTGGTTCTGATGGAGGTTTTCCATCCTGGTTCTGGTTCTGGTTCTGATGGGGGTTTTCCATCCTGGTTCTGGTTCTGATGGTGGTTTTCCTTCCTGGTTCTGGTTCTGATGGAGGTTTTCCATCCTGGTTCTGGTTCTGATGGTGGTTTTCCTTCATGGTTCTGGTTCTGATGGTGGTTTTTCTTCCTGGTTCTGGTTCTGATGGAGGTTTTCCTTCCTGGTTCTGGTTCTGATGGAAGTTTCCTTCCTGGTTCTGGTTCTGATGGAGGTTTTCCGTCCTGGTTCTGGTTCTGATGGAGGTTTTCCTTCCTGGTTCTGGTTCTGATGGAGGTTTCCATCCTGGTTCTGGTTCTGATGGTGGTTTTCCTTCCTGGTTCTGGTTCTGATGGTGGTTTTTCTTCCTGGTTCTGGTTCTGATGGAGGTTTTCCTTCCTGGTTCTGGTTCTGATGGAAGTTTTCCTTCCTGGTTCTGGTTCTGATGGAGGTTTTCCGTCCTGGTTCTGGTTCTGGTTCTGATAGAGGTTTTCCATCCTGGTTCTGGTTCTGATGGAGGTTTTCCATCCTGGTTCTGGTTCTGGTTCTGATGGAGGTTTTCCATCCTGGTTCTGGTTCTGATTGTGGTTTTTCTTCCTGGTTCTGGTTCTGATGGAGGTTTCCTTCCTGGTTCTGGTTCTGATGGAGGTTTTCCTTCCTGGTTCTGGTTCTGATGGAGGTTTTCCTTCCTGGTTCTGGTTCTGATGGAGGTTTTCCTTCCTGGTTCTCGTTCTGATGGAGGTTTCCTTCCTGGTTCTGGTTCTGATGGAAGTTTACCTTCTTGGTTCTGGTTCTGATGGAGGTTTTCCTTCCTGGTTCTGGTTCTGATGGAGGTTTTTCTTCCTGGTTCTGGTTCTGATGGAAGTTTTTCTTCCTGGTTCTGGTTCTGATGGAGGTTTCCTTCCTGGTTCTGGTTCTGATGGAGGTTTCCTTCCTGGTTCTGGTTCTGATGGAAGTTTTCCTTCCTGATTCTGGTCCTGATGGAAGTTTTCCTTCCTGGTTCTGGTTCTGATGGACGTTTTCCGTTCTGGTTCTGGTTCTGATGGAGGTTTTCCGTCCTGGTTCTGGTTCTGATGGAGGTTTTCCATTCTGGTTCTGGTTCTGATGGAAGTTTTTCTTCCTGGTTCTGGTTCTGATGGATTTTTTCCTTCCTGGTTCTGGTTCTGATGGAAATTTTCCTTCCTGGTTCTGGTTCTGATGGAGGTTTTCCGTCCTGGTTCTGGTTCTGGTTCTGATGGAGGTTTTCCATCCTGGTTCTGGTTCTGATGGTGGTTTTTCTTCCTGGTTCTGGTTCTGATGGAGGTTTTTCTTCCTGGTTCTGGTTCTGATGGAGGTTTTTCTTCCAGGTTCTGGTTCTGATGGAGGTTTTCCTTCCTGGTTCTTGTTCTGATGGATGTTTTCCTTCCTGGTTCTGGTTCTGATGGAGGTTTTCCTTCCTGGTTCTGGCTCTAATGGAGGTTTTCCTTCCTGGTTCTGGTTCTGATGGAAGTTTTCCTTCCTGGTTCTGGTTCTGATGGAAGTTTCCTTCCTGGTTCTGGTTCTGATGGAAGTTTTCCTTCCTGGTTCTGGTTCTGATGGAGGTTTTCCTTCCTGGTTCTGGTTCTGATGGAGGTTTTTCTTCCTGGTTCTGGTTCTAATGGAGGTTTTCCTTCCTGGTTCTGGTTCTGGTGAAGGTTTTTCTTCCTGGTTCTGGTTCTGATGGAGGTTTTCTTCCTGGTTCCGGTTCTGATGGAGGTTTTCTTCCTGGTTCTGGTTCTGATGGAGGTTTTTCTTCCTGGTTCTGGTTCTAATGGAGGTTTTCCTTCCTGGTTCTGGTTCTGGTGAAGGTTTTTCTTCCTGGTTCTGGTTCTGATGGAGGTTTTTCTTCCTGGTTCTGGTTCTAATGGAGGTTTTCCTTCCTGGTTCTGGTTCTGATGGAGGTTACCTTCCTGGTTCTGGTTCTGATGGAGGTTTTCCTTCCTGGTTCTGGTTCTGATGGAGGTTTCCTTCCTGGTTCTTGTTCTGATGGAAAATTTCCTTCCTGATTCTGGTTCTGATGGAGGTTTTCCTTCCTGGTTCTGGTTCTGATGGAGGTTTTCCTTCCTGGTTCTGGTTCTGATGGAAGTTTTCCTTCCTGGTTCTGGTTCTGATGGAGGTTTTCCTTCCTGGTTCTGGTTCTGATGGAGGTTTTCCGTCCTGGTTCTGGTTCTGATGGAGGTTTTCCTTCCTGGTTCTGGTTCTGGTTCTGATGGAGGTTTGCCATCCTGGTTCTGGTTCTGATGGTTGTTTTTCTTCCTGGTTCTGGTTCTGATGGAGGTTTTCCGTCCTGGTTCTGGTCCTGATGGTGGTTTTTCTTCCTGCTTCTGGTTCTGATGGAGGTTTTAAATCTTTTTTCTTGATGACCGTAAGAATCGACGTATAAATAAAGCTAAATTGAACTGAAATGATTTCCATGAAATGATAAAACGTCTCCTGTTTACCTTCTACTGGGAATAAAACTTGAGTTAATGGGAATCAGCTAATTCTGGTTTTACTTCCATACATGTATTAAATCATGTGGCTCCTTATTAAACATATTTTGATTAAAGCTTCTGTCTATAATTTGTTCAGCTTAACATGATGGAAAATGTTATCAATAAAAATGTTCATTAATAAAACTTGGACAACATGAAGGATCATGAAACTGGTTGCTGGACTTCTGATATACAGACATCAGAGTGGGAAATTATGCCGTTCCTCCTGAACAATGTGGACATTTTTGTTGCCCTTCACAGTGAAATGGAAGCAGTCACACCTTTATTTTTACCAGGAGGAGGACAACAGCGGACTCACGGCTGAAAGGCTTTGATCCACCGGTGTTCAGGAAGTACTTTGTCTCTGAAATGCCGTTAGTCACGGTGAACTTGTCAGCAGAGTGGCCCATCAGAGGACACTGGCTGTCTGCACATGGGAAACACTTTCCCTGCGAAGGCGAGAACACGGTGAGATGTGAGGAATGCCTGAACGCCAGTCTCCTCCTGTCACTGAACACTCAGATTAGAAAGTGATAACCGAAGACTTCTCCTGCTACACTCTTTTCAAACGTAAATATGAAGGTGGTGAAGGTGCAGCTGAGTTGCTCAGAGGGATCAGGCTGACTGACAACTGCAGGAGAAGCTGCAGGAATAACAGCAGAGGGCGTTTATGAGGTGAGCTACAAGGAGGCGCTGTCATCTTCTGCAGGGACAGTCACATGAGGTCATTCTTGGCTCCCCGGGCCTCCTTTGATCGGGACATGTGTCCAAAGCGGGGATAAACTGTCATTAACGCCGACAGCTGCAGATACAAGTGCTCCCCATGGAAGACGTGAGGGAAGCCCGTCTACAGCGCTGCATGTGCCGCAACAAAGAATCCAGTCTTGGTGAATCAATTCCTGAAAGAAAAGACGTGGTTTGCGGCGTATCGATGTCATCCAGCGGGGACAGGTGGTGGCGTGAGGCGTCATGGTGGAGGAGCGGGACGCCCTGTCCTTAGAGCCACTCTGAGGGCAGCAGAAACCCTCACTGCGGGCTGTTTTATGGCCAAATCCTGGTTCTAGCTGAACAGAATTGTTTTTTTGTTTTTGTTTTTTTTAAAAAAAGTTTTTTTTATTTTTATGAGAAATTAAAATAATTTTAAAATGTTTTTTTCTTTTTGTCTATTTTTTTTCAGTATTTAACCCCAATTTTTAATTTGATCAAATTTTCTTTCAGGTATCAGCATAAATCAAAAGGATCAGGAAGCGATGCAAATGTAAAAAACCTGAACAGACAGAAGAAAAATGAAAATATGAATTTTACATCGACTATTTTCACTTAACAAAAATCTCTTCTCGTCATTTAATTTGTTGCTACATGTTGGACCTGCTGCACGTTCTCAAGGCGAGTCTGAGTCTGAAGGACCCTGAACATCAGGGTTCTGACAGGATCAGGGATCTGATAGGATCAGGGTTCTGATAGGATCAGGGTTCTGATGGGATCAGGGTTCTGATGGGATGGGATCAGGGTTCTGATGGGATGGGATCAGGGTTCTGATGGGATCAGGGTTCTGACGGGATCAGGGATCTGATAGGATCAGGGTTCTGATGGGATGGGATCAGGGTTCTGATGGGATCAGGGTTCTGATGGGATCAGGGTTCTGATAGGATCAGGGTTCTGACGGGATCAGGGATCTGATAGGATCAGGGTTCTGATGGGGTCAGGGTTCTGACGGGATCAGGGATCTGATAGGATCAGGGTTCTGATGGGGTCAGGGATCTGATGGGATCAGGGTTCTGATGGGATGGGATCAGGGTTCTGATGGGATCAGGGTTCTGATAGGATCAGGGTTCTGATGGGGTCAGGGATCTGATGGGATCAGGGTTCTGATGGGATGGGATCAGGGTTCTGATGGGATCAGGGTTCTGATGGGATCAGGGTTCTGATGGGATCAGGGATCTGATGGGATCAGGGATCTGATGGGATGGGATCAGGGTTCTGATGGGATCAGGGATCTGATGGGATCAGGGTTCTGATAGGACCATGGTTTTGGTGGTGGACTTTACATTTCTAATGCCTTCCTCCATAGAGTCTGTAAAGAAAATGAAGACCTACTTTAGCAAAGCTGCTCTGGTCAGAGCAGGGGAATCCAACGAAGCCTTGGGATTTACTGATACTTTCTATGTAGTACTCGTAGGCTCGAGCGTGGTTGCAGACATCAAAGTTCGACGTACCTGTCAAAAGATGGAAGCAAAGGAGCGAGAAGGATGTGAGAGGTGGAAAACATGGACATGAAGATGAGCTGATGATGTAATGAAGACCTGAGAAAGGTTATTTTATTTTCTCAGCTACGACAAACCTCCCTCCCCTCTCACAGCTAAATGTGAATTTGTTATAAATATTTGTCGTTTTGCTGATGGACATGAGTATTTTCTTGACAATATTTCAGTAGGAACCTTCAAAACATGTTCTCTCTTTAGCAGGATTCTTTCTGGGGGCCTTAAAATGTGCTTCAATGTTTGGTTTGGATCATTATTCCTTCTGGAACAGTTTTAAAGTGGAATAATTTCATATTTATGGTCATTTTTATGCCCTGTACATGCATGACATGTTGGGACAACCTTTAGCCCAGGAAGCAGGGCATTTGGACCGTATCTGCGCTACTTTTGGCGCTTATGCTCCAATTACGGCCCTGGCAACAACTGTTGTGTGGGCCCGATGTGCTCCAGACATTGGGAGCCGGCTGGATAGGTTACAGCAGTTTTCATGTGGACCACATATGGTGGAGTTTTGGTAGCATCATTTAGATGGAGTTAAGATTAAATAAACAGCAAACAAAGTTACAGATGGGCTACAAATGGGCCTGCTTAACGTGATGAAAAATGATGGAAAATGTTATAATAAAAATGCTCATTAATACAACTTGGACAACATAAAACAACCTTTTTATGTTGTTTTATGCTATAAAAACAACCTTTTGGGTCTGGAAGACCTTGAAGGATCTTGATGGGGATGATATTGTTGGAGAAAGACAGACATTTTTTTTAAAAAGTGTCATGGCGGCATTTGTTTTCCCTTTCAGTGCAGGGCATTCACCAGGAACTCCAACACCTCCAGCTATGCAGCTTTGGCTCCCATTCTCCCTCTCTTATCTACAGGATCAAACGTGGCAGATTCAGCTGCAACAACACCTGACCACTCCAGTCCCACCCACCCCCACCCTCTTTTCTCCAGACCCCCGGCATGGCACCAATGCTGCCACTTGATCCTGGCTGCTCAGTGGCACATTTCAGAGGACGGCCGTCGTCATCCTTTTTAGAAGATCTGCTCAGAAAGGTGCAGCTTGAATAACTCCGCAGGGGTTTCTTTATGATTTTTCCATTGGGACAACTCCAGTATTCCACAAGGCGCCCACTCTGCATTGTTAAGTCGTGTGGTTGAGGAAACATGAGTCATTATATTAGTAATGACTGCAATGAAGCCTGGTGTCAGCTTGAGATCACTTGATACACCATGTGAACATCGGAGGTCACATTGTCTGTTCATACCAACTGTTTGAAGTTTAGTTGATTAGTTGATAATAAAAGATGAAAAGAGACGTGCTACGTTGGTAACCGTGGCAACAGTAATGTTAGCGACAAACGGACAAAACAGAAGACAGAAAGAATATCTGGAAGGACTATGTCAAACAGCGGCCCATGGTTACTAATGAATGTATCTTATCTGCCAGTTTTAAAGTTATTTTATTTTTTCAGGTTAATTTAGACCATTGGTTGAACAATAACCAGAGTAAAAAAGGCAGAAAGGTCAGAAAGAAAAGTCTCCCGATCCCTCCCCATCATAGTACTGTATTATGTTCATGTTCTACCGAGATTGTTAGTTGAAATCACTGCAGATAAAATATCCATCATATTGTTTTAACCGTACTGAATAACATTTAATCAGTTAGTTTGTGATGAAGCCCCAGATCTCTCATAGAGGGACAGAGCGGCTCTGACGTCACCCTGCAGCGGTGCAGCGGACCGTGCGTGTGTTTCTCTGCATTAACGCTCCAGTGGTTACGCCAATTTCACAGCAATCTTCAAGATTTAAAAAGGTCCGTGCTGTTCACATGTAGATTTTTCCAAGTCCGAGTTTTTCTTACGCTGTCATAGAAACCAAACACCGCACGTCCTCCTCAATTTCCTTCATATTGTGAAAAAATATGCATTTTCAGGCAGAAAATCGCCATATTTTCATTGGAATCCGTTAAAAGGTGAGGGCGGCACTTCCGTTCAACACTCTTATCTTTCAGGCTCGATCACCTGACAGCATGCCGTGCACACACACTCACTCACATTCATATTCATTCATACACAGTCACACACATCCCACAACACTATCATATTTTACCATCATCTATGATTTGTTGCAATAGTATCTGCTGCTGAACGAACTGCAGGTGCTGCAAACAGCGGTTACCTTGGCAACACCACAACAAGAGACATTAAATAGTCCACTCAGCCACTTCTTGTTAAAAACATTATTTCAACAGTAAAAACAAAATTAGTAGTTGATCTTATATTATTTCATTTGTGAGTGACCATGGTATAAGTGGGATAATGCCCTCCGAGGTGTACACTGATGTGAAGCAGAGGACGGTTCACATCTCCACGTCGTCCATTAATTTCTGATAATGGACACCTCGTCGGGCATTAGCCCTTACCTAACAAACAGCTGCAGCTCCAGTTATTCTTTAATCAAAGACACATTCACATCAGCCTTTTTGATTCGAATCCGAGACTGTTTGCTCAGAAAGTCCGCTTCGTTTGGGGAAATGTGAACGTGATGAAATGAATTCTAATTCGGATCAAAGACACGAACTCGGTCCACCACAAACACACATCTTGGTACGTTTCAAGCGGACCAAATACAGGAAGTGGACTACAAAAACAATCTCTTCTTGCTTTTAATGTAGCATTGCATTGTGGGTGAATACATAGCGATGACGTTAAGAGTCCTCTGCCTTATCTGTTGTTCATACTGTGTCCATTGTTTCAGTGTATTTCTGCAGTAAACTTGCATAAGACGAAATAAAAACCTAAAACAGGGATAGTTTCATCTCCATATTTAACCCCCAAGAGGAGTAAACTGAGTTTTCTTCTTCAAGTGGGTCTTGTCCTCTCTTTTGCTAAATACTAGTGCAGCGCCACCTTTGGTCAGAATGGGGATATATTATTGTAAAGGTTTGGCGCGTTTGACCAAAGTGCAACATGAACATGATCTCGGTTTGCATTGATACACAACAAAGCCGAGTCCCCAACTGGACCAAGTCTAGTGGACTATCCTGATGTGAATGTATCCTAAGAGTCTACAACATGTTACTGTAATTTTACCTTTAGAAATGTTTCATCCACATTCTTCATAAATAGACCTTAATATCTGACAGTAAACCAGGACAAAGTAACAGCTTCAACTTCAGTCTGGTCATGCAGCAGAGGTGATCACCTCCTGCTCTGACTGCAGTGTGGAGCTACATGAGGACCGAGGACTGAGAGTTTAGGACGTGGGAGGGGGAGAGGGAGGGTGACAGGGGGCTTTGCAGCTGCTGCTAACAGAGAAGAGAAAACTACACAATCTTTCAGTGTTATTCAACAAAAGTCCTGATAACACCAGAAAAAGACACAAGACTTGTTGATGCTCCTTTTGTCTGTAAATAAACTCACTGAAGGGTCTGAAACATTGCTAAATATTACACCAATGTGGCTAAGTTAGTAGTGGAAATAGTGTGTGCATTAGTGTAATTGGTGTACCAGGAAATTGTGCTCTGACAAAAGCTCCACAATTAAATGCAATATTTGACATACGATTAATATAATCGTAATTAACACGTTAAAGTCCTACCTCTTATAAAAACACAACTTGACTACAGGTGTAACATCTAATTTAAAATCACCATCCAACTTGACCCAGGTTGGTAATGTTTTTCAATAGAAGTGGATTCACAGGGGCCTTATAGTCCAAACACTGTCACATCTGGTTTTTTTTTTTTCATTGAAATTTAAAAAGTTCAGGGCCAACCAAGCTTACATATCCTCTAAACAATCTAAAGAGGTTCGATGGTGCATGCTTTTTCAGGATGGAGCCAATAAATTCAATGAAAAAAGCATTAACCCTAGAACTGAGCCCTGTGGAACTCCACATGACAGGGGACCACACAGAAGGAAGGATCTATCCTTACAAGACTTGAACCAGTTAAGTGCTGTGTCACAAGTTGATAAAAGTGGGAAAAGTTATAGCTACTGTGTCAACAGCAGCAATTAAATCAAGCAAAGCTAAAATAACATCATCTGATTACTAAATAATTGAACTAAATCACTGAACAGATGTGTCTTTCTCTTTAAACACTGGTCGCCCTGCTTCACAGGAATCTCCATCAGGACATGCTGGTCATAACTTGTTTAGATTTTTTAACAATTCTCAATGATTTTTCTCATTTCAGCCCAAAGTCCATTATTTATATGAATAATGTTATGTCTTCATTTAGCTTGTCAAATTCATTGCATGTTGGAAGAAAATCTTTGTATCACATTTTGGTCGATTTTTGCAAGTTGTAGTTTTCTGTTGGCTACAGTACTGATTATGCACATTAATAAGGCAACTGTTTTTGTTGATGATGGATAAGAAATTGTGTGGATGCAGCAGATGAAAGAGGCACCAGGAGGTCCATGTGGAATTGTCACTTCTAATTAATCAGTTCAAATAAACATAAAACACAATCATTTTGTTTCCTGTAAATTGGATTGCATTTTTTTTACCTGTAGATTAGAGTGCTATCGTTGAAAATCCCATATATGCAAGATGATACGGTAAGATTCTCAGAATGTGAAACACCATGGTGTAAAATAAAAAGTGATTTGTTTAGCATAAATGATCTCACCCTCCCAGATGGAGTCCAGTTCGGTGGGGCTGCCTCTGTTTGCGGAGCAGCCTGGCATCAGTTCCCCTCCATTGGGGTAAAAGTCGATGTGACCCACTGACTCTGTCATCCCCAAACCTGAGAGGGAAGAAGCAGAAATCCAACAGGTTATCTACACTGTATTGCCAAACACTCACCACTCACCCACCAAAATTATGGAATTCAGCCATGTTGATAACTTCCAAGGCCACAGGTGTAATAAATGAAGCTTCTAGAGATGCAGACTGCCTCTATGAAACATTTGGGAAAGAATGAGTTGCTCTGAGGAGCTCTTCCACCGTGGTGCCGTGACAGGATGCTGCCTGTGCAACAAGCCCAGTGGGAGAATGTCCTCGCTACTAAATCCTCCACAGTCAACAGTCAGTGGTTTTATAACGAAGCTGAAGCGACTGAGAACAACAGCAGCTCAGACAGGAAGTGGTCACCATGTAAAATGACAGAGCAGGTCAACAGATGCGGACCAGAGGTCGCCAACCTTCAGTCCCTACAGACCTCCAAACTTCAACCTGGTCTTCAGGTTAGCTCCACAGCAGTGGCGAGACAGGCTGGTGGTTGGTTTCCATGGCGAGCTGCTGCATCAGAGCCAAACAGCAACAAGTGCAAAGCAAAGCGTCGGATGTGTGAAACTGGACTCCAGAGCAGTGGAAACATGTTCTCTGAAGTGACAAATCTTGCTTCTCCATCTGGCAATCTGACTTGTGAGTTTGGGTTTGGCGGTTGCCATGACAGCAGTTCCTGTTTCACTGCATTGTGCCAAATGTGAGGTTTGATGGAGGGGGGGATTATGGTGTGGGGCTGTTCTCCAGTAGCTACTTGGTCCCTTAGTTCCAGTTAGAGGAACTCTGAATGCTTCTGTATTCTGAGAGATTTCATGTTCCAGACTTTATGGGACCAGTTTGAGGATGTTTCCTTCCTGTTCCAACATGGCTGCACACCAGGACACAAAGCAAGCTCCATAAGGACATGATGAGTCAGTCTGGTAGACTGGACTGGTCTGCACTGGGTCCTGACCTCAGCAGGACAGAAGACCTTTGGGGTGAATCAGAGTGGAGACTGCGAGCCAGATCTTCTGGTTCATCATCAGTGTCTGACCTCACTAATCTGTTTCTGGAAGAATGGTCAAAAATTCCCATAAACGCTTCTAAACCTTGTGGAAAGTTTTCCCAGTAAACCAGAAGCTGTTGTACCAAACCCAGTTGATTAGGAATGGGATGTCACTAAAGTTCATCTGCATGTTAAGACAGACGAGGGAACATGTTCAGCAATATGGTGTATCAGTATGAAGACTTCTTCAGCGATACGCACCGAGTTTGGACTGGAAGGGAAGGCTGTCTGTGTGAATGACATCCACCAAAGTAGCATCGTTGGTGTCCAGATGAACAGAAGCATCAGTGCCTTGGAAGTACGGCTCAGCTGGATCCAGTCCTGAACAGAAAAGGACCATTTTCAACCACAAAGCTCTTCAGGATTTACATCTCATCCCATCCTGTGGGATGAAATCATCAGGGCAAGGACTTCTCTGTTACATAAGTAGAAGTGGAATCTGAAGAACCATTTCTGACTTTTAACAAATGAATTTCCATTTATAGGTTTGAAAATACCATAAATCCACACAAACATAACAGAAAACTGCAGATTCTAGGAAAAGATTGACTCTTTCTTTTATTGGCTGTAATCCAACCACAGCTCTATAAATAGTTTTAAAACTAAGACTTTAGGTAATCAAATCAACACATATTCTGCAACAAATGAGACAAAAAACTTTCAGCTCCTAAAAGAAACTTCTTTTCCCACAAACCAAACCAGGCTGTAAAGGTAAAATATGGATCACATTTTAAAGGTCGCATATATTCAAAAAAATGTATATGAGTGTCAGAAATCCCACAACATTATTTTAAAAGTGTTTTAGTCCTAATTTAGCCTTTTGTCCTTAATTTCAGCAGTTCAAAGGGTTCTCGCGAGCTCTCATAAGAACTGGATGTTTCCTGTCTCTCACCTCATAAATTCTTCATGAGTGGCATCTGTCCACGCCCATTCCACGCCCCTCTCGGGGAGAAGATGCAGCGTTCGCTGGTGACTGCTCACTGATATTAAAGGGCAGACTCAGCTGGCTGGTTGCAAGGGTCAGTATCCACTACTAGTGGGCGTGGTTATTTCCCTGCATGAAGTCACAAAGCGAACGACCTTTGGCTCACTCATCTGAGCTCACTTTCAATAAAAAGTTGAGAGAGGTGACAACATGTTCTCCTTTTTGAGCTTCATACACAGGCTAGAGAGACACATATGTCGGTTAGAAAACCTTTAGAAAGTGAATTTAGCTAAATATGGGACTTTTAAGATTAAACAAAGTTAAACAGTTAACAGCTGATCAGGACACAACTCCTCTGATCTGCAGATCTTCTCTTTGTTGCGCTACTCATCCTCTCTGATCCTCCCCATCCCTGCCCTCATCCCCACCCATCCACTGTTTATCTTTTATCATTTTATGATCATCTATTCCTCCTTTTCTTATCATTACTACTTCCATCCATTTTAACTCCATTAATAAATTCTTCCGTCTAATTTCTTTCTCCAGCCTTCATTATCCAACTGTATATCTATCTGTCCATTTCTCCTTGTTTTATCATTACTCTCCTTCCCACCAACCTCTCAATCCATTCCTCAACTTTTCATCACCCCTCCCTCTGTCGCACATCCAAGTTCCTCCCTCCCGTTTCCAAACGTCCATCTTTCTCTGAATCCTTTATTTCATGGTTGTATCATTCATCCAGAGGTTCATTTACACGTGTTGATTATTAGACATAACGTTAGTAGTTAAAGGGTTAAACAAGGTGGGAAAAAAGGGAAAACACCATCATTTTAGCCAAGATTAAAGTTTGAAAAGTAACTTTTGACAGATGAAAAGTTCTGCTACTGAGTAAATAAATTACTTACTACTAATTAGTACTGTTCAGAATCACAGTTAAATATTTAAGAATCTTGTTTTTTTTTAATCAAAATTATAGACCTAAGATTAGAAATGAGCTAATAATCAGTGTGAATCCTGCAGCAGGTTTACCTGAGATCCGGGCCAGACCGGGAATTCTGCCTCCCACCTCTCCTGCAGCGTGAGCTCCCACGCTGTGTCCGATAATGTGGAACTTATCAGCAGTCTGCTGGAAGTGGCCCTGCACCGTGTAACATGTTAGTTAATAACACTGAGCTTATCACACCTGTCCAGGAAGGTAGAAAGATGAGAATTTCCAGTCAGCTTCCAGGTGTGACCCTTTTCTGGGTTCTTTCAACACATTTGTTGTGTCATGTTCAGCTCATTTTATATGATGCTCAACCGTTATAATAAACATTTCACATGTAATTAAACATTAATTGTATTTGTCTCCTTGAAAGACTCAATGGAAAGAGAAGGAAGCAGCTGATCTGTGTTAAAATAAGAGTTCTGGTCTGGGTTTGTATGAGCTGTCTGTTAGACGCTGTCAGATTGTGTGTTGGGGGCCTCAGTTATGATTCAGACATTAAAATCAGTCCAATCAATCAGGTTTTTTTTTCTCTTTTAAACTAGTCCTGTCCAGCATAATGACAGCATAATGGTCGTCTGGCTGGCGTGTTGTGCTCAACACATTCACTCTACCAAGAGGAGCCTTTGGATGTGAGGACCTCCCTATTTGTTTGTTATTATACTGTTTATTATCATAGATATGTTTTTGCCTTTACTGCCTATAACTGCAGGACCGGACTGGAGAGAAAGAGATAGTTGAAAGACGTGTTGGAAAAAGGAAAAAACTGAGAAAAGAAGAGAAAGTGGGGGAAAAAAAAGGGAACAAGTGACAGCAGCTGCAATGCATCCCTTAATAGAACAACTAAACATGTCGTCCTCCTGACTCCATCATGTAAAAGCCTCCAGTTCTCACCGAGTCCGAGGTTTCCACTGCAGACTCCCTGGTTGTTCTGCAGGAAAGTAGGCTCGCCTCACAGTGATGAACCGGAGGTGTCTGTTCCGTTTTAGTTTAGCATAGCTCTTAATTTTACCGTGGATATTTACGGAATTAGATGCTGATCACTGCATCAGATAAAGCATAATATTTTGTCTTTTTTGGCTGTTTTTCGCAGCTATTTTTGTTTTGATCAAAGAAGCAAACTGTTCGGAGAACATTTGGAACAGATTCTCAGGTTTTTCTTAAGTTGTTTAGTTAAAGCAGCTTTTCTTTGGTCAGCAACAGTACATAGTAAAAGTGCTTCATCTGGAGTCAGAGGGTTGTTTAACAGGTGATGAGGTGCAGTATTTACCATGAGGAATGTGATCATGAAGGCCACCTGAGCAGCCACCACCCGGGCGTTGTTGGCAGCCTGAACGTAACGACACCTTGCTCCTGTCTTCCAGTCCACTGCGATGCAGTTCACATTCTCCTTCTTCACCACAGCCTGAACAATAAGTTCATCAAAACAACAAAAACAGAAAATTCTGGAACAGGTTTTTTCATATTTACGTCCAGCTGTGATGTTGTATCGTAAGTCTGTTTATAGGGAGCTTGGTATGAAATGTTAGACCTGCAGGACTAGAAAAAGAAAAAGAAATGGGAGTGACCAGTGGTGTAGTCCAGAGTATACACAGGTACACAGAGTACACCCACCTCTAAACCCCACTGGGATGCTGCTTTTACAATTACCAATGTCCCGACACGTGTACTACATCAACCAGCAGCTCAGCTAAGTGTTATGCACTGGACCATGGACACGCCCACACCAGCCAGATTCCAGCGCAGCCAACCTGTTCCTCATTCAGCCTCCAGCCTTAAATACCACAGCTCTTCAGTCAGTCATCGACGGACCTCGGAACTGCATCCAGATCCATCCCTACCTTCCCTTCCCACGCCCCGACTCACCAACCCCGAATAACGTTCTTGGTTTGACTTCCCGGTTCTGATCTCTCTTCGTCTCCCGGACTCTTCGGCTTGATTACCTGGTTTTGATCTCCTGCCCGTCTATCTGGTCTTCTCGTTAGCTGTTTACCTTGACAGCTTGGTGACAGCTTCAGTATTTTCCCTGGTGTCTAATAATACTGATTCTCATCAGACCTGTCTCAAAGAGTCCTTCGTTACACTAAGGTTATCTATGTTATACTGGTGCAGTTAACCATCAGCTGAATTATCTTTAGCATGAACATACACATAGTAAGAACATATGTATAAATGTCTATGAGTCTGTCTCTCTGGTCTGTGTACCAGTATTGGTTCAGTCATTTCATAACTTTTCCTCTCTGAAACCAAAGAGCAAAACTTATGTGACAATGACAAAATATTCTGATGGACTAAATAAAGTACTTGGCTGCGCAGTGGCGTATTGGTTAGCACTGTGGCCTGCCAGCAAGAAGGTTGCTGGTTTGATCCGCGGTTGGGGCGGGGTTTGGAGTTTGCATGTTCTCCCCTTGTATGCATGGGTTCTCTCCAGGTACTACGGCTTCCTCCCACCGTCCAAAGACATGCATGTTAGGTTAATTGGTTTCTCTAAATTGCCCACAGGAGTGAGTGTGAGCGTGAGTTGTTGTTTGTCTCTGTGTGGCCCTGCGATGGACTGGCAAGCTGTCCAGGGTGTACCCTGCCTTTCGCTTAGAGACTGCTGGGATAGGCTCCAGTTTTCCCGCGACCCTTACTTGGACTAAACGGTTAGGATAATGAATAAATAAAGCACTCTTACATTTAACTTTTTCTTTAACAGTGGTTTTCTGGGCTACTTTATTGTTTTTAAATGACATTTTCCAGACTAAAACAACACACTTAAATAGGGCAATCAGTTTAGATAATTACTGACGGTAAATAAAATCTATCGTGCTGCTTTTTGCAGTTCCATGTCCTTAAAATGTGTGTGTGCTTATCTGGCTGCCGGTGAGTTTGGTGTCGTGTGTGTAAGTTTGGTAGAGAAATACGATGCAGCGCTCAAAATTGCTTAATTTTTTTATATCTCCAACTTCTTCTTTTTTTTTTTTTTAAAGTAGGCCTTCATTCACAGTTTAAAAAATGGTCCATCACAGAATAAAATTGAGACATATTAACATGAACGACATGCCTCATTGTCAAGCAGATGACAGCTTTACCATTCAGAGACAGTTTGTGGTAAACATGTTTCTTCCACCATCTCTGTATCTTCTCTCTCAGGCTCAGTCGGGTTTAAACATAAATGGCTGACTACAGAAAGTTGCTGCTGTCAGCTAGCTGTCTATCATTAGCTGCTGTTGTTGTTAGCATCTGACGTACCGGACCCTCAGACGTACTGGGCCTGTCCCCCCTTCCAGCCTCTGGACTTCCAGCGATCAATCAGCGAGCACTTCATTAACATTATATAAACTAATTATCTATGTTTATCCAAATCTTGCATAAAATCTCACAAGAAAACTTTAGTTATGAATAAATGGTAAAAACAAGCACTTTTTAAACATTTTTTGATTTAATAAGTTTTTTTTAACAATTTAATTACTTAAAAACACTGAGAGGACAGTGGAGAACTGAAAAGACCAGGTTATGACTCTAAAAAAAAAAGCCAAAACATTGAGAGTATACCCACTTCTTGAGGGATCACTACTCCATTGTATGAACATTACAGTTTCTATAGAAGTTCCAACTAAATGTCTCAAAATGTTTGACAATCATGTGTTACAGGATGCATTTTATCTGCAGACACAATAGAATCAATGTAGGGCTCAGTGGTTTAATGGACCCTCAAGCAGTGGGTATACTCTGAATTTTTCGCCCTTTTTTTAAAAAAAAAAACCCAGAAAAAGCAGCGCAAAAACAATGCTGTTTCAGAAAAGTGACATGTAAAACTACTCTATTTAGTTTACCCCAAAAATCCATCAGTATATTTGGTCCATGTAATATAATTTCTGCTCTTCGGTTTCAGGGAAGAAGAGTTATGAAATGACTAAACCAATACTGGGACACAGACTGGTGAGAGACAGGCTTATAGAGATATACACATACATCTTTATTATGTCTATGTTTAGGCTAAAGTTAGTGCAGCTGATGGCTAACTGCACCAGTGCAGCATACTGGTAACCTTAGCTGGGCTGCTGGGTGACGTAGGTGCACATGTATAGCAATGTTTGTAATTGTAAAAGTAGCCTCACAGGAGTTTAGAAGTGGGTATACTCAATGCTGACTGAAAAAGAAGTCAGTACACTCCATATACCCGTGTATACCCTGGACTACACCATTGGTAGAGCTCCATTTTCAGATTTAGGAATTGCCCCTGCAAATCAAAATGGTTAAAAGGAAAAGACATGAAAGATTTGGCAAAATCATCATCAGATTTAAATGCTAATCAGTTTAATACAACTGCAGCTGTGATTCCACATTGATCAATCATCAGAATTTGGCAGGTCGTTGGAGCAAATCCAGTTAGAACGGCGGTAAACAAAATTTACAGACTGATTTCTAGGGTTTGGCTTAGTATAAAAATAATATAGAGACTTTTTCTTTGCTCTCTTTTTTGCATTAAGTATGGTTGTTGTTGTTATTCAACAATTTTCTAAAAGTTTCCCTTGTGCGCCTCTTACCTTGCACATCCTCTGAGGCCAGTCCTCATCTCCTTTAACCAAATAACCCGGAATGACGAACCGAGTCTTTCTCCTCCCGCTGTAGTTGGATGCATCGATGGATGAGTCAGGCTTGATCTCCTGATGCCAGTTAAACAAAGGATTGGGCTTTAATCAGACTTTTCAAGTCTCAGTACAGTTACATTCAAAGTAAAAAATACACATTCAGTTTTGCTGAAATGATTCATTCTGTTGATATTTTTAAGCTTCCTTTCCTCAGAAGTCAAATGGAGAATTTCTGATTCGCAATTATGGAGACAAAGACACACCAGATAGAAAGCAATGGCCAAATAATCCAAAAAACTAAACACCAGACAACAAACTGCAGAAACAAAAATGCTGATTTTCAATTGGCGTGACCAGAATTGTTTATTTCAGCACGAACCCCCACTGCTTCCTAAACCTAACCGAGTTACGTTATTGTCTATAAGACGAGGAAGAATTTCACAGTTTGCCATCCAACCTCCCCTCCTGCCAACTCATGAGGATATTATAAAAGAAAGATTGAGAGTTATGTTTTCCCTGAGGTGGAAATGCTCATGTTTCCATGAAGCAGTGCAGGGAAGGAACATTTTAAAGGTTTATGGGTGAAAAACAACCTGCTGTTTCAGGACTGAGTGCATTTGTAGAGTTTCAGTCCTTCGTCTTAACAAGAAACGGTTGTTATAAAGATGGAGAAGAAAATATTCACTGTAAAACACGGAAATCCTCTTGATTTGTTGAAATGAATAAAAATGTATCCTCATGTATTGGAGTGGTTGCTTATCTGATTGAATTACATTTGGCCTTCAGCCAGTGGCAGTGTCCATGGCATATAAGCAGCTGTCCTCTCGGTCCTAGAGACTAAAAGGTTTGCTATTAATGTCCTGAAAGATTGGCTGGACTGTTAGTTTGCCCTGGCATTTGAACTGCACACGCTGTCGGTAACTGGGTTCCTACGGTGCTTTATATTGTAATAGGTAACTACCATCAGAGTGGGGACAAAAGGCTTTCCTTCAGCGGGACCCTGCTGATCGGTATGTAGCTGCCAATATCTGACTCTGGTGTAGAGAGAGACATTTTTGCAGGAATCCCATGTGTCATTGGATTCTTGCAGGATTCACACAGGATGGAAGTCAATTTTACTAATAATCATATTATGGGGACGGTACAGGGGAGCAGATGGGAGTGGGAACCAACCAACCAACAGCCAACAAAAGATAAAAAGGACAGGCACCACTATTTTGGAGTTTTTTGCTACACTATAACCAAAGTAAAAAAAGAAAAATACACTAACCAGAAGCCAACACTGCTTCTGGCTAATGCTTCCCTGTTGGAACTGAAATAAGAAAAAAGAAATGGAAATAGCAAAGAAACCTATATGGATTTACAACAAAACGTCACAAGTAATGATGAAAAGGTTTGCGGAGTTTTATCATTTGCTCAAATTCAACGTATTGCATAAATATTAAATGAATTTTTTAAAAATGGGAGCTGGAGTCATTGTAAGTGGGTGTGGGATGGGATTGGGAGTAATTTTATCGGGATTGGGATGGGACAGGTCTTTTTATTTTACTTTGGCCCACGATTGGGACAGGACAAGTTTATGCTGTGGGAGTGGGATGGGACTGGAGTGAAAATCCACTCCTGTGTCTCCGTCTACTCTGGTGGGCTGCCGTTGTTTAAATTGTTCTATCCCTCCTAGACCAGGAGTATTCAGTTTGATCCCACAAGGTCCCAATCCAGCAGGTTTTCCATGTATCCTTGCTCCAACACAGCTGATAAAAATGAATGCGTCTTTGTGCAGAACCTGGTAAGCTGTTAGATGCAATTAGTTTGATTCAGGTGTGTTGAAACAGAAATACATGGGAATATGCCGAGTTGAATATGCCTGTCCAAGACACAGGGAACCTAGCCTCTTCCATGACCAGCAAGCCAAACTGCCCCCATTTTTAGCTGGTTTTATTTTATTCTCTTATTTCTTTTACATTTCTCAAGTGAAACTTGTCACTATTCTTTTGTATGTGAACCTGAGTAAGGTTGACTTCCCTGGGTGAAACTCCCAAGGTGGCGTTGTCATGCACTTGTGTTTATTTACTTCCAGGATCTCCATTAGATGCTGCTGAAGCAGCAGCTAGTCTTCCTGCGGTGCTATCATAAAACAAAATTAACAAAATTAATTGAATCAATATTTAATTCGCACCACACAAAACCCTAACCCACACTATATTTCAATCTATAGCCACAAGATTACAGACAAAAATGAACAATACACAAACAAACACGTAGCAGAAGGAGATGATTATCCACACACAAAACAACACTCAGGCTGGTGTGATTCACACTAACTATAAAAAAATAGCTTAAATCTCTTAAATTAAAAAATAGTTACATTTTTGTGTGTATTTGAGTTTATTTTTAAACTTTATTTTACTCGATAAAGACTGCATAAAACTGTTTCCTGCACAGCACATGAACAACAGGAGTTTAAAAGCTGTGAGGAAGCTACCTGTTAAAGTCACCTGTTGTCTTCCCCAGCAGCGTTCCCACGATGAGATGACTAAATACTTCTGATCCTAACAACATGTACTGTTACGGCTAAACTGTATTTTCATACATAAACCTAACTAATCATAAATAACAGAAAGAAAAAATCTTGCGGAAATGTTCGGTCAGACGGGGTCTGAATCACCAGACGACTCCTACTCTCCGATGAACAGCTTCAAAACGACAAACATCTATCTGGATACAAAACCTGCAGTAAGCATGAGTTAACTTGCAAACATTGACCTTTTCTTGTTGCGTTGTTGAATTTAAGCTGTTTTTTAGTATTTCCTAATTATAAATAAGACAGCAGCCAGACAACATGGAGTCAGACACCAACGTTACTGAAGCAGAACTCAGCTTTTCTCCAACATGAGGCTTCGTTCCCGCCTGCATCCCAGCACCTTCTAACAATATTACTTTTATAATCGATAAAGTCTGGAAATGATCTGATCTGATGTCATCAATGAATTCAAAATACACACATCACCAGTGAGAAACATGGTTACCCCCTGCCCCTCACCTGGTAATACTGGTTCTTCTGGGTGAAGAGGAGGAAGAGGGTGCCGAGGCGTTCAGGGGGCCAGGGTATAGCTGAAGCCGGTCTCTGTGGGGTCCCCCCCCAGGGAGGAAGGTCACTGAAGCAGCCCAGCTCTTCATAGCAGACCTCAGCTGCTGTGGATGAGGATAGAGACAGCAGATAAATCCTCCTTTACCCAGAAGTTCATTCACTCTGTTTGCTTTGATTTTTACAGACACTGTCAAATAAACATGTTCATAAGCCTAACCAAAGCTTGTCATAAAAAGCAGTTGAGTCTTGTTCCAGTTTTCTTCCATCAGATTCATTTAATGAGACTAGTTTGACCTTTTTTTCACACATGTATATGTTGGCAGGTGTCCTAGTGGTTCTGGGAATGGGCCGTTATGCTGGATGTTTTAGGTTCAAATCCAACAAGTAACATTTCACCAAATATTTCTGCACAATACAAGTAATCCCCTCTTTCCACATTTTATTCTTCAATAAATTATTCCCCTCTCTCTTTGCAATTTTCACCACTTCAAAAATATTTTTTTATATACTTTATCAGATTGGAAAGAATGCTGCACATCTGCTAGCTGGTGGAATGTCCTGCCACTAATTTTAGTAACATTTTCAGCTATTTTGCATTATACATCAGTAATTATATTATTATACATCAGTAATTACACATTTTCTCGTTGCAATTTTAAATGATCTTTTTGTTAAAAAGTAAACAAATAAATTAGGAAAAACACCAACGTAGCATTGAATGATTAAAATGAACATTTTAATACACACAAAATCTTTTATACTGTTTTGAAATGTATGAACCATTAAATTACAGAGTTTACATGCAAAATAATCCAAGTTTGATTATTTCCTGCTGCCTCTGCATGGCGAATGCAGGTTTTTGTACTGCAGCTTTTAGGTTTATGATGTAAGAAGACAAGTTAGCAGAAGTTTTAACCCTTTGATCCACTGTGTCCCCTGAAGTAGACTCAGGCTGTTTTCATGTATATTCATAAATGAGGGTGGTATATTTGCACCACTTCAGTGGACATTAGGAGAGTTACCCAACACACTGCCAATCACTGAAGAATAAACTCATATAGTTTAACATTTCATGTGTACACAGACATAATGAAATTACCAACTTTACCTCAGCGATCAACAGAAAAGAGGCCATTTTTAGAAGATACTTCTATCATATAAATTTGACAATATACTATTTTAGAGATATTTCTATGAGAATACATAGAATAAATAAACTAAATAAAAAATAAAAAAATATTAAAGAAAAGTGTTTCTACATTTCTGTTTAGGTAAAAGGTGTCATTGATTATTAATAATTCATGCATCAGAGAGTCAAGCACATTTTTAATGGGAGGTTATATCTTTTTAAATCTTTCATACCTTAAACATGAAATAAATAGGTCATTACTGGTGAACTGGTTAACTTGCAAATGTATCTGCTGATATATTTTATCTCACATTTAAGTACAAATGATACAGCATATAAAAGAGTAAAAATTAATACCAAACCACATTTAAAATTTTCTTACCCTGGCAATGCTAAAACAACCAGTGACACCAGTATGATGACAACTGTGAATAATGCTACTTGATGATGGTGTTATATTGAAAAAATAATCCCCAAACTGCTTCCAGGTTGCTGAAACGAGCTGCCCACTGCTCTCTAGTGCAGCTGTTCCCCACAAATTGTCATTAGTTGCATGAAGGGGGTCCTGAGGGTGAGTCTTTAACCACTGCTCTGGTGAAAAACTAGAACCAGTTAAAGCTAAACACTGGTGGTGCTGAGGTAATTTAGTGGGAACCCCCAGAAAATTCCTGTTTAGGGCCCCAAAAAGTCTTGGGTCGACCCTGGCATTGAGGACTGGCAGGTGCCATCCACCCATTAATGGTTTCTGTCATCAACCCCCTACATTTCCAGTCCTTTAGCTGTCTGTATCCCATTAACATGTCTGCTTTTGCTTGTATCCCAACACGGTTTCAGCATGTCGCTTTCCCCAAATTACCAACCAGATCCGGATTTTAGAGGTTGCATTCGCACATACGTGTGGTTATATATAAGTATTCTACATTAACTTACCATGTGATGCCGCGATGGCAGAGCAGAGGAGAGTCATCATCCACATCACAGCCATCTGCTGGAAAACATCAGTCTGATAAGAAGTTTTAAGAAAGAAATGAACTGAAGGTTTGATCGCTGTACGCACCTTGAGGCCAGATGAGCAGGTAGTGAACGGATTCAGACTCTGTCAGCTGCCTTTTAGCCCACGTAGGGATCAGGGAAACAAACAGATGTCAGAGGGTTGATATGTTCACGCACGAGCACACACTCAGCTGAACATGGAGGTTTACCTCAATGTTACACATCAAATAGCTGCTTTAATATTTCCTTTGTGCATCCTCCATCTAAATATATCAAATTTACAGTAAAAAGCTCAAGTTTAACCTCACAGATGTTTATTTGATCAGAAAAAATCTGTTTCATGTTAATAGTTTCTTCAGGGCAGAAGTCCCATGGCCGGGTTTAAGGAGGACTTGTGAAGTGTGTGTGGTCATGCGTCATGGAAAAAGAAAATAGAAAAGCTTCTTCTGGAGTTTTTAGGTATTAAAACATGTGAGACAGTTTTCCAAACAAGCCAGAAACTTGATGAAAAACAGTCGAGGTGGTTGATGATTAACTGCATGATTATGCAGCTGTTACACAGATTTCAGACACTCGTCCTCTTGATCATCTCCACCTGTTCAACTCCCAGTTAGATATCTAACCAGCCAATCACACGGCGGCAACTCAACACGAAGACGACTTGCTGAAGTTCAGACTGAGCATCATGATGAGGAAGAAAGGAGATTTACGTGACTTTGAACGCAGCATGGTTGTTGGTCTTTCACACACAACCATCTCTGGAGTTTCCAGAGAAGGTCTGGAGAAGAGAAAATCTCCAGCGAGGAGCAGCTGTCTGGACCGGAACTGAAGCAGATATCTACCAACCATGAAGCAGATGGTCTCCAGCAGCAGAAGACCACAGCGGGTTCCCTCCTGTCAGTAAGAACTGGAAACTGAGGCTACAATTCACACAGACTCACCAGAACTGGACAATAGAAGATGGAGAAACGTTGCTGGTCTGATGAGTCTCCAGTTCAGCTCCACATTCACATGGTAGGATCAGAATCTGCTGGAAACATCATGACAACATGGATCCATCCTGCTGTAGATCAGCATTGGGTCCACTTTGGTCCCCTTCAGTACCAGCATTAGTTACTATGAATCTTAAGTTGGCTTGTATGTGTATGTATATGTGTTGATACTGGCGAGTGCGTACGTGTTTGTACATATGTATGTATGTGTGTGTCTGTGCATAGATTTGTGTATATATATATATATATATATATATATATATATATATATATATATATATATATATATATATATATATATACGAATGTGTTTTTCTTTGCTCTCTCTTTATCTTTTTCACTTTCTCTCTGAGGTGTTTTCTCTTCTTTCTCTTTCTGTCTTTCTTCTGTCCTCTCCGGTCCAGCAGTACAAACTCTACAATTCAAACAAAAACACAAAATATATATAGAAATAAAATAAAAATTCAGAAAGTCAAGGGGATCATTATATCTATAAAGCTTCCCTTGGCAAAGAAAATTTGCTCAGCAGAACACAACATCCAGACCATCATTCTGCTTGCCTAAATGCTGGAAAAGACACACAAAAAAAAAACAAAAGTACCAACATAACATGGTTTAACCTCCACAGCCTACCTGAGTGTTGCTGCTGACCATGTCCATCCCTTTCTGAGCACAGTGTAGCATCTTCTGATGGAAACTTCCAGCAGGATGATGCACCATGTCACAAAGCTCACATCATCTCCACCATGACGATGAGTTCACTGTCCTCCAACGGCCTCCACAGTCACCAGATCTCCATCCAGCAGAGCAGCTTTGGGACGTGGTGGAACGGGAGATTCTCATCATGATGTGACTGATGCAACTGTGTGATGCTTCATGTCAACATGGAGAAAACCTCTGAGGAATGTTTCCACCACCTGGTTCAGTCTGTCACACCAAGAAATAAGGCAGTTCTGGAGGGGAAAGGAGTCCAACCCGGTTCATACATTTCCTCATTTATAAATTTCATTTCAGACTTCAGAGCAAAAAACAAGTTAAAGTTAATCCTGCTTGTGCTTGTAGACCTCAAGCAATGTGCTGATCATTTTTCTTCCTGTCTGTCCTCCTAATCCTGCAGCTTCTTATTTTAACACCCCATAAATGTCCAACAGATGGCATCGGAGAGTAAGTACCTGTACTTCAGTACCTTCAGCTGCTGCATTCAGATCTCAGCTGCGCTACACCACAGCTCCTGCCTCCTGCACCAATGTTTCCACGCTGGGATTCATGGAACGTCACACCGATTTCCAAAGTCTAAATCATTTAATGATTTCATGTGTCCCAAACAACACAATGCAGATCAGCTCTGATTTAACGTATCCACCTCACGTTACTGGTTTTTACTGTCATCGTCTTGTTTTAGCTGCTAAAACTCTGCTTTAATGACAAACTTTCATGTCTTTCATGTCTCGCACACAGGTTAGTTTTCATGTTATCAGATTAATCCAGACTACTGAAGTGATGGAGGAGTTTAGAGCCATCACCTGCCAGATGACCTGCATCTCAGACATCCAGAGCTAAATGGGAATAGTCAGGTTGGGTAAACAGGCCTGCGGGGGCCAATCTTTGCCAGATGATGCAGAGAGATGCCGGGGTCTCTCTCTGTGAAGAGTGCTGGGATTTGGAGCAGGGTTAATCCCATGTGAAAACAGCCCTGCATGCACTCTGCTCTCCTGGGCTCCTGGATAAATACCAGCCAATTAGAGGTGTCTGGAATGGGTTTTACACAGGAGTTGCAGCTCCTGCCACAAGGTGTGTCTGTGTCTGTGTCTGTGTGTGTGTGTGTGTGTGTGTGTGTGTGTGTGTGTGTGAGGGGCGACTTATTTTCCGCCTTTTTAAATCCGTTTGGATTTAAACTGGTTAAAATGAGTCCTGACAGTATGAGGAAAAGTAGAGCTGAGGAGGTAAAATATTAAAAATAAAGGCTGATGAGTGGTGAACACGACGACGCTCAGACTGGAAACCAGTTGCAAGTCATTCATCTGTAGTAGTTAAAACCATTCTAACAGCAGAACCAGAGAATTATTTACAGTAATAAACCAGCTTATAATCTGTGTTTGACTTGGAACAATTTCAGGATGAACCTTTATTATAGATATATAAATATATAGAAAAATGAGGCTAAAACTCTTCTATATGGGCTGAAAAGTTTTGTCTTTCTGCCACCAACCTCACTCATTTCTCTAGTTTTTCATTCTAATTTGACATTTATTTCATTTTATTTTGCTTTTTCTGTCTGAAATAAATTAAAAACGTTCAGTTTAGTCTCCAAAGTGAACAAAACTTTGCTTTGCTTGATGGGGCGAATCAGGACAATCCAGACTCTTCTGTTTGGAGACTTGTGTCCGAGCAGCAGTTTGCTGATTGTTGTTACGAACATGACTGAGTCGTGAAAAACACTGGGAGCAGAGAGCTTTGGATAAACAGTGCAGGGAGAACTGGGTGGACTGGGTGAGAACTGGTTAAAGTGGCGTTTTGGCAGGAAAGATGGATCTGGGCATGTGATGTCACTCTTTGGTTTGGGAGCAGCTGCTTTGAAGCTTTGCGCTTGGCTTGCGGCCATCTTCATCCGGATCTTTTCGGAGCCTGAAGTGACCGTAAAACAACAACATGGAGCTGGAGGGTGATGCCTGGAACCTGGTGACACGGAGTTTTACTTTCTATGACTGATATCCGTTTAATTCTCAGATTATTTGCAAAGAGACCACCAACAGCCTGAGCAGAGGGATGGAAGGAGTTTTATCTTCCGTGAGAGAAGTCGACGTCTTTCTAAGAGGGCGTCAACTGGAAACGCTTCAGAAGTCACATGGTCGTCACTGGTTTTACATTTTAGCTTCAAATTAGCTTCAACTCAGACACAGTACAGAGTTTCATACAGAAGCTCAATCAATTTCAGTCCAACATCTCAAAATGACTCACTGCATTAAAATAAAATAAAATAAAATAAAGCGATGGACTGGTGAGCTGTCCAGGGTGCACCCTGCCTTTCCCCCAAAGACTGCTGGGATAGGCTCCAGCTTCCCCAAGACCCTTCATTGGATTAAGCGGTTAGGAAAATGAATGAATGAGTGAAAGTAAAATAAAATAAAATAAAATAAAATAAAGTAAAGTAAAGTAAAGTAAAGTAAAGTAAAGTAAAGTAAAGTAAAGTAAAGTAAAGTAAAATTAAATTAAACAAATACTTAAAAATAAAATAATATTAAAATATAGTATTAAACAACAAAAAGTAAAACAATTTAACAATATAATAATATAGTATGAAACAAAATGACAAATAAAATAAACATATTTTAATAATAAAATAAATGAAATAGTATTGTTGTGGACTCTTACTCATACTCTATACTCTTACATACATAATTCACCATTCGCATATTTAGCTTTATGTTCCAGGTTATCATATGTTCCCGAAAACCAGGAACCCTGAGCTCAGTCTTTGGCCTCTGAAAGAGCTGTGTTATGTTGGATTGGTCATTTTGTTTGAAACTCTACTAAACAACACATTGTTGGGTTGTCAATATGAGAAATTTCCTCTTCACATTTCTGTTCCTATTTCTACAGTTTCAAACAAAATGAAAAAAACATATTTTAATAACATAATAAAATAGTATTAAACAAAATGAAAAATATAATAAAATGTTTTAATAAAAATAAAATAAAATGGGACCAAACACAATTAAAAATAAAATTGAAATTTCTAAATAAAATAAAATAAAATAAAGACACAACAAATCATTATTGCATTCAGGTCTGTCATTATTATGTCCAGCTAAAGCAGAATAAGTGCACTGTGTGTGTGTCTGATGACTTCTGATTACATGTGTAAGGTAATGAGTTAATGTGATGTGTGGTACAGGTGCATAACAGGACCAATAACACGACACGATAACATGCCAACATTAATTCATCCATCTTTATTGACTTTATAATTTATGATTACACAATCCTTGCAAATGTCTTCAGGTCTGTCGACTGTCCAGCTCATCACCCTTTGACATGGCTGACCTGCGCGCTGACCCTCCTTGCTGACCCTTTCTTTTGCTCAGCCTTGCTCGGTATTGATCACAGATAACCCAAAACTGGGAACAAATTAAATAAATATCTACAAACAAGCCAGGCGTGAGAATGTAGAAAGTAAAGCATGCTCTTATTGTCTCGTCAGGCAGCTGGTCCCAGTCTGATCCACAGCCTTATTTATTCCATGGACCCATGTTAAAAGTGGACATGCACTTAAAATCCCAACAAAAAAACTTTATTTTGTTTTATAATCTTCATGAGCCCACGTGATAATATGCAGATTTTGAACTGCTCAGGTGATATTGCAGCCTCTCTCAGCTCATCTTGCAGGACAGACAGCGAGTCTGCAGCAGGTTCACATGCAAACACACATGCAAACTAAAATCTTTCCTGAAGGCGACGCAGAGATGGAGGCAAAAAGTCTTTTCACATCAACCGAAATGATTATTTCACCTTTTAACATCACATCCTATCACGTCTTCCACATACGGACAGGTTGCATTATTATTATTATTATTATTATTATTATTATTATTATTATTATTATTATTATTATTACTACTATCATTATTATTATTATTATTATTATTATTATTATCATCATTATTATTGTAGTTATTACATGATGATAAAGAATAAATTATTTTCTTCATTTTATCAGTGGACTAAATAATCACTTCAGATTAAAATCTTTCAAAATTTTTTCACATTATTTATTGTGTGTGTGTGGGGGGAGGGAGTATTTTAGGATTACTGTAATTAAATATCTTTTTTTTATTATTATTATTGTATTTCTTTGCTTATTATTATTTTTTATTAATTCTTATTAATAGTGTTTTTATCTGTCTTTTTCTCTTATTTTGTTATTTTCTATTGTGACTTTTGGAAAAACACAATAAGTTCTGTGTGATCATTGTGTGTGTGAGTTTGTTGAAGTGTGTGTTTATGCCACTGCCTTGCTCCGCAGGTGTCCGTCCAGCCTCTCCGTTCTGCTCAGGAGAAAGAAGTCCTGATACCGATTAATCGTTTTTATTGCAAATCACTCTGCTGGTTTTGTTTAAATAAAGTGATTCTTATTATGAGAAACAAAATAATAAAAGAACCTCACTTCTAATATCTCTGAATGTGATGAAGTGAGATCTCTCCAAGACGATCATCTTTCAGTGGGTGTGAACTTTTTGTCAAAGTTTGTTTTTAAATGATCCCAACTTTTTGTAACAGTGTCGGCTTTGTGTTGCATGATGGGTGGAAGGTGTGGACTGCAGCAGACCAGTTCTCCTGTTCCACCATGCTGCTGGGATGATGCAGGATGTGGTTCAGCATGGTGGAACCTGCAAGGTCTTCCCTGAAGGAGACGTTGTCTGGATGGGAGCAGATGTTCCAGCATTGATGGAGCTTCCCAGATGTGGAAGCTGCCCACATCTGCACTGATGCAACCCCATCCCATCAGAGATGCAGCTTTTCTACTGTCCACTGATAACAAGCTGGATGCTCCCTCTCCTCTCCAGTCTGCAGGACACGCCGTCCATGCTGTCCACAAAGAGTTCCACATCTTCATCCAGGTTATCTCAGAACATTTTAGATGATCTCTGGTCCAGAGGAGACGGCTTCTGCTTCTGGATCCTCTTCACATCCAGAAACATGGGTTAATCTGGATGGCATTAATCCGGCCTCCAGTACCACAGTGAGAAACCTTGGAGTCATTATTGACCAGGACTTGTCTTTTAGCTCATATTTAAAACAGGTTTCTAGAACCGCCTTCTTCCACCTGCGTAATATTGCTAAAATTAGGGTCATCTTGTCTCAGAAAGATGCAGAAAAATTAGTCCATGCCTTTATTACTTCCAGACTGGATTACTGCAATTCCTTATTTATGGTTCGTCCCAAATATGCCCTGAAAAGTCTCCAGCTGATCCTACATGCTGCAGCGAGGGTTCTGATGAGGACTAGCAGGAGAGATCATATTTCGCCAGTTTTAGCCTCTCTACACTGGTTCCCTGTTAAATCCAGGATAAAGTTTAAAATTCTTCTCCTCACATATAAAGCTCTCCATGACCAAGCTCCATTGTACATAAAAGAGCTTATAGTTCCATATTTTCCAAATAGAGCACTTCACTCTCATACTGCAGGTTTGCTGGTGGTTCCCAGAGTCTCAAAGAGTACTAAGGGAGGAAGGGCCTTTAGCTATCAGGCTTCTCTCTTATGGAACCAGCTCCCACCGTGGGTTCAGGAGGCAGACTCCCTCCACACCTTTAAGATGGAGCTGAAAACCTTCCTTTTCCATGATTCTTATAGTTAGGATATGAGCATCTCCTGAGTAGGAGTCTGCATGTACAGGGCCCAAATGTCCAGGTTCTGCTCTTTGCTCTTATAGTTATGGGTAGTCTAGCCATCCATTACTTATGTAGCAATGGGGATGTTACCTGATGCACTGAGAAGTATATTATATTAATGTATATATATATGACAATATTGCCGTCTCTGAATTATTTCTCCTTTTTTCCGCAGGTCTTCCTGAATAAGTGCAGTTGTACATGTTGATCTGTCTTTCCTGTCCTCTCCACCCCAACCAGTCGAGGCAGATGGCTGCCCTCCCTGAGCCGGGTTCTGCCGGAGGTTTTCTTCCTGTTAAAGGGAAGTTTTTTCCTTCCCACTGTCGCCGTGTGCAGCTCAGGATGGAGGATTGGATCCAAGTCTCAATGCAATCAGTTGGTTTCTATTATAGGATATGTATGAATTGGCTCGAAATGATCTGTTTGTAAAGTGTCCTGTGACAACATTGTTGTGAAGTGGCGCTGTACTAATAAAGTTGAATTGACTTGACATCTGGCTTCTTCTCTGCATGACGAAGCTTTAACCTGCATTTGTGGATTTCTTGGTGAACTGTGTTCACAGACTGGGATTTCTGGAAGTTTTCCTGAGTCCATGCAGTGATTTCCAGTAGAATCATGTCTGCTTTTAATGCAGAAGATCACCAGCATCTAGCCTTGTCCTGTGCATACAGAGATTCCTCCTAATTCTCATTACGCAAGGAAAGTTCATTTATTTAGCACAATTCAACAACAGGGTGATTCAAAGTGCTTTATAGAGACAATAAAAGATTAGGAAATAAGGAGCATAATTTAGAATTAGAACATGAAAGCAAGGAAATTACATTAAAGGTGGAGTATGTAAGATTTTCGATATTTTCTAAATAAATTAACTAATAGAAAAACTACAATCATAACTAGAGAGTTTTTCATGACAAATGACAAAAAGCACTTTTTTTTTTACTGGTAGGCAAACATTTAAGAAGGGTCTTTGTCATTAATTAAACTTGTAATCTAATAACACATCAAATATGGACAGACTGGAACCTACAGGTTTAAAAAAAAAAAAACTAATTATGATTGTAGTTATTTTATTAGTTAATTGATTTTGGAAAATATTGAAAATCTTACATACTCCACCTTTAAATGGGATCTTCAAAGTTTGAGGAACATTTTTCTGAAGTTATTTTACAACTTTTAGACCCAGTTTGTCTTCTAACCTCTGTCCATCTTTCCATCTGAGAGACTCTGCCTCTCTGAAATGCTCCTGTCATCTTACTGACCTGTTGCCATTCAACCTAATAACGCCTTGTCAACCTTTCGTTGCACCTCTTCCAGCTTTTACAGATGTGTCGCTGCCATCAGATTAATTTTCAGCTCGTTTTCCATTAAATAGTAAAATGTCTCACTGATCAGCACCTGATATGATGTTTACCTTCTACATAAAACACGGCCTGATGAAGTTTGGAAATGACATTTTGAGCAACTTTCTGTGGAACAAAGAGGATCTCTCAGCTCTAGCTGTGTGGATGGCATGCATATTGGAGTCCATTATTAGGACAGTGGGGGGGGGGAGTTCTAAGGCAAACGGGAAATTACATGCAAGACAGCACAAGCTGGAGGGGCTGGGGAAGAGGACAGAAAAGCTGGGTAGGTTGGGTCTGCACTGCAGCGGCTTACTGTAGGAATGTTAATCCTCCTAATGTATTACAGTTGGAGGGAGAGTCGGACCACAGGCTGAACGGACTGGTTGGAGACGGGAAAAGAAAAAGAGCGGGAGGCGATTACAAGGTGAGGCGTAAGAGGAAAAAGAAATAAAATAAATATGATACACAATTCAGAAAGAGGTCACTGTGGGATTGTATGTAAGCTGTTGCACGTTCGAGTTCTGCAAAGTGGAAAATAAGCTTCAAATCCTATAAACAGCCCGAATCTTCGACTTAAAGAGCCTTCAGCTGCTTCTCTGTGCTTCTCTCCATTGTCTTTGTTTTGACTCGAGGGGGGGGGGGGGGGAGCCTCAAACTAAAGTCGCTGTGGTGGAGAATCAAGCCGACAAAAAGGTTCAAATCAGCTGTTTTAAATATGTTCCCCTCTGATCTCTGTGTTCCTCTCCATGCAAATGGCTGCTTCCACCCTCAAGCTTAGAAGAATTTGTTTGGGGTTCTCAGAGAAGTAAAAAGCAACAATAAAAAGGATTAATCTCCATTTCTACTTTGCATATTTTATGTGTTTTAATACTGAAATCCACCTCTTTCCTGTGGAGAAGCTTATCGGTGAAGGAGGAAACAGGAGGGAAAAATCCATTAAATGCAACTTAACATCGAGGATTCATCTGATTTGGTTGTTTTCCTGCAGCTGCTGCATCCATGCTGCTTATTTTAGTCAAATATCCTGAATGGGGGTTGCTGGATGTGAACCAGCAGCTCTGTGGGTCCAGTACTGGGAGGCTGAGGAGGGTTACATCTTGGTCCTCATGCTTTGTTCAACACTTTGACCCTGCAGAATGATTTTTCAGCCAAAGACCTCCTTACCCAGCGGTGTCAGTTTACGCCTTAGCTCAGGTTTCCCATTCGGCACAATCTGATGTCCAGGTGGTCGAACCAGTTCAGTAACAGCATAATAACCTAAAAATAATGAAAACTAAAAGTTTTGCTTATTGTTTTAATATATTATAAAGATGTTTACATTTAAATAAACTATCTTTTTTAAAAAGATTAAATGAGCTGTTAAAAATGAGCAAAATTTGTTGTCTGTATATTTTATTTTTAATTAATTTCATTTGATACTTTTATGATATAAATTAATTTTAAATAAAATTTCTAAAATAAATGTGATATTTTCTATCAAAATGTATTCATAAAATTGATCAATTATATGTATTTTGATTTTTATAGATATCTTTTCAACTTTGTGCATAAAATATATTTGATTTACAAACATTGTTTTATATTTTTAAGTTTATGATTCATTCAACTTGTTTTATTTATTAATTTATTAATTAATTTTATTTATTTCACACATTAACTTTTTATATTAGTGCTTGGATTCCATTTTTAAAAAATAATCTAATTAATTAAAGCCTTTGTAATTAACTAGTCTTTTAATAACATATTGTTTGCCCAAAAAGCAACATTTTTATAAATAAAATAGATTTTAGTGGAGGAATAAATGAAATAATAAACACAGACATAAATATCATAAATCTGGGGTTTTTAAAAGTCTGGAAACCCCTTTTAATTGAATTTCTATCAATTCAAAATTGCTAAAATAATATAAAATATCCATGGCCAAACTTAAGAGACTGAAATTTAAATTTTATCTTAAGTAAATTAACTAACAGCTCAAGTCTACAACATGTTACAGTACTTTTAACATTTAAATGTTTTTGTACAGACTCTTCACTAACAGACTATTTACTATTTTATATTTACTATGTGACAGTAAAGCAGACTGTGTTGTGGCTTCATTCTGGTCGTGCAGCAGACATGAACACCTGCTGCTCTGGTTGCAGCTGGAAGCTGGATGCTGCAGTAAGATCAAACGCTATTGGCTGTCCTAAAAGTCTCTAAACGACATCATTACCTAATTTGCATAATCCATCTGGTACATAGTTATAATGATGGAAGATGCTGCAGAGAGGAATAAATTTTACAACATAAAAACATCTTGTCAATATTTTCTTTGTTTTTTTATTTTTGTCATTTGGTTTTTAATTGGGGATCTACAACATGTTTCAGAACTTCCAACTTTTTTAACTAGTTTTTGTTTAAACTCTTCATTAGCAGACATTAACATCAGTAAGCCCAGACGGGATCAGACATAGCAGTTTGTGCATTTCATTTTACATCTGGTAAAGATGGAGCACCTTCTCCTTCTCTGGGGGGTTGGGACTGCTGCTGCATGAGGACCGAGCCTCTTCAGAGGGCTTCTGGATGTGGGAGGGGCATGTGCAGCAATGCTGATTATTAAGAATAAATAACACGTACCTGCTTTCACATCACATCAGTCCGATAGCCGCAGAAAAAGCTGCTAGATTTCTCATTAGTTGCTTTTTGGTAAAAAAAAAACAAAAAAACAAAAAACAAAAAGCAACTAATGACTCATGAAGTGTCCAAAAGTTTGCTAAATGTAGCAACAAAGTCGCTACAAGTCCAGGCTGCAGCCTGGAGAACAAGGCGGGGATGGATATTGGGCGGGGTTGGACGTCCAACATTTTGACTGGATTAACCCCAACCCTAACTGTAACCCTGACCCTAACCCAGCCACGCCCATTGGACATCCAACCCCACCGGTTGACATCCAACCACGCCTATTTGACATCCAACCACACCCATTGGACATCCAACCTCGCCCGTTTGACTTCCAAGCCCCGACATTTAACATCCAACCACGCCCATTTGACATACAACTCCGCCCATTTGACATACAGCCACGCCCATTGGACGTCCAATCCCGCCCACTGGACTTAGCACCCCGCCCAATATCCAGGCCGACCCCCTTCTCCAGGCTACAGCCGGGGGTTATTGGCTGCTGCCGCTAACACAGAAGAATAAACAATACACGCTTACACATCATTCAGCAAGTCTTCAATAACACCAGAAAAAGTTGCTACACTTGTTGGTTGTTACTTTTTCTTTCATTAGAGTTGCTAAAGAGGTCTGTAAAATCGCTGCACATGCCACCAAAGTGCTGCGTTTTTAGCGGACGTCTACCGTGTGCATCCCGGTGTACCAGGAAATTGTGCACTGATGATTAAATCTGTGCAAAAAGTAAAGTCCAACCTCTAATCTATTTTTAGCGGTATTTGTTTTTGCATAATTCTAGGTGTAATGGAAACCCACCTAATGTCCATTGATTTTGTTATACACTGTTATAAATATTGACATCTGCGATGTGTTAATGAAGACTTGTTGCATGTTCATTACTTTTCATTCACTACAACTTAAAATTGTCCACGTCCTGTCGTGTCAGTTTGCTGTTGCACACTTTGTTTGATGTAACTTCCATTGCAGCTTTTGTGTCACGGCTAGTTACTAGCGTTGTGTCACCCTTCCAGGACTAAACAAACTGATTTTTCTACTCTGTTGACAAATATGCTGCACAGAAACACTCATTCATTTTCATTAATCTTTACCAGTTTGTTTGTTTCTTGTAACCGTAACAGCAGCAGTGGCACAGACTGCGTAAACATAACCATGCTTGCATTTTATATTTGTATATTCTCACTTTAGCACAGCAGCTAATTCAGCATCTATCTTGCATCCGATCTCCGTTCTGAAGTTTTTCTAGCCAGTAAAAGTCCATCTGATGTTGACTGTTTTCTCTTGTTCTGCCATTTCCTCCACTTCTTTTCCTCTCTTCCTCTGATTATATTCTCTTGAGTTTTTCTGCTGAATCTACCAGTGTGTTAATATTCAGTTTGCTAGCTTGTGACACAGCATGCATAGTGATATTCGGCTGTAACATAATGTATTGGCATAAGAAGTAACAAAGCGTTTGTTGTCAGCCCAGTAAAAAGATATACTTTTTACTGTAAGCGTGTCTCTGATCACAGCGTTCTCAGGTGACAAGTGCTGGGCTGTAGTTGCCGGCTAAGGCTTCGAGACGTGTAAGTGTCTTTCTCTTTAATCTTTTGCACACTAAAAACTTAATCCAAATTTAACTTAAAATGTACACTATGTGTTTTTCATAGGCGACCTACATGTGTTTGTATGTCTGTGCCATGAAAAGTGAAAAAAGAATAAAATAAAGACGAAGAAGGAAGTTGCCAGACTACTGTTCATTCTAAGGGTGCAACACATTGTTTCTCATGCTTAGGATGCTGCAAGGCAGCAATGGCAAGAACAAGAAAAACGTCTTGCTAGTGGAATATGTAACAGGCTTTCAATTGCAGATAGAAAGGGGAGGCCAGTAAGTCAACCGCCGATAATAAATACAAAATTATATCCATAGAAATACAGACAGGAGGTAGAGGGAGGCAGCACCATTCAGCTCCACTTCTACTGGAAACAGAAGCACCAAAGTCAAAGCAGTCATAGTGGAGTTAATAATCATGCTAGGACGGTTAGCTACGGCAGATACGGAGCAAAAGGAGCGACACCAAGCAGCATTTGATCCTCATGGTCCGGTTAACTTACATTACTTGCATACATGGGGGTCGCACTGCTTTGTTCTGCTCCTTCTGCTCCCTAGCTGCTGTAGCTAGCTCCACTAGCTAGCATGAATCTTTACTCCCGGGCAGTTTGTTGTCGGTGTTTTTGACTTGAATAAATAGACACAGCGCTACTCTACTGGATTGTATTTATGTTTAAGTAGTTCAGCATGAACGGTCAGTGTTGTAGGGTTAACACAGTCACTGTTCAGCCAGTAAAATGTGAGTATAAACATTTTACCTTTTAAAAAACTAATTTTTTTTTAGAGAGTAAGGTAGTGTTACTTTAAGGTTAATTATATGTACATGAATAATCTTTAACAAATGAAAAAATTAATCTGATCACTTTGGTTTTGCTCTATTTCTGGTTGGATTGCTCCTTCCAGTCCCATTAAGGACTAGAATTGTGCAAAAACTAAATATTGCAATAAAAAAAACCCGCTAATGGAAACACTTACATTCAGAAGAAAAAAGTCTAAAATATTGCTAAAAGTATTTACGCTCTCATGAGTGTGGAAGGAGTTGGACACACACGGGCTTTTAATCACAGGGATAACACTTAGGTAACGCTGGAACATCATGCAGGAAACACAAAACGATCTGAAGAAGGAAAGAAGCCAACGATCTGAATAAACCGTGGAGGGAGAGACACAGGTGAAACACGTGAGGGTAATCAGGCGGCTGGTAGGATGGGGTACACGGGGAGGGGGGGCAGACGAGGCTCCTAGAAAACAAACAGGAGAATTAGACATAAAACTAAAAAACAAACACATTTACATGTAGACTTGACTTTGAAAAATTGTGTGGAACTCTGGAAACCATGGATGGACTCTATGAACACTTAAGAAGGACTGAGTTGTGATGCCCTTAGTTCTTGAGCTGCTCTTCTTTCTCTTTTTCTTTGTTTTGTTGTTTTTTTTTTCATTTGTTTTGTTTAAAAAAAGTTTTGACAATTTACATAAAGTGGGAAAAGATGGGGGGGGAGAAAAAATAAAAATATAAATAAAATATGTCTATGCATATGTAGGCATATAAGTGTATGTATGTGTGGGTACATGTGTACATATATGTATTGTATAGACCTTGTAAAAACAAACTAATACCAAATGTTGTACACACACTTATTTTAATTGTGAACTCTCCCCTGCTAAACCACATAAAAAATTAACTAAAAAACATCTAAAGCGCTAAAATAAATGGAAGAAAAGAGAAACAACCCTGGTAAAGGAACATAATCCTGACAATAAGGTTGTTTTTCAGACGATTTGATACAGAAATACATCGCAAACGTGTGATGGAAACACTTTGTTTGCATTTATGTGTCCGCGGACGTGACGCTGAGGGTCGTGACCAGTTCATTTCCCTGAAAAGATGACGCGGTGTGGAACAAACAGTAACAAATTTCAGAGTTTTAGAAAATAACACAAGGAAGAAAAGCTATGAAAAGACGTAGCAAATTCTCCGCAGCAAGCAGAAAACCACAAATTAACGCTACGTTGCTACTTTGCATAAGCTGCAATTCTCTTAAAATCTTGTTCCTCTCACGAGATTTTACGAGAATTGATGCTAATGTGCTAAACACTTTTAATGGAAACACCCCGCAAATCTTAATTGCTGTTTGTCGAAACTTATCACTTTTATTTTGGGAAAAACGTAACGGAAACGCAGCTTTTGTTTGTGTTTTAACGTCGAGCTGGACTTCCTTGATGTTCTGGTTTCTGGACTCTGGGTTTTTCTTAAGTTTTTGTTTTCTGTGTTCTGGATGTACTTCCTGCCCCTGTCTCTCCTGCTTCTCAGTTGCTGAACTCCACACCAGCTTCTTGTTTTTCATGACCAGAATAACCACTTACCTTCGCTCAACGCATTCATCCTGTATTAGTTTGTCTTCGTTGCTTCACTTTCCTGGTTTGTCTGTTATGAGTTTGGGTTTAAGAACATGTTCATTTAGTTAAATCCTGGTTCTGGCCTTCCAGTTACTCCTGTGTTTTTCTCTGACGGTGGATCAGAATAAATGAACAGAGCATTATAAAGGATTAATCTTCATGTTTTACCGACTTCAGAGTTAAATAGAGCTGTAACTGGTGAATGTAAGCAACAGCAACTTGCTGGCAGCAGCTCTGAAACGTTTGGCAGGATTGTTGGTGCGTTAAAATGTCTGTGAAACTTTACATTCCCGGGTTTAACGTATCATCCTAAATCTCCGTCCCTGTCAGGAGATGTGTATATCAGAGGCAGATGTAGATGTTAAGGTCTCAACACTAATCTGCTGTTGACTGTAAAAGTGATATTGGTCCCCAGGAAGGACCAGTGACAGATTAAAGACGGATCCAGTTACACGCAGGCACGTCAGTTATGGGATTTTGGCTAGCTGCTGACATAACGTCGTCTGAGAACTTCACGTCGTGGTTTTTTGCTTTTTGTTTTACTTTTTCTGGAGACGTGCACAGAGTTTTTAGACGGCAACATGATCTGGGATCTGTGAAGCACATCTCAGGGTAAAATGCTGTTTGGGGTTTTAATGGGATCAGGAAATGCTCCAGCTCGGCCAGTTTGAACCTCCAATATTTATTTTTCTGCTTCTAAACAAAGATTTGTGGGGGAAAAAAAGCTTTGGTTTGTTGTTTTCCTGGTTTTACTGATGTCAGTTTGAGACCAAACTCAGATATTTTGATGCAAATCAAGAGGCTTTGGTTACGTGAAGTTTTTTAATTCGGAATTAATAAATCGGAATTAAATCCTTCGGAATTCAGTGAAATTTCCAATGGAAATTTGCATAAGGAATTAAGTGTTTACATGGTTGGTTTTCATCAGTTTAAAGCGGAATTAACTTTTATTCAGAATTAATAATTCAGAAATAAATAATTCGGAATTAACGTATTCTCCTACGAGTTTACATGAAAATAATAATAATACGACTTAACGTTTACATGAAACACATGGGAAGGGTTTTGATTGGACAGAGGGTGCACGTGACGTATGACGTATACGGGGAAAAAAAACAAAGTTTGCTCCCTGCTTCTCGTCTTTTCAGTCGTAACTTGTAAAAACTACATAATAAGAACCAGTTTCACCACTATTTTTATTATAAATGTGAAGTAGCAGCTCAACACGAGCATACTACTTCACTTTCTGCAGCAACTGAGAAGGAGAAGAAAGATAGACCAACGAACACGGGAGGCAAAACAACGCGCGTCATCGGGACAGGACAAGGTAACGAGCATGCTCAGAACGACTGGAATTAACTTAGAGCGGAATGAAGGTTTACATGACAGAGGAATTAAATAGGTTTGGAATTAAAATGCGAATAAACAAGACACTTACATCGGAATTACGTTTAATTCCAAATAGAAATTAGCATTAGGAATGAAGTGTTTACATGTTTGTTTTTCATCAGTTTAAAGTGGAATTAACTTTTATTCGGACTTAAACAGGAATTAAAACTCCCGTGTAAACACGCGGATTGCCTCCTCGTGACTCCGTGTTTCTCTCAGTAAATGGTCCTGCTGGTGATTGTTGTGGCAAACCATTAATTACTGGTTTGCTAAATTCAGCGTTCATTGACATTTTGCACGTGCCACACTTTTCAGCACAATGACAGTGAACACGATGCAGAAAAATCATCCATGCCATCAGCTGATTTCTTTAAACAAAGAGAGGTCCGAGGCTCTGATTCCGTCTCTGAAAAGGGAAAAGAAAGAGGCTGTTGTTCGGCAGCAACTTGTTTGTTAAACCCTTCCACATCTTCCTGCTCCGTATTCTCGGAGGTAATCGTTAGAACTTCCTGTGGTTCTGTCCAGACCACGGTCCGCAGCCTCTCCTCGCCGGCCGGGGTTTTTCCAGTGTGTGTAAACATCAGGGACCGGCACACATCTCCCCTCCAGTGGAATATTGATTGAGAGGAGCACTTACTGTGACCGTTTCACCTCACTCCACAAAATAGTTCTATGAGGAGCCACCAGGAGACAGGAGTCATGGCTGAGGTGGGGGGAGCAGCTTCTACCTCCAAAACCTTTGGTTTCCAGTTGTTGCTCTTCCTTTGAATGCCTGAAACCTGGACTTTCTAAGCAATAAATACTGTAGCAGATATTATATATGAGCTCATTTACATTTAAGCCTTTTCAGAAACTAATTGGTTTTGTTCAGTTTAATGATGAACAGCTTTTACACGACTGGTGAAACTCTTTCAGTCTTTAAGGCCAAATAAGCCTCTTTTTTTTTTTTTTTTGTGGGGAAAAAGTCTTAATTAACTTTCTATGATGAGACAAAGTGTAAATAGTCGGACTGGATTTGACCTTGTCGTTAGTTCCTGCAGTTCCTGGCTTTGTGGAGTTTAAATTAAATATTATTAGAAAATTAGTCATAATTCTGCTCCAAGACCTGAAGCAGAACAAACGTATTTATTCTTAGACAATCTTTTGTTCAGCTCTGATAAAATCTCCGCTTTATGCACTATTTATCATCATTATCATTACCATCATTCACTTTTATTTATCTAGTGTTAAACCTAAAATGCCCCTCAGCCCCAACAACACCACATTTCTATTGTCTGTTTTTATTTGTTTCTTTTATTCTGTATTATTTTCTGCAACTTTCAGCTTGTTTACATTTTGAAGTTAAAGACTGAAAAAGAGCAGAAAATGCTGGAAACAACCTGCAGGTTTCCAGGTTTGGAAGTATCAAGAGGGTTTTTATAAAATCCAGTCTATCTTTTATTCTTCAGCCTTTAATTTTTATCATAATAATCTGCTCTCATTGTCTTCTACATTAAGTAAAATGTGTGTACTTGTAATAGCTGCTGAAAAGACAATAAATAATTAACAAATAATTTTTTTTTTTTTTTAAGTAATTAATACCTCGTAGGATGGAGGGGGTTTGAGTTGTGGAGCTTAAATTCAGTTTCTGCGAAACAGGGATTTTAATAAAATGAAATGAAGAATAATTTGTTAATCCCTAAAACCCCAGGAAATTATTATTATTACTGTCATCATCATTATTATTTATTATTATTATTATTATTATTATTGTTGTTGTTGTTATTCATATTGTTATTCATATTGTTGTTATTATTTCAATTTTTATTATTATTATTATTATTATTATTATTACATTCAGTTATTTAAGTCATATGTAGTCACTAAATTGTAATTTTCCAGTTGTACTATTTGATTTGATTTGATTTGATTTGATTTGATTTCATTATTTTTTTAAATAAGTTTGTAAGAATTTTAAAACATTCGTCTTGTCGTTTTCAAAGCGGTACATAAAGATGCCTTTTAGGATTTAGGAACACGACGTGATGAACGGTATTCGGAGAGCAGCATTTTAACAAGACAGCAGAAACAAATGAAAGTGTGACAAAGTGTTTCCCGGGGCCGGTGTGGATTAACGGGCTGCTAAGCAGTGGTTTGCGGCCTCGCGGGGGCACCTCGCTTCTTGAGGCCCTTATGTAATCCTGGCACCCTGTCAGCCCCACGCAGCCTCTGTGAATTCCTGCCGTGTTACTGGATAGTCCGCTGTTACCACACAGAGTGTAGGTCAAACATATCAGAGAGCAGCCATCAGGAACATCTATATCTCCCCCAACCCTCCCTGTCTCTCCAGCCAACTACGATCTGTCACTCTTGCATAAGCGTTGCCATGCGTTGCCATGGCGGCGAGTTTTAGCTTCCATGGTGTTGAAGCCGAGGGAACATCGTGCAGCTGTTGAGCGGGGGACGCTCTTGTCAACGCAGAAGTCCACTTTGGTTTCATAGAAACATCTTTTAATTGGTTCTTTAATGAGACAAAGCAGGCTACACCAGGAAAAAGCTTGGTTTTGTTATAACAACTGCACTCTTACATACATTTTTACAGTCATCGACTCCCTTTTTTATAACACCACACAAATCTATATACTCAATGGCTTTTTAGAGTTTTACTTGAAAATGTTGCTGATATTCTGGCAGATATGCTTGTGAATTGCTAATTGTGTGTTTTTAATCTGAGACTGTGCCCTCCCCACCCCACCCCCATTGACCTGTGACCTTTCCAAAGGTGAGAGGAATTCACAACAAAGTTTAAAGTTCCTAAACGTTGTGCTCGGCGTAAATCGACCTAGGGTCTTTGCTTCTGAACAACATGCTTTTCTCGGTTTTAAAGTACTACGTTTTTCATATATTTTTTCGTCACATACAAAACAGAGAAAGTCAGTATATACACCCTCCGTCTCCGTGGCAACCACAAGTCCGTCTCCCTGCCAACATGTCGAGCAACGATCCAGCGGAAGCGTCCTCGGTTTCAGTCTGTTCTCTAATCATGCAGTTCAAAGGAAGGAACATCATCGTGGACACAAATCTTTAGAAATCCTTTGAAGTGGTTGGTCAGTTCAGCAACAAAGTCTCAAACTGGAGGAAAATCCTTCGAAGAGGGGTGGTCCATCTGAGGATCTCTGTGTGTCGCGTCAGTTCGGTTACCATCAAAACTCCAACTGCACATCCGGCAGCGTAGCGATGGAGCTGAAGGGGAGGGGAGTGGGGTAAAAGTGGACTTACAGCTGATAGTTTAGGTTGGGTTGGAGTTTCCTCATCTTCATACCGGCCGGTCGACGGCGTACTGGCAGGGGCTGAGGTTGGACACGGGGTTCTGCACCGCAGGGTAAGCAAAGTTGGTGTGCTGCTTGGCTTTGAGCCGCAGGCTGGCCAGGCTGGAGTTGCAGGTATCTCTGTACATGTACGGACTGGCTGTGGTGGCGTACGGACAGGTGGCTGCCGTCACCGCCACCGAGTTGAGTGCCGTGGGGCTGTTGAGGTTGCCCAGGTTGTTGAGCCCAGTGGCAGGAACTCCAGTCACTGCTGAGGGCACCATGCTAGAGGCCATGTTCATGGAGGGGATGGAGCTGGGGGGGGAGAACATGGGCTGGGATGACAGGGGGCTTACATTCATTGAATTAAAGAATGGGAAGCTCTTGGCAGAGAGCGGGCTGCTCGCTAGACTCTTGGTGGCCCAGTTATTGTAGGAGTAGCCTGTGTACATGTCGTCGTAGGGCTGCATGAGTCCGTTGAACTGAGCTCCGAAGCCATTTTTGCACAACTCCGCCTGCTGGTTCCTCTCCCGCTTCCTCCACTTGGCCCGCCGGTTCTTGAACCATACCTGGAGAAACCAAATGGGGAGAAGAGGGTCAGTGTGGTGGAAGAGCTGCTCACCGTTCCACGTGACAACCTGCAAAAAGCTTTTTCAGATTTTCATTTTCAAACAGAAGCCGAGAAGTCGCAGGAAGACTTTTTTTTAAGGTAAAACTGCCAAATCCTGATGAGTTAATCGATCTCATTGGGATGTTTTCGCCTCCAGCTTCACTCATAATTTAAGCTAATTTGATTTTTGAGAACAAAGAGAGAAAAACTTATTTAATTATTTTTCAAATGAATGTTTCCATCAAAAACTGAAGTCAATAAAGTCTAATTCTAAAATACATCCAGTCAGAGTGTTTTAAACCCTCTCAAATGATTTCAGTAATATTGTGTGCATAAGTATCCAGCAATCTGGAAAGACACAATGATCCCAGAAAGTAAGTTTGAGTGTATCATCAAACAGTCATATTAGGCTGAGCTTATTAAAACTAATCATTCACTTATTTAAATAGTGAGCTTCCAATGAAAGAAATGTCAGGGAAGGGCAAGCTTCACATTTGTCATTTTATGGTCCTATATTTAGAGGATATGAGTTGGATTAAAGCTTTAGTGGAAATTTTAAATTGAGTGGTTTTAGAGACGAGAGCGAGTTTCCCTGTGGGGAAAGTTCTGGACAAACTTTAGATTTTACATTTCACGGTGAGAAAAGTGTTCAGAATCCTTCTGCTCGCCTGGTAAAACTCACGTTTGTCTGACATGAACAACATATGTTAACTGATGAAGCAGCTCCTCTTCCTCCTCTGCCCTCCCGGCAGACCTGCTGTTCTGCTGTGGATGTTAAAGGCTAAAGCTTCCCGATCATCTGCGGTCTTTTCATTCCTACAGCCAGGATCCGTGGACTCATTCTGGACCAGGATCTGGACTTTCTCTCACATGTAAAACAGCTTTCTGGGACCAGCTTCTCCCGCCTGCCTCACCTTACAAGAATGAGGAGCATCCTGAGGGATGATTTTTTACTTCCAGATTAGAGGACTGTGAATTCTGATTATTGAATCCTCATCAGAGATCAGATTTTTCTCTTCGTCAGCTTCCTCTTCAGTCAGGGACAGAATTTAAACTTCCTTTTCTCACATATAAAGCTCTTAGTGGCCAAGATCCATGGATCTCAGAGATCCAGATGTCCTCATCACTCTCAGACTGGAGATTTACTGCTGGTTCCTGGAGGTTCCAGTAGAACCTTCAGCTGTCAGATCCTCTCTGTGGAACCAGATCCCAGTCTGGCTTCAGGAAGCAGATGGATGGATGGATGGATGGATGGATGGGTGGATGGAGGGGTGGATGGATGGATGAATGGAGGACTGGATGGATGGATAGATGGATGGATGGATGGATGGATGCATGAATGGATGGATGGAGGGGTGGATGGATGGGTGAATGCATGAATGGAGGACTGGATGGATGGATGGAAAGGTGGATGGATGGATGGATAGGTGGATGGATGGATGGATGGACAGATGGGTGGATGGATCGGTGGATGCATAAATGGATGAATGGAGGACTGGATGGATGGATAGATGGATGGAGGGGTGGATGGATGGATGGATGGATGGGTGGATGCATGAATGGAGGACTGGATGGATGGATGGATAGGTGGATGGATGGATGGATGGATGGATTGACGGATGGATGGTCAGATGTATGTATGGATGGATGGGTGGATGGATGGATGGATTGACGGATGGATGGTCAGATGTATGTATGGATGGATGGGTGGATGGATGGATGGATGGATAGGTGGACGGATGGATGGATGGATGGATGGATGGATGGATGGATGAACGGATGGATGGATGGATGGATGGATGGATGGATGTTGTACCCTGCTTTTCGCCCAAATACTGCTGGGATAGGCTCCAACTTCCCCGTGACGCCTCATTGGATTAAGCAGTTAGGGAAATAAATGAATGAATGCTTATGAAGGTCATTTTCTTTGTTTGTTGTGTGTTTACTGACTCACGTCTGTCACCGTGCTTTGTACTTAATGTATTTACCTCTGAATGCCTTAGACAGAACTCTCTTCCAATAGAGGTTTTTAAATATGGAGTAGGTAATGTTGGGGAGCTAGTAAGATTTTAAAGCGGCGCCCTGTCTTGGCTCCTCCCCCTCTGGTTTTTCTCCAAGGCTTTTGTATTCGCAGCTTTTTCCACCAACGATTTTCTCTTTCTCGGCTGTTTAGCAGAAGGAGGCAAATAAACTGAGCCGAGTCGGAAAAGCCTTCCTGCATTTTTTCAGCCATGTTTGCCTTCCGAGTTTCTTCTTCACTACTTTGTATTTTCATCCTAACACGCTGTTTATATGCAGGGTGTGGCTATCAGGTATTCACTGCTGGAGGGGGAGGAGGGGAGCCGGGAGAAGAAGCTACGAAATATAAGAAATGAACAACTTCAATTCGGCCCAAATGTTTTACAGATTTACAGTAAACTGAGGGGTCTAACTATATTCCTTATTGTTCATGATTACAGAATGTATAGACTGCTATCAGGACGAGGAACCACTTCACCCAGAGTAACATTACCTACCCCAGTCTTAATCTGAATGGGATGTTTTTCTGGTTAAATAAATCTTAAATAAAAAAGAGGAAAATATTAAAACAATAAATCAAAATAAAAGGAAAACGAGAGATGAACCAAGTCGTTCTTTCCTTTCATTAATCTGAACTCTGGGGACTGAAAACATCTTTCAGCAGCTGCCTACAGGCTGAAACGCTTTGCTACCAAACCAGTCAAACCTTAACAGACCATCTGTTGTATTCAAGACATTTCATTCCAATTTAATTGAACTGAAATTTGACTGAATGAGATCCCCATCCCTTTTTATTTTCCCTTCGCTGTGCCTTGCAGGTGGCTGAGCTTTAGCAGGTAGAAATGAGGGTTAGAATGACGATACAGTTCCCACATTTTACTCTTCACGCTTCTCTCCTCCATTTCATTCCCTCTACATGAACACTGCAGTAAATCTGATGAATCGTGACTCCAGAGTTTCAGAAATATGGACACATGTTTAACACCCACGTCAGAGATTTCCTCCCAGCATGTCCACAGTCTCCGTCCCCGCAGACCGGATCACACATCATCAATAAGTTCCTTCTGACTGATTAAAAACAGCTCCTGACAAATCATATGAAGTACGCGGGGCATGCGGGAATCCGTCTGCATGCGCAGCTTTAAAGAGACACTGATGGACATTTGGGGACAAGACAATGAGCGGTGTGTTGTGCTTTCAAAATAACAACGGAGCGTGCACGCTATGTGACCTTTCATCCAGCCAACATTAATTTGATCCATTACTTGTCAGGCAGGCCAGCGACTGTATTGTCATCCATCAGTGTGTCCTCCCGCTCCATATAGCCGCAGTGAGCGAACCTGGGTGTGTCCGCATTCAGCTGCACCTTTGACATTTGAGTTTACTGAGCGGAGGAAATAAATCATCTTCTAATGCTGGAAACTATTTTATCCCTGAGACTTCTTTTCTTCATTCTGTGTCAGAATAAACTGGTGTGTTTTTATGATGGTTTAGGCAGTTTGGAGACCAGAGACGTCCCACAGTCTTCACAACCACACAGGGAACCAGAGCTCACGCAGAGGCTTCGTATCGTCCCAGTCAACACGCCGAAACGCTTTCTGTCCTCCGTCCAGGTTGGCAGAGACAGAACAGAAGAAACTACAGCGCTGAGCAGCGCAGCAGCCTGATGAAAATACTTATTTCTGAAGTCAAGTCTGAGAAAATGAAACCAGCTGATTTACAGAAACTCCAGCAGTAAAAAAGCTGATGTCTGGTCGATCGTCTCTTCTAACGATCAGATTTCATCCATGTCACAGGTTTGATCCTCGTCTTGTTTCCAAATTTCTGTGAAGTTTCAGATTAAAAAAGTTGCTTCATTTGTACTGATCTGATCAGACTGGTCTCCCAGAGACGCCTGATGGATGGAAAACTGAGATCATTGACAGTATTGATCTGAGTTTCTCTCAACCAGTCAGCATTACTGATCAAAATCATTGATCCTGCATGGACCAGGATTATTGACACATATCCTGCCGTTAAGGGTTTTTATCTTCATCATCTGAACAATGAACTCTGCTGTAAATCTACTGAAGTTTGGCTGCTTGTTTGAACTTTAGGTGGATGTGTTCAACTCACACAAAGGAACGGAAGGAAAGGAAAGGAAAGGAAAGGATGGAAAGGAAAGGAAGGAAAGGAAGCGACAGGACAGGAAAGGAAAGGAAAGGATGGAAAGAAAAGGATGGAAAGAAAAGGAAAGGAAGGAAAGGACAGGAAAGGAAAGGAAAGGAAGCGACAGAAAAGGAAAGGAAGTGACAGGAAAGGAATGGACAGAACAGGAAAGGAAAGGAAAGGATGGAAAGGAAAGGACAGGACAGGACAGGACAGGACAGGAAAGGAAAGAAAATGAAAGGAAAGGAAAGGAAAGGAAAGGAAAGGAAAGGAAAGGAAAGGACAGGACAGAACAGGAAAGGAAAGGAAAGGATGGAAAGGAAAGGACAGGACAGGACAGGACAGGAAAGGAAAGAAAATGAAAGGAAAGGAAAGGAAAGGAAAGGAAAGGAAAGGAAAGGAAAGAAAATGAAAGGAAAGGAAAGGAAAGGAAAGGACAGGAGAGGAAAAGACATCCTGATATCTCCCTGAAACACAGTTTTCCGGGTGCAGCAGACAGAAACAGGTTTTGTTTCTTGGCTACAGGGTTCGTCTGACTGCTGAATGTTTTGTATTTCAGTAAACAATCAGAAAATTACAGTAATGTTATCAGTGAACACAGTAACTTCATCAGTAAACACAGTAACTTCATCAGTAAACACAGTAACTTCATCAGTAAACACAGTAACTTCATCAGTAAACACAGTAACTTCATCAGTAAACACAGTAACTTCATCAGTAAACACAGTAACTTCATCAGTAAACACAGTAACTTCATCAGTAAACACAGTAACTTCATCAGTAAACACAGTAACTTCAACAGCGAAGATTACGATCCATGAATACAGATTCAGGATCTCACTCCTCTCTGGATGAAACTCTGATCAGATGTTGGGAGACAAAACGGCTCCTCAGCGTAAATAAAAGCGGGCGTGTGGTTTGTAGGACACGGTGCACCCACCCTGACTCGCGCCTCGGTGAGGTTGGTCCACACAGCAATCTCCTCCCTGGTGCTCATGTCCGGGTAGCGGTTCCTCTGGAAGGTGGCCTCCAGCTCCTGGAGCTGCTGGCTGGTGAAGTGGGTCCTCTGCCGCCGCTGCTTCTTCTTCAGAGATCCATCCTCGGCACTGGACTCGTCCAGCTGGTTCTGGTGAGATTTCTCTGTGTCTGCAGGAGGAAAACAGCGGATGTAAGGCCCAGAGGACAATCCTGGCCTAACAACCCGTCTGCATTTATTCTAAGAACGTGACGAAACAAGTGGAGATAAACGCAGTGAAAGAGTTCCTGCAGTTTCCTGCTCATCTCAACATGCAGGGATGTTTTCTTCCTTCCAGGGCAGAGAGCAGCTGGAAGCAGCCTGGAAATCACCAGCACACGTGTATTTATGTACATGTCTGAGATTATTGTCAGAAAAACACTACAAGACATCACACACACTGCTGTCTTATTGTTCCTGCTGGTAAATATGACCTCCTCCAGGTGGGACGCTAATAGATGTTAACACCCAGCCAGGTAGCAGAACTCCTCGCTCACATCACTTTCTGCTAGAAACAGGATCTTATAGGAGTCAGCTTTAATCTGAGCATTTCTGCCATCCTGATGCTTGTTGACAAACGTTTGTTTACCGTTTCCCTCTGCATGTGCTGCGTGTGGTGTGTGGACCTGCAGGCGGCGCCTGTCAGGCTGCTGGTTTCTGCGCGGGGAAGGGGACATCTAAGCCCACACTGCCAGTGCTGCGTTCGCTGACAGGTGACCGTGTGGAAAAACCATCTTTCTTTAGTCCTGTGACGACTGATGGACGTTGGTCTGCTTCACATCCTGATACCAGATGAGGATGGGAGCTTTTATAAGGTCTGAGCCAGCAGGGAGGGAGCCTCCGCTGGGCCCCGACGGCACCAACAACAAGCAGTCAGATGCTTTCTGGCTTAGACTGTGTGAAAAATGCAACAATATGATGGAAATGATCAACATTTATAAATGTTTTTAATCTTGAAACTGGGTGTAGTGGGATTTATCTGGCAGGAGCTGGATGGTGAATGATGTAACCCCACTCATCACAGGACTCAGCTCTGGTCCTCAAGTCCTGCAGGTTTTAGATGTTTCCCTGCTTCAAAACTCCCGTTAACAGGTCACTTTGCAGAGAAGGAGCACAGGTGTCAAACTGGGCCGGTCTCCTGCTGGTTTTTGTTGTCTCCCTGCTCCAACACGCCTGAATGAAATGAATAAATAGGTTGACAAGAAGCTGCTGGATCCATTTGACTTGAATCAGGTGTGTTGGTGCAGGGAAACAACAAAAACCTGCCGGATGCCGGCCCTCGATGACTGCAGCTTCACACCTCTGTCCCAGGCTGACCTGGACGCTGCGGACTTCTTCTGTCCTTTGTGGAAGTGGTTTTAACGACCTGTTGTGTTTTCACAGAGCCAGAAAACTCAGCTCAGACGTGTGTGTGTGTGTGTGTGTGTGTGTGTGTGTGTATTCACATTGTTTCAACGTGGCTTCTGATGCAACAAGAAAAAAACATCATCCTCATACAGTTGTGCTCATATGTCTTCATCCCCTTTCATTAAAGAAAAGGCTGAATTTACAACAGTCACTCAAATAACTGGAGACTTAAAAAAGAAACAATAAATGAAAATTTGCAAAAATATAATTTAGTAATATGCTGTATTTTCATCTAATTGAGTTGAAGAAAGAAAAAAAAAAAAAAAAAACAAACAAATGTGTCCTGGACCAATTAGAGACTTTTCTGTTGAACAGTGGGACAAAATACCTGTCAACAGGTGCAGAAGTCTGAGAGGAACAGAAAACACCTGACTGGAGCGGAAACATTAAAGGATTCTTCAACTAAATATTACTTTATGAACAATGTAATATGTAATAAATTATCTTATGTGTTTGCTTTTAAAAGAAATATTTCTATTGAACCAGAATTAGAAAATAATGTCATGATTTTCATAAGATTTTTATTTATTATTACTTTAGTCAGTTTCAGCTTATTTTACAGGCAGCTGTTTATATTTATATTTATATTTATTCAGGGTATGAATAAATATGAGCACAACTGTACGTACAGCTGTGTTCAGCCTAACGAAGTATGTTAAACACATCCTGACAATGCTGCTCAGCTTCTGCAGGACTCCTTTTGTTTCTCGTTCTGCAGAAAACAGAGGAAACAGGAACGGTTTTCCAACCTGCACCTGGTCTTTAGTTGCCTGAATATGTCTGAAAAATCAAACGCTGTGGATGAAGCAGGTGAAGAAGACATCTGTCCTCTGAATGTTTATGTTTCTCTGTGATCGTTCGTGACTTTCAAGCCACATTTCCATCCATCTGACCACAGAAGAGGTTTCCGCTGCGCCTCAGACTGTTTTAAACAAGCTTTGCTCCGCGGTAGACGTCTGGATTCCTCCTCAGATGTGCCTTCTCATGTGCATGATTGCACTTTCATTACAAATGTACATTTTTCTGAGGCTATTCCACCATTTTTAGCTGCAGAACCTCGACATTTGAGAGCCTCTGCCTCTCTGAAATGCTCCTTTTTCACGCTGCCACACCACTTAACCTGTTGTCTGACGCTCCTCCAGATGCTTTTATTAGCATCACTTCCAGGCTTTTCCAACGCTTTGCAGACACGTTGCTGCCATGAGATCCCCAATCAGCTCATATTCTCCATGAAATGATCAAACATCTCAGTTTCAACATCTGATATGTTGGTTTTGTTCTACTGGGAATAAATGACGACGTTTGGTTTTGTTGGTTTTGGGGTTACATGACATAAATATTCATGAATTATTCTATACATAATAAATGTAATATATTGTGTTGTGTGTTAAATTTAGACATGAGTTTAAATTAGAATAAATTTAAATGGGATGATTTGATCTGAAATTATGTGTGACTGAATGTTTTTCATCTGAAAATGTGGAACAGCTGATGTTTTAAAAGCTGCAGGACCTCAGCAGGTGGATCACACCAGTTCAACACAAACATGTTAAAAACAGTCCTTCTTAACCAGAAAAACATTTCCATGTACAGTTGTGCTCATATGTCTTCATCCCCTTTCATTAAAGAAAAGGCTGAATTTACAACAGTCACTCAAATAACTGGAGACTTAAAAAAGGAACAATAACTAAAAATTTGCAAAAATATAATTTAGTAATATAAGACACTGTTTTTTCATTTAATTGAGTTGAAAAAAATTTTTAAAAAAACAAACAAACAAATGTGTCCTGGACAAATGAGAGACTTTTCTGTTGAACAGTGGGACAAAATACCTGTCAACAGGTGCAGAAGTCTGACTGAGAGGAACAGAAAACACCTGACTGGAGCGGAAACATGTCTCATGTAATATGTAATAAATTATCTTATTTTTTTGCTTTTCAAAAATTTCTATTGAACCAGAATTAGAAAATAATGTCAGAATTTTCATAAATTTTTTATTTATTATTATTTTAGTCAGTTTCATCTTATTTTACAGGCAGCTGTTTTTTTTTCCTTCTTTAATGAACGGGGATGAATAAATATGAGCACAACTGTAGACTCTCAAGTGATTGACCAAAAAGTGTCTGATGTCCTCCTGCAGAGGCTGCAAACAGCAGATTAGCAGTGTGGAGCTGCTAAAGATGGAGCTTTTTCACATATTTTTGTTGTCTGAGCAGCAGCTGGTAACGGATGCATCAAAACAATCCAGCTGAGGACAGAATTATCCAATCACACGTCAGCTGACACGGGCTTAAACATCCGGCTGCATCCGGAGCCGTTCGGGCACGGTGAATGATTGTTAAAATGAAAGGAGCACACATCCATGTTGTGTCTACCAGGCTCCTCTCCAGAACATCTGACTCCCGCAATTTGAGGACCTCACAGAAAGAAGTGAAATTAGCTGCAGAGCTAATCCGGAGGATTAGGCTTTTGTGGCTGGGGCAGGTTGGGCTCTGTTTGGCGAGGGCTTAGCTCTCTGGGAGCAGTTCGGAGTGATCAGCGGGGTTTGAAAAGAGGCTCCACAGGGCCACCAGCAAAACCAATAAGAGCCCGGCTGAGGCTGTTATCTGGCAGTAAACTGACACTGGGTAAGCCGTCACTTAAGGCCAAAAGTCTACAACACAATACAGAGGAAAGGCCCGGCCCTTTTCCACTGATGCACCCCCTAACAATCTGACTGGTAATGTGCGGATATGACGAGGGGTCGGCTTCTCAGACGACTCTTCAGGAGAAGCATCTCTGAACCGAACCACAGCGGAGGAAAGATGCTTGGAAACGAGCTTGATGGTTTTATTCGCTTCAGATTCAGGTTTTTTATCTCCAAACTGAAACCCGGAAGTGTTCAGAAGCAGCCAGAGACACTTCACAAGAGCGGCCCTTTTTTTTTCTAAAAGGGGAAAGTTATTATAGGAGCACACACACACACACACGCGCGCGTGATTTGCCTGAGGCACAGGCGTCAGCCCTGCTCATGTAACCACATCATTCCTCCCAACAATCAAATCCAGATTTACACCATTTTTTCTGTATTATGGAGATAAAAGCATCGTTTGGTTTAAACAATAATCTTCATTTCAAGTTTTCTTCATGTAAAATCAGCAGAAAGCTGCATCAGGTGTGTGTCTCACACATTCAGTCTGCAGATGCGTCTTTAATTGGGTAGAAACCATTTCTCACTGGAAATAAAGCAGGAAAATCAAACCAATGACAAAAAAAAAATGTTTCATCCTTTCATTACTGGCATAAAACTTTTTTTTATTTGTTTGGTGTTAAAATCTGGGAATTAAATGAAAATTTCTGGATTTTCTTCTACATTTAGGAAAATAAAAGGTCAAACTATTTTTGTTGACAGTTTGTAATCAGATTAAATTTACAGAAAAATGTAAATTAAGTTGGAAAAATACTAAAATATTATAAATAATTAGAATAATATTTCGATTATAAAGTAGATAAAAATCTTTTAAGACTCATAAAATTACAGAAAACTTTTCCTCCAACATGTTTGACTGAATTTCTGATCTCATGGATTAAAACCAGGTTTAACACAGAAACTCTCCACAGCTGCTGATTATTATATTGATAAAAAATCAGCTGATTATCTGAAGCCTCTGACGTCATCGGATCCAAAAGATCAAACGAGGTCGCGTTCAAAGACACGGCCACGGTCGGATTTTCGGCTGCATCATCCAGAGGGCATTAAGAAGCTATCAGTCAGCAGCAGGCCGCGGCTGTGGGGTTGCACACATCTGCCGCGTGTGCGCGAGCACGTGACTGCGTGTAGGCTCGACGACACGCACATGAAGGCCCGGTTCCGGGAAGACAACATCAGTTTGTTTTCATGTTGGACAGAATATTTCACTGGACATGTTTTTATTTATAAGATGCGCATAAAAATAAATCAATAATTACCAATTATTCTATTCTATTCTATTCTATTCTATTCTATTATGTTATGTTATGTTATGTTATGTTATGTTACGTTATTTTATTTTTATTTATTTATTTATTATTTATTTTGTATTTATTTTATTTATTTTATGCGTATATTTCTTAATCTTTCTGTTTCTGGAGAAGTTCAGAAACAGAAATTATGTGTTTGGTCCAGGTTCATCTAAACTGGCGCAGATCAGCCTGTAAAAGCGGCGCAAAAAGAGCGAAAGATGTAAAGATTATTTTAGTTTTTAGTTTTTAGTTTTGTTTTCGTTTTTCTCCAAACCAAACAGCGCAAATATCTGCGCTTTTCCCAGGTTTTCTGCGTCAGAAAGTCACATTTAAAAAGGCAGAAATGACGCGCAGCTCATTGAGATGATTTGGAGTTCTTGAATGGTTTTGTTTTTTGGTTTTTTTTTAGATGTTTTTGTTTTTCTGTGATGTGTCGGGGTGCAAGCGGACGTGCACGGTCCAGACAGATGCGTGCACAGCTTGTTGACTGACCGCTGTTGTCCTGGCCCTTACATCCCTGCTCGTGCTGCGGCGTCCCGGAGCCGGAGAGCGACAGCGCCGGGCTGCGGGCTTCACTGTCCGTCAGCAGGTTAAAGTCCATAACCAGGCTCTGCAGACACACACACACACACACACACACACACTACCATCAGGCTGCTGATGAAAACATTTCAGCTGTAGAAGAAAACATGGATTTATTTCCACATCAGGATAAAACCTTCAGAATTCATGGTTCATAAGAAAGTTTTAGCTTTTTTTTTCCTTTTAGAAACTTGATGATTTGTTGCTTTTTGTCTTCTTGTTGTGACTTTATGTGTGTTGGAATAAACATAAACACCGACATGTTTCTGTTCTGTTTCTGTTCAGCTGCTCTTCACACACAAGCTTAATGCAAGCATAAACCAAACAAATAACCTGAAATGAGAATAAAAGATTTCTGATTTATTTCAGTTTTTCTGTCATTAAAAAAAAAGATAAATATACAAAGTGACCCTACAGGAACACATTTCACCCAGCGTTGCTTTAAAAGCCGGTTTTGTGCATTTTTCCTGCTTTTCAGATAAAAAAAAAAAAACCCCACCACATTTCACCGTGTCCTGCTTTTCTCCACTACGCGCCGTGGGAAGGTAAATCCACGCGGCGTGTTTCTGTGTATTTGTTGACTCGGTCCGGTCTTTCCATGGACTCTGTGTGTTGGTTGTGATCCGGATCCTCTTCAGGAGGCTGACATCAGCAGCTAAAACCAGCGCTGCCTCTAATTCGGGAAACACGCGGAGAGGAATGAAGGCCCCACTGTGACATTTTCACAGCAAATTCAAGCCGCTGAGAGAAATAACCGCCTGTTTATTTCTCTGACAGCAGTTAACACCTTGACAATCTGGAGAGAGGGAGGGGGTGTAAATATAGTCCCCCACCCCACGCACCCACGCACCTCCGAGCTGATAGGGTTTGGATGATTTATGACTCTGCTGCAGGTAAAGTCAGAAAATTCTGCTGAAAGCGGCTCCTTCATGCAGGGAACTGTTCCACCTTAAACATCAGCTGCTGGTTTGTTTCCCTGCTGTCATCAGGAAGTCAAAGCTGCCCCCCCACGCACCCCACGCCCCCACCCTCCAGGTGACCCACCCCAGTCCGGGCTGTGCGGTTCCACGCTTTCAGAAAGAAGCAACAACAGGATTACTTTTTCAGAAACACACTCCACCCCCACCGTGATGTTTCCCTGCAGTCTGTTTGCCACCATGCCAGCCTTTTGTATTCCAGTCACATGTGCCTCGCGATGCCCCCCCCCCCCCCCCCCCCAACACACACACACACACACACACACACACACACACACACACACACACACACACACACTCAACAACACACTTGATTAAACTTGTTCCCTCAACATCAGACATCCTGTTCTGCTCCCATCAGCTCCACCTGCACAGCTGCTGCTGGATGAACAGATGTGACATAAACGCTGCTCATTCTGGACTAAAAAAAAAAAAAAAAAAGTCTTTTTCTGGCTTCTTTTATAATTCATTTTATTGTATTTTAACTAATTTTCCACAACCAACCAACCACAACTAAGGCGTGCCACTCAGAAGGCAAAGCAAAGGCTGATAGTTTTGCTTTTCTAGTTATTAATATTGATATTAAAAGCGCCGAAAACGGCACTAAAATCTGTCAAAACAAAGCAGACAAACATTCCTCACATCGTGTCCTGATTTAGCTGCTTTAATAGACATCTGGGAGGCATGTTAGGTCAATATTTATGATGTTTTAAAGAGCTGAAGTAACCTGGAGACTGGTTTTGTGTCAGATAAAACCCAGCAGCCCCACTTTGTGCTGGTTTTCCCTTCCTGACTTGTGTGTCTGTCCGCGTGAAAAGCAACATTTTTCTGCTTTAAGCTTCAGCACCTTGACTTTCTGCCTCATCTGACAGTTGCAGCAACATTTCCCTCCATCCGACACATCTGTCGCTCCACAAACAGCCCACGTGAATGTCCCCAGCATCACCGTGGGACGAAGACTTGAAAGAAAAGACTCATCTGGTTCGTGTTGAGCATCCGTGAGAATGATGGCCGCATCTCACTGCAGATTAGAAGACAGAAAAGTGGGTCTTCTGCTGGCAGCCGGGGGCTACCGCTGCATCCATGGGAAGAAAAGATGCAGGACTCAGGATAAGGCCAAGCCTCCCAGTGGAGAGATTACCTTGCTAAGCGCGCTGCCTTCGTGTCGTGGCCGTGGGTTAATCAGCCTCTGATATGGATTTGTGGGTGAAAGTTGACTTTGGGGTCAGTTCATAATATTGTTCTTCCCCCCCCCCCCCCCCCCCCCTTTCCCTCTGAGCATGACTCAGTACCAGCACGTGATGGGTCTGTTTCCAGATTCCAGGCCAGAACCAGAAGCAGCGCGCGGGACGACGTCTGTCGCGCGCATTAGTCCTGTTTCAGTCCTGCATTCTGGCAACTTGGGCCACGTTTCACGGCCTTCTGTCAGTCGTGCTGCTGGACACTTTGAAGACAGCTTGAAACTCCGGTTTGGAAATTCACCACAGACACGGTTTGTGTCTGAGAAACGACGCAGGTCTCGCGCCAGTTTACCTGATCTGTAGCTTCTCAAAATCCCTCCGCGATGTACTGCGGCTGGAACAGTTGAGTCAGATCGGGGTTCAGAGCAACAGCTGTCCCTTTGTGGGCTGTGTGTCAGAGAGGCCCAGTATTTTGGTTCGACATATGACTGGGATCCAGTTCTGCGGACTTTATCCGCGCGCGCGCAGTGATGGATGGACGGACTGGTGTCCATGTGGTGCTGAGAGGCAGCAAGGGTGTGTGTGTGTGTGGGAGGGGGGGATGCAAGCCAGTTATTTTGTACAGAACAAGGTGTCTGTACAACCAACCCTTGCCCCTTACACACACACACACACACACACACACACACACACACACACCAGCCCTTCATCTCATCAGAGGCTCTATGATTTCATTTCCCAGGAGCCCCCAGAACCAGTCCCCTCTCCCCTCAGCAGGTCCAACAACGTCTGGATGAGCTGGATCTGCTTGAAGCAGACACCTCTGGCTTCATGCCCCCCTCGCGCGCGCGCGCTTCAGCCTCGCTGGGATGGTTCCGTGTTTACTTATGATGCTGAGGTGGGGGGGGGATGAGGGCCTCCGTGGACACAGTGAGATTCTGGTTTGATGAGCAGTCGTCCAATCTCATTTAAATACATATCTGGTTATGATGATAATAATAATAAAAGCAGAGGAAGCAGGATCCATCTGGCGGCGCGCGCGCCAGTCTGCATGCATTAGCCTGGGAATTATTCATAAACGCGTTGAGAATTAATTCCCGGGATTAAGAGTTGATTAAGATGTGTGTCACTTTGCTGTCTGGGAACTTATTAAGGGCCTCCTGGAAGAGGCGGCAGATGGAATTTCACTCCAGTGTTTGTAGATGTTAATTTCTGCCCTGCTGTAGGAGCCATTTGCATATGATTGAGCAGGAGGCCGAGGCGCTGCAGCAGCACTGATGAACGGAGCTCCCATCACGTCTTCTACTTTTCTGCACACACTTTCACTTGTTTCAGAAAAAAAACAACATTTTTATCTTTTAGCTTTTTGAGAATTATTTAACTCTTCAACTAAAATAATGATGAATTCAACAACTGAATGAACTTAAAAATAACGTCTGGGTTGATTTTAAGGAAATCTCTGCAGTTTTTTTTTTTTAGTGCGCAACATGTTTAAAGGGACATTCTGCCTGTTTTATCTGCGCATAACAGTGCCTAAAATAACATTTAATCTGTTTAACTGATTCAACATGAGGCTGAAAATAAAACCTGTGAAATAGACAAGAGGAAGGAAAAAGCAGCAGTCTGAGCTGGAATCGTGGCCTCTCAGGACCAGGAGCAGCTCGGGGCCCCGCTGCACACGGCTGACTGATAACTCATAAAAAGAAGGATTTACATTTACACCCTGGGGCCAAACGTGAAGTTGGAATTAAACGAATCTTATTTCCACATGTCCGGCTTCTCTGATGGATGCAAAGAAGGCCAGAAAGTGAAGGCCTGCAGGAGGAAATCTGACCTGCTGGTCCTGAAACAAAGTCAAGATCAAATCGGATAAATGTGATGTTTTCTTAGAAAAAAAAAAAAAAACAATAATTAAATTAAATAAATAAAACTGTTCATTTATAAAAGAAAAAAAAATGCTGTCATAGCAGCAGAGTGAATTCTGGCGTAAAGATGGACCATCAGGCCTTTCTGATCCATTCATTTTCACATAAAACAGAAGGTTTTTTTTATTTTCCTTTTCTTCACTCACGGTTTTCTGGACGTATTTATTCATTTATTTATTTATTTACCAGGAAGAGTGGAAAATTATTTAAAATTAAGTTTTGAAATGTCTTTAAGAATATCTGCTTAAGAATATGCTTATTTATTTATTTGTTTATTTATTTATTTTAAGTTTTTCTTTAATTTATCTATTGGTTGTTATTGTTGTTTCTTTCCAAGATACTGTTTTGTTGTTGTTGTTGTTGTTGTTTTTTTGTTTTTTTTAGCCTGGATGCATTAAAAAAAAAATTCATCGTAAACTTGTACGCGTGAATATGTGCGCGTGCGTTTTAGCGGTGCTGGGTGCAAAGTTTAGTTTGTGTTTGTTTTGTTGTTGTTGCTGCTGTTTTTGGTCCGTTTTGTGTTTCTTTTCTCTCTCCCTGCCGCCTGAAACTAAACCTTTTAATCCACAATCCAGATCAGTTTTGGCCTCTAATTCTCTCCTCAGAGCTCCTCTCGCGCCCCAACACGTCCTGGTCCTGGTCTCTCAGAGCCGTACGGCTGCAGGGAGGCTGCTGGCTGGGGCAGAAGGCGCCTCGCGCACTGTGGAAACCGCGCTGAGCCTCGAGCCACGAGCAGGCCTCACAGACAGACCGGGATGGGACAGATGGACAGACCAGGATTGGGACAGACAGAGAGACGTGTTCCCAGGACGTCTATAAAGGTGATGTCGAAGCAACGCACGCGCTGCTGCTGTTATGGAAAGTTGTGAACTGCGTGCTGAGTTGCGCTTTTTGGGGAACTTTTACGCAGAAACAGATTTTTTTTTTTTTTTAAAGCCCAGAAGAGACTCCACACAAAGAGAGAGAGAGAGACAGGCCGAGAAGTAAAACTAGAAATGAAAAGAGGAGCAGAGGGAAATACTTACATGCAATCCCGGTCTGGTTAAATTAATCCGTGGAAAGGGAACGAGCTCTGCTGCGGGCTGATGGCTGTCCTGGCCGCAGGGTTGCTGGTGACATGGACAAAAAAGTTCCTGGGTGCGGCAAAGAGTCAGAAAATACGTGTGCCCGTCACTTCTCTTCTTCGTCTCCTTCCTCCTCCTCTTCCCCCTGTGCTGTCAGACATGAAGGCTGTGGAGGAGTGAGGCTTGATCCCCACGCAGAGTATAGAGGGGAGGGAGGAGGGCGGGAGTTGACTTCATGCTAAATATTGTGTGACAGGTCCACTGTAGGAAGGACGGCCCCTTTGTTTTCTCCCTCCCTCCCTCTATCTATCTGTCTGTGGAAGCACCACGCACGCATAGACACGCTTATGTAGACACATACCTGCCCTTCCTTCTCATCTGTCTACCAACACCCTGTCCGTCCATCACCAGCTGCAGCCTCCACAGTGACTCTTTATTCACCTGAACTGGTTCTGGGACGTAAAAGAAAGTCTCGAAGCTTCCTGTTTTACACATCTCACCTTAAATCTTATTTTAAAAAGTCAAAGGTAATATAAATCAAGCAGCATTTGCAGTGAGAGATCTTGACCCTTGTGACACACGGACATTTTACGCATGCAAAAACCTCCTCATCCTTTGTTGTAACTCAGGCCTGATATTTGCATGAAAGGGTGGCGAAGGAAAGTCAGATCGGAGCTAAATCTGCATGAGCTCTTCTTTACGAGGATTCTCGTCCAGGGCTGAGTTTTCTCATTGTTTCTGAGTTGAAGGTGTCCAAACAGTTGTTGAGGGGAACCCAAATGAAACCGGGATGGATAAAAAAAAAAAAACAGTTTAAAAAGTACAGGTGATGAGGTCATCAGATGAAAAAAATCATCACTGCTGCGGTTCTGAGAGGTAAAAAGATCTTCCTCCTGCCAGGAGGCCGACGACCAGCGGGTCATGGAATAAAAACTGGTGCAGTCGAGTTGTAAAAGGAACAAAATCAGCTTTCAGAGAACAGAGAGAAAAACAGAATCTGATTAGATGGAGAGAAGGATTCTGAGGATGGAGAGAAGGATGATGATGATGGAGAAAAGGATGATGATGATGGAGAGAAGGATGATGATGATGGAGAAAAGGATGATGATGATGGAGAGAAGGATGATGAAGATGGAGAGAAGGATGATGAAGATGGAGAGAAGGATGATGATGATGGAGAGAAGGATGATGAAGATGGAGAGTAGGATGATGATGATGGAGAGAAGGATGATGAAGTTGGAGAGAAGGATGATGATGATGGAGAGAAGGATGATGAAGATGGAGAGAAGGATGATGAAGATGGAGAGAAGGATGATGATGATGGAGAGAAGGATGATGAAGATGGAGAGAAGGATGATGAAGATGGAGAGAAGGATGATGATGATGGAGAGAAGGATGATGAAGATGGAGAGTAGGATGATGATGATGGAGAGAAGGATGATGAAGATGGAGAGTAGGATGATGATGATGGAGAGAAGGATGATGAAGATGGAGAGAAGGATGATTATGATGGAGAGAAGGATGATGATGATGGAAAGAAGGATGATGAAGATGGAGAGAAGGATGATGAGGATGAGAGAAGGATGATGAAGATGGAGAGAAAGATGATGAGGATGGAGAGAATGATGATGAGGATAGAGAGAAGGATGATGAGGATGGAGAGAAAGATGATGAGGATGGAGAGAAGGATGATGAAGATGGAGAGAAGGATGATGAGGATGGAGAGAAGGATGATGAGGATGGAGATAAAGATGATGAGGATGGAGCGAAGGATGATGAAGATGGAGAGAAGGATGATGAGGATGGAGAGAAGGATGATGAGGATAGAGAGAAGGATGATGAAGATGGAGAGAAGGATGATGATGATGGAGAGAAGGATGATGAGGATGGAGAGAAGGATGATGAGGATGGAGAGAATGATGAGGAGGATAGAGAGAAAGATGATGAGGATGGAGAGAAAGATGATGAGGATGGAGAGAATGATGAGGAGGATAGAGAGAAGGATGATGAAGATGGAGAGAAGGATGATGAGGATGGAGAGAATGATGATGAGGATGGAGAGAAAGATGATGAGGATGGAGAGAAGGATGATGAGGATGGAGAGAAGGATGATGAGGATGGAGAGAAAGATGATGATGGAGAGAAGGATGATGAAGATGGAGAGAAGGATGATGAGGATGGAGAGAAGGATGATGAGGATGGAGAGAAGGATGATGATGATGGAGAGAAGGATGATGAAGATGGAGAGAAGGATGATGAGGATGGAGAGAAGGATGATGATGATGGAGAGAAGGATGATGAGGATGGAGAGAAGGATGATGAGGATAGAGAGAAGGATGATGAGGATGGAGAGAATGATGAGGAGGATAGAGAGAAAGATGATGAGGATGGAGAGAAAGATGATGAGGATGGAGAGAATGATGAGGAGGATAGAGAGAAGGATGATGAAGATGGAGAGAAGGATGATGAGGATGGAGAGAATGATGATGAAGATGGAGAGAAGGATGATGAAGATGGAGAGAAGGATGATGAGGATGGAGAGAAAGATGATGATGATGGAGAGAAGGATGATGATGATGGAGAGAAGGATGATGAGGATGGAGAGAAAGATGATGATGATGGAGAGAAGGATGATGATGATGGAGAGAAGGATGATGAGGATGGGGAGAATGATGATGAAGATGGAGAGAAGGATGATGAAGATGGAGAGAAGGATGATGATGATGGAGAGAAGGATGATGAAGATGGAGAGAAGGATGATGAAGATGGAGAGAAGGATGATGAGGATGGAGAGAAGGATTCTGAGGATGGAGAGAAGGATGATGATGATGGAGAAAAGGATGATGATGATGGAGAGAAGGATGATGATGATGGAGAAAAGGATGATGATGATGGAGAGAAGGATGATGAAGATGGAGAGAAGGATGATGAAGATGGAGAGAAGGATGATGATGATGGAGAGAAGGATGATGAAGATGGAGAGTAGGATGATGATGATGGAGAGAAGGATGATGAAGTTGGAGAGAAGGATGATGATGATGGAGAGAAGGATGATGAAGATGGAGAGAAGGATGATGAAGATGGAGAGAAGGATGATGATGATGGAGAGAAGGATGATGAAGATGGAGAGAAGGATGATGAGGATGGAGAGAAGGATGATGAGGATGGAGAGAAGGATGATGATGATGGAGAGAAGGATGATGAAGATGGAGAGAAGGATGATGAGGATGGAGAGAAGGATGATGATGATGGAGAGAAGGATGATGAGGATGGAGAGAAGGATGATGAGGATAGAGAGAAGGATGATGAGGATGGAGAGAATGATGAGGAGGATAGAGAGAAAGATGATGAGGATGGAGAGAAAGATGATGAGGATGGAGAGAATGATGAGGAGGATAGAGAGAAGGATGATGAAGATGGAGAGAAGGATGATGAGGATGGAGAGAATGATGATGAAGATGGAGAGAAGGATGATGAAGATGGAGAGAAGGATGATGAGGATGGAGAGAAAGATGATGATGATGGAGAGAAGGATGATGATGATGGAGAGAAGGATGATGAGGATGGAGAGAAAGATGATGATGATGGAGAGAAGGATGATGATGATGGAGAGAAGGATGATGAGGATGGGGAGAATGATGATGAAGATGGAGAGAAGGATGATGAAGATGGAGAGAAGGATGATGATGATGGAGAGAAGGATGATGAAGATGGAGAGAAGGATGATGAAGATGGAGAGAAGGATGATGAGGATGGAGAGAAAGATGATGAGGATGGAGAGAAGGATGATGAGGATGGAGAGAAGGATGATGATGGAGAGAAGGATGATGATGATGGAGAGAAGGATGATGAAGATGGAGAGAAGGATGATGAAGATGGAGAGAAGGATGATGAGGATAGAGAGAAAGATGATGATGATGGAGAGAATGATGAGGAGGATAGAGAGAAAGATGATGAGGATGGAGAGAAGGATGATGAGGATGGAGAGAAAGATGATGATGATGGAGAGAAGGATGATGAGGATAGAGAGAAAGATGATGAGGATGGAGAGAATGATGAGGAGGATAGAGAGAAAGATGATGATGATGGAGAGAATGATGAGGAGGATAGAGAGAAAGATGATGAGGATGGAGAGAAGGATGATGAGGATGGAGAGAAAGATGATGATGATGGAGAGAAGGATGATGAGGATGGAGAGAAGGATGATGAGGATAGAGAGAAGGATGATGAAGATGGAGAGAAGGATGATGAGGATGGAGAGAATGATGATGAGGATAGAGAGAAAGATGATGATGATGGAGAGAATGATGAGGAGGATAGAGAGAAAGATGATGAGGATGGAGAGAAGGATGATGAGGATGGAGAGAAAGATGATGATGATGGAGAGAAGGATGATGAGGATGGAGAGAAGGATGATGAGGATAGAGAGAAGGATGATGAGGATGGAGAGAATGATGAGGAGGATAGAGAGAAAGATGATGAGGATGGAGAGAAAGATGATGAGGATGGAGAGAATGATGAGGAGGATAGAGAGAAGGATGATGAAGATGGAGAGAAGGATGATGAGGATGGAGAGAATGATGATGAAGATGGAGAGAAGGATGATGAAGATGGAGAGAAGGATGATGATGATGGAGAGAAGGATGATTATGATGGAGAGAAGGATGATGAGGATAGAGAGAAAGATGATGAGGATGGAGAGAAGGATGATGAGGATAGAGAGAAAGATGATGAGGATGGAGAGAATGATGAGGAGGATAGAGAGTAAGATGATGAGGATGGAGAGAAGGATGATGAAGATGGAGAGAAGGATGATGAGGATGGAGAGAAAGATTATGAGGATGGAGAGAAGGATGATGAGGATAGAGAGAAGGATGATGAAGATGGAGAGAAGGATGATGAAGATGGAGAGAAGGATGATGAGGTTGGAGAGAATGATGATGAGGATAGAGAGAAAGATGATGAGGATGGAGAGAAGGATGATGAAGATGGAGAGAAGGATGATGAAGATGGAGAGAAGGATGATGAGGATGGAGAGAATGATGAGGAGGATAGAGATAAAGATGATGAAGATGGAGAGAAGGATGATGAGGATGGAGAGAAAGATGATGAGGATGGAGAGAAGGATGATGAGGATGGAGAGAAGGATGATGAGGATGGAGAGAATGATGATGAGGATAGAGATAAAGATGATGAGGATAGAGAGAAGGATGATGAGGATGGAGAGAAGGATGAGGATGGAGAGAAGGATGATGATGATGGAGAGAAGGATGATGAAGATGGAGAGAAGGATGATGAGGATGGAGAGAAAGATGATGAGGATGGAGAGAAGGATGACGAGGATAGAGAGAAAGATGATGAGGATGGAGAGAAGGATGATGAGGATGGAGAGAAAGATGATGAGGATGGAGAGAATGATGAGGAGGATAGAGATAAAGATTATGAAGATGGAGAGAAGGATGATGAAGATGGAGAGAAGGATGATGATGATGGAGAGAAGGATGATGAGGATGGAGAGAAGGATGATGAGGACAGAGATAAAGATGATGAGGATAGAGAGACGGATGATGAGGATGGAGAGAAGGATGATGAAGATGGAGAGAAGGATGAGGATGAGAGAAGGATGATGATGATGGAGAGAAGGATGATGAAGATGGAGAGAAGGATGATGATGATGGAGAGAAGGATGATGATGGTGGAGAGAAGAATGATGATGATAGAGAGAAGGATGATGAGGATGGAGAGAAGGATGATGAGGATGGAGAGAAAGATGATGAGGATGGAGAGAAGGATGATGAGGAAAGAGAGAAGGATGATGAAGATGGAGAGAAGGATGATGATGATGGAGAGACGGATGATGAGGATGGAGAGAATGATGAGGAGGATGGAGAGAATGATGAGGAGGATAGAGAGAAAGATGATGAGGATGGAGAGAAGGATGATGAAGATGGAGAGAAGGATGATGAGGATGGAGAGAAAGATGATGAGAATGGAGAGAAGGATGATGAGGATAGAGAGAAGGATGATGAAGATGGAGAGAAGGATGATGATGATGATGGAGAGAAGGATGATGAGGATGGAGAGAAAGATGATGAGGATGGAGAGAAGGATGATGAGGAAAGAGAGAAGGATGATGAAGATGGAGAGAAGGATGATGAAGATGGAGAGAAGGATGATGAGGATGGAGAGAAAGATGATGAGAATGGAGAGAAGGATGATGAGGATAGAGAGAAGGATGATGAAGATGGAGAGAAGGATGATGATGATGATGGAGAGAAGGATGATGAGGATGGAGAGAATGATGATGAGGATAGATAGAAAGATGATGAGGATAGAGAGAAGGATGATGAAGATGGAGAGAAGGATGATGAGGATGGAGAGAAAGATGATGAGAATGGAGAGAAGGATGATGAGGATAGAGAGAAGGATGATGAAGATGGAGAGAAGGATGATGATGATGATGGAGAGAATGATGAGGAGGATAGAGAGAAAGATGATTAGGATGGAGAGAAGGATGATGAAGATGGAGAGAAGGATGATGAGGATGGAGAGAAAGATGAGGAGGATAGAGAGAAAGATGATTAGGATGGAGAGAAGGATGATGAAGATGGAGAGAAGGATGATGAGGATGGAGAGAAAGATGATGAGGATGGAGAGAAGGATGATGAGGATAGAAAGAAGGATGATGAAGATGGAGAGAAGGATGATGAGGATGGAGAGAATGATGATGAGGATAGAGAGAAAGATGATGAGGATGGAGAGAATGATGAGGAGGATAGAGATAAAGATGATGAAGATGGAGAGAAGGATGATGAAGATGGAGAGAAGGATGATGAAGATGGAGAGAAGGATGATGAGGATGGAGAGAATGATGATGAGGATAGAGATAAAGATGATGAGGATGGAGAGAAGGATGATGATGATGGAGAGAAGGATGATGAGGATGGAGAGAAGGATGATGAGGATGGAGAGAAGGATGATGAAGATGGAGAGAAGGATGATGAAGATGGAGAGAAGGATGATGATGATGGAGAGAAGGATGATGATGGTGGAGAGAAGAATGATAATGATAGAGAGAAGGATGATGAAGATGGAGAGAAGGATGATGAGGATGGAGAGAAAGATGATGAGAATGGAGAGAATGATGAGGAGGATGGAGAGAAAGATGATGAAGATGGAGAGAAGGATGATGAAGATGGAGAGAAGGATGATGATGATGGAGAGAAGGATGATGAGGATGGAGAGAAGGATGATGAGGATGGAGAGAAGGATGATGAGGATGGAGAGAAGGATGATTAGGATGGAGAGAAGGATGATGAAGATGGAGAGAAGGATGATGAAGATGGAGAGAAAGATGATGATGATGGAGAGAAGGATGATGAGGATGGAGAGAAGGATGATGAGGATGGAGAGAAGTATGATGAAGATGGAGAGAAGGATGATGAAGATGGAGAGAAGGATGATGATGATGGAGAGAATGATGATGAAGTTGGAGAGAAGGATGATGAAGATGGAGAGAAGGAAGATGATGATGGAGAGAAGGATGATGATGATGGAGAGAATGATGATGAAGTTGGAGAGAAGGATGATGATGATGATGGAGAGAATGATGATGAAGTTGGAGAGAAGGATGATTATGATGGAGAGAAGGATGATGAAGATGGAGAGAAGGATGATGAGGATGGAGAGAAGGATGACGAGGATGGAGAGAAGGATGATGATGATGGAGAGAAGGATGATGAGGATGGAGAGAAGGATGACGAGGATGGAGAGAATGATGATGATGATGGAGAGAAGGATGATGAAGTTGGAGAGAAGGATGATTATGATGGAGAGAAGGATGATGAAAATGGAGAGAAGGATGATGAAGATGGAGAGAAGGATGATGATGATGGAGAGAAGGATGATGAGGATAGAGATAAAGATTATGAGGATGGAGAGAAGGATGATGAGGATGGAGAGAAGGATGATGAGGATGAGAGAAGGATGATGAAGTTGGAGAGAAGGATGATGAGGATAGAGATAAAGATTATGAGGATGGAGAGAAGGATGATGAGGATGGAGAGAAGGATGATGATGATGGAGAGAAGGATGATGAGGATAGAGATAAAGATTATGAGGATGGAGAGAAGGATGATGAGGATGGAGAGAAGGATGATGAAGATGGAGAGAAGGATGATGAAGATGGAGAGAATGATGATGATGGAGAGAAGGATGATGATGATGGAGAAAAGGATGATGAAGATGGAGAGAAGGATGATGGTGATGGAGAGAAGGATTATGAGGATGGAGAGAAGGATGATGAAGATGGAGAGAAGGATGATGAAGATGGAGAGAAGGATGATGAGGATGGAGAGAAGGATGATGAGGATAGAGATAAAGATTATGAGGATGGAGAGAAGGATGATGATGATGGAGAGAATGATGATGAACTTGGAGAGAAGGATGATGAAGATGGAGAGAAGGATGATGAAGATGGAGAGAAGGATGATGGTGATGGAGAGAAGGATTATGAGGATGGAGAGAAGGATGATGAAGATGGAGAGAAGGATGATGAAGATGGAGAGAAGGATGATGAGGACAGAGATAAAGATTATGAGGATGGAGAGAAGGATGATGAGGATGGAGAGAAGGATGATGAAGATGGAGAGAAGGATGATGACGTTGGAGAGAAGGATGATGAGCATAGAGATAAAGATTATGAGGATGGAGAGAAGGATGATGAGGATGGAGAGAAGGATGATGATGATGGAGAGAAGGATGATGAGGATAGAGAGAAAGATGATGAGGATGGAGAGAAGGATGATGAAGATGGAGAGAAGGATGATGAAGATGGAGAGAAGGATGATGAAGATGGAGAGAAGGATGATGAGGATGGAGAGAAGGATGATGAAGATGGAGAGAAGGATGATGAAGATGGAGAGAAGGATGATGATGATGGAGAGAAGGATGATTATGATGGAGAGAAGGATGATGAAGATGGAGAGAAGGATGATGATGATGGAGAGAAGGATGATGAAGATGGAGAGAAGGATGATGAGGATGAGAGAAGGATGATTATGATGGAGAGAAGGATGATGATGATGGAAAGAAGGATGATGAAGATGGAGAGAAGGATGATGAGGATGAGAGAAGGATGATGAAGATGGAGAGAAGGATGATGAGGATGGAGCGAAGGATGATGATGATAGAGAGAAGGATGATGAGGATGGAGATAAAGATGATGAGGATGGAGCGAAGGATGATGAAGATGGAGAGAAGGATGATGAGGATAGAGAGAAGGATGATGAAGATGGAGAGAAGGATGATGATGATGGAGAGAAGGATGATGATGATGGAGAGAAGGATGATGAGGATGGAGAGAAGGATGATGAGGATGGAGAGAATGATGAGGAGGATGGAGAGAATGATGAGGAGGATAGAGAGAAGGATGATGATGATGATGGAGAGACAGATGATGAGGATGGAGAGAAAGATGATGAGGATGGAGAGAAAGATGATGATGATGGAGAGAAGGATGATGAGGATGGAGAGAAGGATGATGAGGATAGAGAGAAAGATGATGATGATGGAGAGAATGATGAGGAGGATAGATAGAAAGATGATGAGGATGGAGAGAAGGATGATGAGGATGGAGAGAATGATGATGAAGATGGAGAGAAGGATGATGATGATGGAGAGAAGGATGATGATGATGGAGAGAAGGATGATGAGGATGGAGAGAAGGATGATGATGATGGAGAGAATGATGATGATGATGGAGAGAAGGATGATGAGGATGGAGAGAAGGATGATGATGATGGAGAGAAGGATGATGAAGATGGAGAGAAGGATGATGATGATGGAGAGAAGGATGATGAAGATGGAGCGAAGGATGATGAAGATGGAGAGAAGGATGATGATGATGGAGAGAATGATGATGATGATGGAGAGAAGGATGATGAAGATGGAGAGAAGGATGATGAGGATGGACAGAAGGATGATGATGATGGAGAGAAGGATGATGAGGATGGAGCGAAGGATGATGAGGATGGAGAGAAGGATGATGAGGATGGAGAGAATGATGATGATGATGGAGAGAAGGATGATGAAGATGGAGAGAAGGATGATGAAGATGGAGAGAAGGATGATGATGATGGAGAGAAGGATGATAAAGATGGAGAGACGGATGATGAGGATGGAGAGAAGGATGATGAAGATGGAGAGAAGGATGATGAGGATGGAGAGAAGGATGATGAAGATGGAGAGAAGGATGATGATGATGGAGAGAAGGATGATAAAGATGGAGAGAAGGATAATGAAGATGGAGAGAAGGATGATGGAGATGGAGAGAAGGATGATGATGATGGAGAGAATGATGATGATGATGGAGAGAAGGATGATGATGATGGAGAGAATGATGATGAACTTGGAGAGAAGGATGATGAAGATGGAGAGAAGGATGATGATGATGGAGAGAAGGATGATGAGGATGGAGAGAAGGATGATGAAGATGGAGAGAAGGATGATGATGATGGAGAGAAGGATGATGAGGATAGAGAGAAAGATGATGAGGATGGAGAGAAGGATGATGAAGATGGAGAGAAGGATGATGAAGATGGAGAGAAGGATGATGAGGATGGAGAGAAGGATGATGAGGATGGAGAGAATGATGATGAGGATAGAGAGAAAGATGATGAGGATGGAGAGAAGGATGATGAAGATGGAGAGAAGGATGATGAAGTTGGAGAGAAGGATGATTATGATGAGAGAAGGATTCTGAGGATGGAGAGAAGGATGATGAAGATGGAGAGAAGGATGATGAAGATGGAGAGAAGGATGATGATGATGGAGAGAAGGATGATGATGATGGAGAGAAGGATGATGAAGATGGAGAGAAGGATGATGAGGATGAGAGAAGGATGATTATGATGGAGAGAAGGATGATGATGATGGAAAGAAGGATGATGAAGATGGAGAGAAGGATGATGAGGATGAGAGAAGGATGATGAAGATGGAGAGAAGGATGATGAGGATGGAGCGAAGGATGATGATGATAGAGAGAAGGATGATGAGGATGGAGAGAAGGATGATGAGGATGGAGATAAAGATGATGAGGATGGAGCGAAGGATGATGAAGATGGAGAGAAGGATGATGAGGATAGAGAGAAGGATGATGATGATGGAGAGAAGGATGATGAAGATGGAGAGAAGGATGATGAGGATGGACAGAAGGATGATGATGATGGAGAGAAGGATGATGAGGATGGAGCGAAGGATGATGAGGATGGAGAGAAGGATGATGAGGATGGAGAGAATGATGATGATGATGGAGAGAAGGATGATGAAAATGGAGAGAAGGATGATGAAGATGGAGAGAAGGATGATGATGATGGAGAGAAGGATGATAAAGATGGAGAGAAGGATGATGAGGATGGAGAGAAGGATGATGAAGATGGAGAGAAGGATGATGAGGATGGAGAGAAGGATGATGAAGATGGAGAGAAGGATGATGAGGATGGAGAGAAGGATGATGAGGATGGAGAGAATGATGATGATGATGGAGAGAAGGATGATGAAAATGGAGAGAAGGATGATGAAGATGGAGAGAAGGATGATGATGATGGAGAGAAGGATGATAAAGATGGAGAGAAGGATGATGAGGATGGAGAGAAGGATGATGAAGATGGAGAGAAGGATGATGAGGATGGAGAGAAGGATGATGAAGATGGAGAGAAGGATGATGATGATGGAGAGAAGGATGATAAAGATGGAGAGAAGGATAATGAGGATGGAGAGAAGGATGATTATGATGGAGAGAAGGATGATGAAGATGGAGAGAAGGATGATGAAGATGGAGAGAAGGATGATTAGGATGGAGCGAAGGATGATGAGGATAGAGAGAAAGATGATGATGATGGAGAGAAGGATGATGATGATGGAGAGAAGGATGATGAGGATGGAGAGAAGGATGATGAGGATAGAGAGAAGGATGATGAAGATAGAGAGAAGGATGATGAAGATGGAGAGAAGGATGATGAAGATGGAGAGAAGGATGATGAGGATGGAGAGAAGGATGATGAGGATGGAGAGAAGGATGATGATGATGGAGAGAAGGATGATGAGGATGGAGAGAAGGATGATGAGGATAGAGAGAAAGATGATGAGGATGGAGAGAAGGATGATGATGATGGAGAGAAGGATGATTATGATGAAGAGAAAGATGATGAGGATGGAGAGAAGGATGATGAGGATAGAGAGAAAGATGATGAGGATGGAGAGAAGGATGATGAGGATGGAGAGAAAGATGATGAGGATAGAGATAAAGATTATGAAGATGGAGAGAAGGATGATGAAGATGGAGAGAAGGATGATGATGATGGAGAGAAGGATGATGAAGATGGAGAGAAGGATGATGAGGATGGAGAGAAGGATGATGAGGATGGAGAGAATGATGATGAGGATAGAGATAAAGATAATGAGGATGGAGAGAAGGATGATGAGGATGGAGAGAATGATGAGGAGGATAGAGATAAAGATTATGAAGATGGAGAGAAGGATGATGAAGATGGAGAGAAGGATGATGATGATGGAGAGAAGGATGATGAAGATGGAGAGAAGGATGATGAGGATGGAGAGAAGGATGATGAGGATGGAGAGAATGATGAGGAGGATAGAGATAAAGATTATGAAGATGGAGAGAAGGATGATGAAGATGGAGAGAAGGATGATGAAGATGGAGAGAAGGATGATAAGGATGGAGAGAAGGATGATTATGATGGAGAGAAGGATGATGAAGATGGAGCGAAGGATGATGAGGATAGAGAGAAAGATGATGAGGATGGAGAGAAGGATGATGAGGATAGAGAGAAAGATGATGAGGATGGAGAGAATGATGAGGAGGATAGAGAGAAAGATGATGAGGATGGAGAGAAGGATGATGAAGATGGAGAGAAGGATGATGAGGATGGAGAGAAAGATGATGAGGATGGAGAGAAGGATGATGAGGATAGAGAGAAGGATGATGAAGATGGAGAGAAGGATGATGAAGATGGAGAGAAGGATGATGAGGATGGAGAGAATGATGATGAGGATGGAGAGAAGGATGACGAGGATAGAGAGAAAGATGATGAGGATGGAGAGAAGGATGATGAGGATGGAGAGAAAGATGATGAGGATGGAGAGAATGATGAGGAGGATAGAGATAAAGATTATGAAGATGGAGAGAAGGATGATGAGGATGGAGAGAAAAACGATGAGGATGGAGAGAAGGATGATGAGGATGGAGAGAAGGATGATGATGATGGAGAGAAGGATGATGAGGATGGAGAGAAAGATGATGAGGATGGAGAGAAGGATGACGAGGATAGAGAGAAAGATGATGAGGATGGAGAGAAGGATGATGAGGATGGAGAGAAAGATGATGAGGATGGAGAGAATGATGAGGAGGATAGAGATAAAGATTATGAAGATGGAGAGAAGGATGATGAAGATGGAGAGAAGGATGATGATGATGGAGAGAAGGATGATGAGGATGGAGAGAAGGATGATGAGGATGGAGAGAATGATGATGAGGATAGAGATAAAGATGATGAGGATAGAGAGACGGATGATGAGGATGGAGAGAAGGATGAGGATGGAGAGAAGGATGATGATGATGGAGAGAAGGATGATGAAGATGGAGAGAAGGATGATGATGATGGAGAGAAGGATGATGATGATGGAGAGAAGGATGATGAAGATGGAGAGAAGGATGATGAAGATGGAGAGAAGGATGATGATGGTGGAGAGAAGAATGATGATGATAGAGAGAAGGATGATGAGGATGGAGAGAAGGATGATGAAGATGGAGAGAAGGATGATGAAGATGGAGAGAAGGATGATGAGGATGGAGCGAAGGATGATGAGGATAGAGAGAAAGATGATGAGGATGGAGAGAAGGATGATGAGGAAAGAGAGAAGGATGATGAAGATGGAGAGAAGGATGATGAGGATGGAGAGAATGATGAGGAGGATAGAGAGAAAGATTATGAGGATGGAGAGAATGATGAGGAGGATAGAGAGAAAGATGATGAGGATGGAGAGAAGGATGATGAGGATAGAGGGAAGGATGATGAAGATGGAGAGAAGGATGATGAGGATGGAGAGAAAGATGATGAAAATGGAGAGAAGGATGATGAGGATAGAGAGAAGGATGATGAACATGGAGAGAAGGATGATGATGATGGAGAGAAGGATGATGAGGATGGAGAGAATGATGATGAGGATAGAGAGAAAGATGATGAGGATGGAGAGAATGATGAGGAGGATAGAGAGAAAGATGATTAGGATGGAGAGAAGGATGATGAAGATGGAGAGAAGGATGATGAGGATGGAGAGAAAGATGATGAGGATGGAGAGAAGGATGATGAGGATAGAAAGAAGGATGATGAAGATGGAGAGAAGGATGATGAGGATGGAGAGAATGATGATGAGGATAGAGAGAAAGATGATGAGGATGGAGAGAATGATGAGGAGGATAGAGATAAAGATGATGAAGATGGAGAGAAGGATGATGATGGTGGAGAGAAGGATGATGAAGATGGAGAGAAGGATGATGAAGATGGAGAGAAGGATGATGATGATGGAGAGAAGAATGATGAGGATGGAGAGAAGGATGATGAGGATGGAGAGAAGGATGATGAAGATGGAGAGAAGGATGATGAAGATGGAGAGAAGGATGATGATGATGGAGAGAAGGATGATGATGGTGGAGAGAAGAATGATAATGATAGAGAGAAGGATGATGAGGATGGAGAGAAAGATGATGAGAATGGAGAGAATGATGAGGAGGATGGAGAGAAGGATGATGATGATGGAGAGAAGGATGATGAGGATGGAGAGAAGGATGATGAGGATGGATAGAAGGATGATGAGGATGGAGAGAAGGATGATTAGGATGGAGAGAAGGATGATGAAGATGGAGAGAAGGATGATGAAGATGGAGAGAAAGATGATGATGATGGAGAGAAGGATGATGAGGATGGAGAGAAGGATGATGAGGATGGAGAGAAGGATGATGAAGATGGAGAGAAGGATGATGAAGATGGAGAGAAGGATGATTATGATGGAGAGAAGGATGATGATGATGGAGAGAATGATGATGAAGTTGGAGAGAAGGATGATGAAGATGGAGAGAAGGATGATGATGATGGAGAGAAGGATGATGATGATGGAGAGAATGATGATGAAGTTGGAGAGAAGGATGATGATGATGATGGAGAGAATGATGATGAAGTTGGAGAGAAGGATGATTATGATGGAGAGAAGGATGATGAAGATGGAGAGAAGGATGATGAGGATGGAGAGAAGGATGACGAGGATGGAGAGAAGGATGATGATGATGGAGAGAAGGATGATGAGGATGGAGAGAAGGATGACGAGGATGGAGAGAAGGATGATGATGATGGAGAGAATGATGATGAAGTTGGAGAGAAGGATGATTATGATGGAGAGAAGGATGATGAAAATGGAGAGAAGGATGATGAAGATGGAGAGAAGGATGATGAAGATGGAGAGAAGGATGATGAAGATGGAGAGAAGGATGATGAAGATGGAGAGAATGATGATGATGGAGAGAAGGATGATGAAGTTGGAGAGAAGGATGATGATGATGGAGAGAAGGATGATGAAGATGGAGAGAAGGATGATGAGGATGGAGAGAAGGATGATGATGATGGAGAGAAGGATGATGACGATGGAGAGAAGGATGATGATGATGGAGATAATGATGATGAACTTGGAGAGAAGGATGATGAAGATGGAGAGAAGGATGATGAAGATGGAGAGAAGGATGATGGTGATGGAGAGAAGGATTATGAGGATGGAGAGAAGGATGATGAAGATGGAGAGAAGGATGATGAAGATGGAGAGAAGGATGATGAGGATGGAGAGAAGGATGATGAAGATGGAGAGAAGGATGATGAAGTTGGAGAGAAGGATGATGAGGATAGAGATAAAGATTATGAGGATGGAGAGAAGGATGATGAGGATGGAGAGAAGGATGATGATGATGGAGAGAAGGATGATGAGGATGGAGAGAAGGATGATGATGATGGAAAGAAGGATGATGAAGTTGGGGAGAAGGATGATGATGATGGAGAGAAGGATGATGAAGATGGAGAGAAGGATGATGAAGATGGAGAGAATGATGATGATGATGGAGAGAAGGATGATGAAGTTGGAGAGAAGGATGATGATGATGGAGAGAAGGATGATGATGATGGAGAGAAGGATGATGAGGATAGAGATAAAGATTATGAGGATGGAGAGAAGGATGATGAAGATGGAAAGAAGGATGATGAAGATGGAGAGAAGGATGATGATGATGGAAAGAAGGATGATGAAGTTGGGGAGAAGGATGATGATGATGGAGAGAAGGATGATGAAGATGGAGAGAAGGATGATGAAGATGGAGAGAATGATGATGATGATGGAGAGAAGGATGATGAAGTTGGAGAGAAGGATGATGATGATGGAGAGAAGGATGATGAAGATGGAGAGAAGGATGATGAAGTTGGAGAGAAGGATGATGATGATGGAGAGAAGGATGATGAAGATGGAGAGAAGGATGATGATGATGGAGAGAATGATGATGAAGATGGAGAGAAGGATGATGGAGATGGAGAGAAGGATGATGAAGTTGGAGAGAAGGATGATGATGATGGAGAGAAGGATGATGATGATGGAGAGAAGGATGATGAAGTTGGAGAGAAGGATGATGATGATGGAGAGAAGGATGATGAAGATGGAGAGAAGGATGATGATGATGGAGAGAATGATGATGAAGATGGAGAGAAGGATGATGGAGATGGAGAGAAGGATGATGATGATGGAGAGAATGATGATGATGATGGAGAGAAGGATGATGATGATGGAGAGAATGATGATGAACTTGGAGAGAAGGATGATGAAGATGGAGAGAAGGATGATGATGATGGAGAGAAGGATGATGAGGATGGAGAGAAGGATGATGAAGATGGAGAGAAGGATGATGATGATGGAGAGAAGGATGATGATGATGGAGAGAAGGATGATGATGATGGAGAGAAGGATGATGATGATGGAGAGAAGGATGATGATGATGGAGAGAATGATGATGAACTTGGAGAGAAGGATGATGATGATGGAGAGAAGGATGATGAAGATGGAGAGAAGGATGATGATGATGGAGAGAATGATGATGAAGATGGAGAGAAGGATGATGAAGATGGAGAGAAGGATGATGATGAAGTTGGAGAGAAGGATGATGAAGATGGAGAGAAGGATGATGAAGATGGAGAGAAGGATGATGATGATGGAGAGAAGGATGATGATGATGGAGAGAAGGATGATGATGATGGAGAGAATGATGATGAAGTTGGAGAGAAGGATGATGAAGATGGAGAGAAGGATGATGAAGATGGAGAGAAGGATGATGAAGATGGACAGAAGGATGATGAAGATGGAGAGAAGGATGATGAAGATGGAGAGAAGGATGATGAAGATGGAGAGAAGGATGATGATGATGGAGAGAATGATGATGAAGTTGGAGAGAAGGATGATGAAGATGGAGAGAATGATGATGAAGTTGGAGAGAAGGATGATTATGATGGAGAGAAGGATGATGATGATGGAGAGAATGATGATGAAGTTGGAGAGAAGGATGATGAAGATGGAGAGAATGATGATGAAGTTGGAGAGAAGGATGATGATGATGGAGAGAAGGATGATGAAGATGGAGAGAAGGATGATGAAGATGGAGAGAAGGATGATTATGATGGAGAGAAGGATGATGATGATGGAGAGAATGATGATGAAGTTTGAGAGAAGGATGATGAAGATGGAGAGAAGGATGATGATGATGGAGAGAATGATGATGAAGATGGAGAGAAGGATGATGAAGATGGAGAGAAGGATGATGATGATGGAGAGAATCATGATGAAGATGGAGAGAAGGATGATTATGATGGAGAGAAGGATGATGATGATGGAGAGAAGGATGATGAGGATGGAGAGAAGGATGATGATGATGTAGAGAAGGATGATGAGGATGGAGAGAAGGATGATGAAGATGGAGAGAATGATGATGAAGTTGGAGAGAAGGATGATGACGATGGAGAGAAGGATGATTTTGATGGAGAGAAGGATGATGAGGATGGAGAGAAGGATGATGAAGATGGAGAGAAGGATGATGAGGATGGAGAAAAGGATGATGAGGATGGAGAGAAGGATGATGAAGATGGAGAGAAGGATGATTATGATGGAGAAAAGGATGATGAAGATGGAGAGAAGGATGATGAGGATGGAGCGAAGGATGATGAAGATGGAGAGAAGGATGATTATGATGGAGAAAAGGATGATGAGGATGGAGAGAAGGATGATTTTGATGGAGAGAAGGATGATGAAGATGGAGAGAAGGATGATGATGGTGGAGAGAAGGATGATGATGATGATGGAGAGAAGGATGATGATGGTGGAGAGAAGGATGATGAAGATGGAGTGACGGATGATGAGGATAGAGAGAAGGATGATGATGATGGAGAGAAGGATGATGATGGTGGAGAGAAGGATGATGATGATGGAGAGAAGGATGATGAAGATGGAGAGAAGGATGATGAAGATGGAGTGAAGGATGATGAGGATAGAGAGAAGGATGATGATGATGGAGAGAAGGATGATGATGGTGGAGAGAAGGATGATGAAGATGGAGTGAAGGATGATGAGGATAGAGAGAAGGATGATGATGGAGAGAAGGATGATGATGGTGGAGAGAAGGATGATGAAGATGGAGAGAAGGATGATGAAGATGGAGAGAAGGATGATGATGATGGAGAGAAGGATGATGATGGTGGAGAGAAGGATGATGAAGATGGAGAGAAGGATGATGAAGATGGAGAGAAGGATGATGATGATGGAGAGAAGGATGATGATGGTGGAGAGAAGGATGATGAAGATGGAGAGAAGGATGATGAAGATGGAGAGAAGGATGATGATGATGGAGAGAAGGATGATGATGGTGGAGAGAAGGATGATGAAGATGGAGTGAAGGATGATGAGGATAGAGAGAAGGATGATGATGATGGAGAGAAGGATGATGATGGTGGAGAGAAGGATGATGAAGATGGAGAGAAGGATGATGAAGATGGAGAGAAGGATGATGAGGATGGAGAGATGGATGATGAGGATGGAGAGAAGGATGATGATGGTGGAGAGAAGAATGATGATGATAGAGAGAAGGACGATGATGGCGCTGTCTCACCTTACTATGTGTCTGGATCTGGACGTTTCATTGGACCATTTATCCTCCTCAACATGAACATGTTTATCTTCGGCCATGCAGACGACATGCAGCTACATTCACCCGTGTCCTCAGTAAGTCACACTGCTGCAGGAGGATCTCTTTCTGCTTCTAAACACCATTTCTGGTCATAGAAAGAAGCTTGGTTAATGTTATTCCCCAACATTTAATGACCTCTGAGTGTCTGATGGAAACTTAATAAACGCTACAGCTTTGTAAAGGCTTTTCTCCAGGGAGTTTATAGGAGGTCAAATGGGTTCATTAATGGACTTTAATGGACCAAAGTCAGATCTCCGCTCTCATTCCATCAAACCTGCAGTTTGGACATGGGCACATGTTTCTGATGGGGTCAAGCTGCTGGATCATCCTCACCTATGTGTGTGTGTGTGTAAAAAAAAAATTACGTTACCTTTAGCGGCTTTTTGTAGTTTTTAGTTGTACACTCAGAGACAGAACTTTTCTTTTCAGGTTTTTTCCAGTAAGTTAGAGCCAGCTTAGATGACTGTGAACCCAGGTTCTGTAGAGTCCAGGTCACAGCATGTCTGATGATACACTCCCCTTCTGTCTGCTGTGCTACTCTACAAGCATCAATGATAATACTTTTTATCACATTCAGTGTTTCTTTTTCAGCTCTTGATGCCATGATTTTTCCCTACTTTTTCCTTTTGGCAGCTTTCTGGTCATTGTTTTCCCTGTTAGTCTGTTTCCTTTCTGCCTGATCAACACCAAGCTGCACTCGTTGGTCTTCTTGTTGTTCGCTTGTTATAAAGGAGTTTTTCCTCCCTACAGTCGCCAAGTGTAAAAGGGAATCACTGGGTTTCTTTCAGTTCAAATGGCAAATCAACTCCAGTTTTTATAACACTTTTATTTTGAGCTACATCTGAATCAACATAATTACTTTCTAAAACACGTTACACACCTGACAGTTACTATTATTAATATGTAAATACTGACCAACATATTGGTGTTGTCATCATGGCTTTGTTACTATGGAGACGTAAGCTAAGAAAAAACCATGCTAAAGCAGAAAGAGCTGCCAGCCTGGCTGCAGATGTATTCAAACATTTTATTTAAGTAGCACAATTTACACTTGACATGTTTGTCTGTTGGAAAACTTGTAAAAGCTGCACAGAACTACTTTGAGGTGTTGGAAGTTAGACATTTAGACAGAGATTAATAGTTCCACACTGATGCAAGAAAATCTACATTTCATGCTTGTTTGATAAGAGTTAACACACACAGCTGTGCTTTCAGATAGAACATTAGCGCACACAAAACCCGTGTTTCATGTTAAAGTGGCCACATCGGCGATGGAGCTGCTAGCTTGCATAATAACCTGCTGATTAGGTATGAAAAATGACCAAAACTGCAGCACAGGTGTATTTGCTTTTCTGTGAGAGAAATTCTAATGCTACAGCAGCGATAAACTGCTTTTTAGATTCTCCTGATATTCAGGTGAGACTGGTGTGTACAGGTGGGAATAGTTAAGGAGCGAGGACAAAGACAGATGAGGAAGTTTGATCTTTTTCACAACCAGCACCGTTTTCCAGGTTGCAGCCACAGAATCAGAAGATTTTACACACTGAAGATGGACCAGACAGTTTAAAACACGCATGAAAATCCTCCTTGTTGTCAAAATTATAACTATAATATATATATATATATATATATATATATAATTCATTCATTCATTCATTTTCCGAACCGCTTATTCCAATTCAGGGTCGCGGGGAAGCTGGAGCCTATCCCAGCTGGCTTTGGGCGACAGGCAGGGTACACCCTGGACAGCTCGCCAGTCCATCGCAGGGCTATATATATATATATATATATATATATATATATATTATATATATATATATATATATATATATATATATATATATATATATATATATATATATATATATATATATATATATGTATGTATATATATATATATATATATATATATATATATATATATATATATATATATATATATATATATATATACATATACATATATATATATATATATATATATATATATATATATATATATATATATAACAAAATTATATATATTACATATATATATAAACATACAAAATTATACAAAATTATACAAAATTATACATATACATATATATATATATATATATATATATATATATATATATATATATATATATATAACAAAATTATATATATATATATATATATATACATATATATATATATATATATATATATATATATATATATATATATATATATATATATATATATATATATATATATATATATATATATATATATATATATATATATATATGAGACTTTTACATTAATGAATTTATCCTCCATTGCCCAGAGGTAAACTGTATCTTGTTTAGTTTAGCATTGACCTGGATTTACTGTAAATTCGGCTTCATTTTATTTTATTTTCAGCTTTTTTTTTCATCACTGATCACGTGACTACAGGCTTTCAGTTGTTTCAAATCCACTTATATATATATATATATATATTTATATGTCTTTGTGTGTGTGTGTGTAGAATAAAGTGTTGTCATTGCCTCAAACATATCTGCAACAGAGAAAAATATCTGTATATTTGCAGAGAAAAGTTGCAAATGCAAGCCTTCCAGGTGATCAAACAGCTTGCAGAGAGCAAATAAAGGCCTAACATGCCACATGCTTTTAACATAGAGTCACACTTGGAGCGTGGGTGTCGAGCAGAGAAACATGATATCTGAGAAATCTCAGCTTGAATCTCTGCATCTCATACACACTGCAGCCAGGAAACCCATTTGATTATTGGCAGGATTTTTCTCAAATCCTGTGTTAAATTAATTTTAACTCCTTTTCTTTAATAGTCTAAATAGAAAGCTGAAAGCCAAAGAAGCCTTTTGTGTGTGATCCAGTAAAAATCACAGTGATATGCTGCTGTCACAGTGTGAAGACAGAAAAGACAGAGAGACAAACACTGTGCATAGTTATTGGTATTATAATTCATTCATCATCATTCTAACCTCTTAGTCCAATTAAGGATCACAGGGAAGCTGGAGCCTATCCCAGCAGTCTTTGGGCAAAAGGTGGGGTACACCCCGGACAGCTCGGCAGTCCATCACAGGGTCGGTATTATAATTGTAGTTCATTTAATTTTATTGTTTTGTAATGCTGCTTGGTATTTCCCAGTCTAGGATCTACAATGCAGACTGTCTGATTGTGGCTCTGGTTTTATATCTCCAGGACTCCTCTCTTAATGCATTGGAGGGGTCTGAGTAGCCCCTCATAGCTGTTTTGTTGAGGGTGCCTCTGGTAGACCATCTCAAAGCGATTAAAAGGAAACTGGATGTGGATGGATTACCACCTCCATGGGGAGTCACCACCCATGGGGAGGAAATGGAGGCTGGCACAGAGTGAACTGGATGGCAGGTGAAGGTGAGAGCCTGGATGTGCCAGTTTGCAGTAACACAAACTGGTACTTGTGGCATATAGAGAACATACTGATTGGAACGTAGGTGCTTTTTGGACTGGGAATGCGTCAGGTTTTCCCAGGAGAAGCTGGAAAGTTGTTACTAGTCAGAGTAAGATTTCTTCTGCCTCCATGACCTGGATTACAGGAAGCAAACAGATGGGTGGATAGAGTTCAAAATATTCCCAAAACTTCTGGTCAAAACACACTGAAACCTTTGATATGGCAGTAGATCATCTCTGATGGGGAAACAGTTACGCTCGTCCTGTGGGGTGTATTTAAGATTATGAATAGATGATCTTTTGATTGGAAGATTTGCTAAAATAATCATTTGTGCTAAAAATGAGATGTAATCAGCAATCTTGATCATGACCAAGCTTTCATTACAACAATCACAAAATGGTAAGGTGCATATCATGTCAATAAAGATGTATTGATCAGATCCAACACAGATGTAGACAGCTCATCCCTGAAAAAAAACAACAATGCAGTAAGTGGCTTCTTACTTCCCAAACATCCTTGTGGGAAGACACAAAATCCAAGACGTTAATCCATTTTAGAGGCAAAGAAACCATTCAAGAAGATGCAGAAAACCAGGTTAAGAACTGCCCAATGCAATATTAAACACTGCAGGGTCGTGGAAAGCCTTTTCCTCCAGGAAGAAATGTGGCTGTAAAACATCCTGATCAAAGGTCACTTAAACCAGGGATAGGCATCTCCTGCTGTCTTGGGCCAGAGTCTTGCAGTCTTAAATAAAAAGGATCTGCAACAACTTGTTGTCAAGCTCTGCACAAACCTCTTGATGACCTATTCATTTTAGTCAGGTGTGTTGCAGCAGGGAAATGTCTAAAACTTGCAGGACCCAGAGGTCTGTAGTTGGTGATCCCCGACTTAAACATCTGTTAATCAGATGGTAAAAATACAACAGTAGAACTTAGGACTGTGTTTGATAAAGAAAGTAAGAACATTTCCACATGAAAAATATGAAGAGAACTCAACGGAACAGCCATAACAAAACCACTAATCGGTAGGCTAACTGGAGAAAAGGGCTTCAGTTTGCTCAAAGACTCCAGAGCATTGGAAGAAGGTCATGTGGTCTGATGAGTTCAGGTTTACCCTGTTCCAGAGTTATGGGAGCATCTGGGTATTGGCTAAGGACAACACTATCCAGCAACTCCACAGATGTCCTTTTCATTTTCTTCTCGATGTTTAGCAGAGTGTTACTGAGGAATTATTACAGTAAAGAAAACCTATTCAAGCCCTGCTTCCAGGCCAGCAGGTGGAGCTGGTAAATGGAGGCTACGTCAGCTGTTGCTGCTAATGTATTTTGTAGATTACTTTCAGTCTATCATAATAGCGACACTTTAAAGACTTGACTTGGCTGCTATCTTGAATTTGCTTGATGGTAAAGTGTGTTAATCCCATAGACTCTATATAAAAGATGGATGGAGCCTCCTTGACGTCACCCATAGGTTTCTGAAGAGCTGAATTACAACTCATTGGGCGGTTCCTACCATCGCCATCTTGGCAGCATCATCCATGTCGTCTCTCCTAGAAAATACAAAAATAGGCAAAGAAGTGGAGCTGAGATTGGGACTATGAGTGTGGGGATCGATGACTGACATTTAGCAAAATCCAACCAGCCTGTTGCTAAGAGTTATCCAAGTTAACCCAGAGCTAACAGGAGCTAACCAGCCAACGGAGATACGGCGGGCTAAAACTAAGTCATGTTATTAACCAGCTAAAAACTACACTCCTTCTTGCAGCGGGATATTGGATACCTGTCAATCAAAAGGACACGCCCCTAAGTACGCCAAATTTGGAAATGAACTTACTTCTAAATGGAGAAGTTTATTCACTAACAGCAGGTAGCTCTCTTTCTGTCTTTTTGACTTAACTTGCTAGTTTCTGGTCCTCATGATTGTCAACGGTTTTGTTCTCCACGAATCTAGAGTTGGCTTGTGTGGGTGTATATATTTATGTGTGTAGGTGTATATATTTATGTGTGTGGGTGGGTATGTGTGTGTACTTATGTGTATGTGTATGTATGTATGTGTATGGATATGTATATATGTATGCATATGTGTGAGTGTATGTGTATGTATGTATATGTATGTGTATGTGTGTGTATGTGTATGTGTATATGTATGTGTATGTATGTGAGTATGTATATGTGTATATATGTATATATATATATATATGTGTGTGTATGTATGTGTATATGTATGTATGTATATCTATCTTTATGTATGCATGTATGTGTACATGTGTGTGTATGCATGTGTATGTATGTGTATATGTATGTATGTATGTATATATGTATATATATAATGTATATATATGTAGGTGGGTATGTATGTGCATATACATGTATGCATTGATCTCTTTCTTTTGTTTTGTTTTTTTGTTTTTTTATGTTCTCTTTTCTGTTCTCTTTCTGCCCCTTTCCTGTCCTTTCCGGTCCGGTCCAGCAGCATAAACTCTGTAATACAAGCTATTATCCAAAACAAATTGAAAAATAAAATAAGAATCAAGAAATACAAGGGGATCATTACATCTACAAAAGTTCCCCTTGGCAAAATAAATTTGCTCAGCAGAACACAGCATCCAGAACATCAGTCTGCTTGCTTAAATGCTGGACAAGACAAAAATAAATAAATAAATAAATAAATGGAGAAGTTGCAAAAAAATCACTTTCCCCAGAGTTGTCGTGAAAATAAACCTGACTTAAATATGCTGTAAACATGTTTGTTTCTGCTGTGAAGTTGGTCTTTTTAACAAAGGAGTTTATGGGGATTGGCTTTGTTTTTGAGCCCCTAGTGGATAACGAGGGAACTGCAGTTTTTGGCAATTCCACACAGGCTTTACTTTTATCCACCGGAGGTTGTCGCTTTGTTTAACCCAAATTTTGACTACGTCCTTTCTTTTTATTTTATGACCTGCACTAAGTCTTCATCAAGAGCATTGACTTAAGGTGGTGTGACCACCTTAATCCATCTACATATCCATCAGCCAAGGACCACATATTTAATTTATTTATACTTTTGGTCTGTATGTGGCCCTCCAGTTTTAATTTCAAAACTGAGCTCACAGTTGGTTTTCTTTATCCATAGGAGTAGTTTTTTTTTTGTTGTTTTTTTAAAAATGTGCATTATACACTCAAAGTCATGCATAAATAGTAGTGCATCAATAAACACATACAGTTAACTGTATCAGAGTGAAAACCCCCCCCCAAAACAGATCACACATTGTTGATAACAGTCATACTGCTTTTAGTTTTATACCTTAGCTTATAAATTTGTGACATTAATGTGATTACAGGAAGACTTCACAGCTGGATTTCAATTGTGCTCATATTTATTCGTACCCTTTTTATTAAAGAAGGGGAAAAAAACAGCTGCCTGTAAAATAAGCTGAAATTGACTAAAGTATCAATAAATGAAAATTTTATGAAAATCATTACATTATTTTCTAATTATGGTTCAATAATAATATTTTTTTTAAAAAGCAAACAAATAAGACAAGTTTATTGCATATTACATCACTCATAAACTAATATTTTGTTGAACAACCCTTTAATGTTTCCGCTCCAGTCAGGTGTTTTCTGTTCCTCTCAGTCAGACTTCTGCACCTGTTGACAGGTATTTTGTCCCAGTGTTCAACAGAAAAGTGCTCTAATTTCTCCAGGACCAATTCGGTTTTTTTTATTTTTTTATTTCTTCAACTCAATTACATGAAAAAACAGTGTCATATATTGCCAAATTATATTTTTTTTTACAGATTTTTAGTTCTTGTTCCTTTTTTAAGCCTCCAGTTATTTGAATGACTGTTGTAAATTAAGCTTTGTCTTTAATGAAAAAATCAGCCTCTGTGAAGATGAGGGCCGTGCTTCCGTCATCAGGCCAGTACAACCTAACTGTGCCACCGCTTCCAACTTTGTCCCGCCCTCATCTTCGTTGTAACACTTGCATTTCTTCATTTTTCAAATTTCTTTCATTTTAATTTAATTATCATATTATTCAGAAATGCTAATATAGTGTATTCCTTACTATACTTGTTCATTTCAGACAGATTTTGCTCTTAAAGTGACCAGTTTAGCAACACGTCAATCAAAACTCCTCAGTCACGCTAGGTTGAGGCTGCACAGCATTTCCACGTCAGTGTGTTTACCAGATTGACAGCTACAGGAAGTTGTTCAATTTATTCATCTATGGGGCATTTTTGTTGATTGAATCAATAAGCAGTATTTGGATATACTATTTTTTTTTTTTTTATCACACAGTGGAATGTCCGAAGATCTTAGCGTGTCTATTTGTTGCAGTGAACTGAACTTTGGTCTTCTCCATTCACTGTTAGCCGGCTAGCCTGCTAGCTTGCCGTGCAAAGCTAGCATTAGCTCCACCAAGACTCCGTCTTTGAGACAGAAGCCGCATCAAGGTAATTTATCATTTATTCACTAGTTAAATAGTGTTTATATATCTATCAGTAACCGGGTTGCTTTGATAATAAAAGTAATTAAACGTATGCAAGAAGAAATGGTGAAGATGCTACTTGTTAGCTAGTCAAGCTAATGGTTAGCTGTCTGGACTTTAATCAGATAATTGTGTCACTAATAAACTAGTAGTCAGTTAAACTGGTCGATAAGTCTTAAATAGTATTCATGAGGCATGTTTTGGTGTTTATTTATTTGCAACCCAGATTGTCAACAGTCTTAACTTCACAAGTTGGGGTGAAGATAATGATGTAGCTGTGACAAGATGCAAACGCTTCTGTGTTAATCTGATTATCTGTGTTTTATTTAACTAAACAATTTAAAGAGTTAGTGTTATGGCACAGGGTGGTCCAGATCAGTGCTTTTCAACCACTGTGTCCTGAGAGATTACTCAATTTCACCTTTGTGGTCTAAAAAGCAACTCTGTGTTGATCCAAACAGGCCCCAGTGAAAGATAATAAAATTCTTTCATGTGTTTATCTGATTTCTATTTAAGAGGCTTTGACAAGATGGACTTTATACTAATAATATGGATTTTTATTTTATTTTATTTATTTATTTTTATTCGTGTCTTGTTCAGTATTTAAGCAAGCAGAATGATGGTCTGGATGCTGTGTTCTGCTGAGCAAATTTACTTTGCCAAGGGGAGCATTACTGGTATGAATAATTGTAACACAGAGTTTCTACTGCCGGACCATACCGGAGAAGAAGATAGCAGTGATTTTTTTATTTTATTTTTATATATATATATATATATATATATATATATAAACATAAACATTTTGGTTGATGGTGTGCCTTGTGTTTGTTCAGTGGAAAAAAAAAAAGTGCCTTGGCTAAAAAAAAAAAGCTTGAAAAACACAGGTATAGATCACTTTCTCAAATGGAGGTATGTGGAGGCATTCCAGGGGTACTTGGAAATATTTGGAAACATCTTTTATGTTTTTTTATGTTTTGTTTAAAACATCCTTAAATTAAATAAAATAAATATAATATTATAGAAATATTTAGTATATTTAAATAACTGTAAGTTTACATTTATAAACTGAATTTACATTTAGATTTACACCACTTCTTTCCTCCTAAAATCTAAGGCTGCTTGATTATGTAAAAAATTATAATCATGAATATTTTGACGGAAATTGAGGTCTCAATTATTTAACACAATTATCAAGAATTTTTAAACCATGCTGCGCGTCGTGGCGTTTCCGACTCAACGGTATGATGTGTATGTATGTTCTCGACGAGATAATGATGTAGCGTTGACATGTTGCAAACACTTCCATGTTAATCTGATCACATGTGTTCTTATTTAACCAAACAACTTGAAGAGTCAGTGTTATGGCACAGGGTGGTCCAGATCAGTGTTTTTCAACCTTTTTTTTTAACCAAGGCACACTTTTTTTTTTTTTTTTTTTACTGAAAAATCACAAGGCACACCACAAACCAAAAAGAAAAAGTCCATGTTATTAATATAAAGCCCATCTCATCAAAGCCTCTTGAAAAGAAATCAGACAAACAGAAGAGGAAGGAATTTTATTATCTTTCACTGGGTCTGTTTGGATGAACACAGAGCTGCTTTTCAGACCAGTTAGGTAAAATTGAGTGATTTCTCAGGGCACACTTGATAATCTCTTGCGGTGTACTAGTATGCCATGGCACAGTGGTTGAAAAACAATGGTCTAGATCACTGTTTCTCAAATGAGGATACTTCTTCAAGGCATTTCAGGGGGTACTTGGAATTATTTGGAAACATCTCTTGTGTTTTCTTTAAAACATCTTTTTATAAAATAATATAAATATAATATTATGTAAATGTCTAGTATATTTCAATAAATGTAAGTTTACATTTATAAGCTGAATTTACATTGAGATTTACACCATTTCTTTCCTCCTAAAATCCCACATTCCGACCTTAATTGAACCCCACCTGGTCTAGATGGATGTGTCATGTTGCAGTTGTATGATGAGTTACTGATATGATAATAATCTAATCTACTGACAAATTGATGATGAGATGGTTTTCAGCGGAAATTTTTTGGTTCATTTGGCAAGTTTTTCAAATATTACATGGTATTATGATTATTAGCAAGTCGTTAACATACAGTAGACCAATCTCTGACATCAAAAGAAAGTGTGCATGTCTGCACTAACGTAATAGGCCGTAAACACAGGCAGAATTTTTACTTTCCAGAGTAGTTCTTTATTTCTTTCCATTCTTACTTGTTTGCACATTGTTTCCAGTTATGGAGGTCCCTTGTGGGAACTGGTATAAACTGGAAGAGATTGAGTAGAAACAAATGTGATGAGTCCCCTGAAATATGGTGACTGTTAGTGGTTTTAGCAGGAATTGCCATGAAAGACTGAAGCTGGTGACTTTAGTTATCTGGCTGACATTTCTGACAGTTACAGCCTGTAATATTATACTATGCTAGACACCATGCTGTGGCTTAATAGATGGTTAATTTAGTGAATAATGAACTAATCAGCCACATCTTATCCTGAGGTTTGAACTCAGACACTTGTCTCTATTTGCTATCGCATTGACAAACACAAATACAGTAAAAGAAAAATGGAGGAAACTGCAAGGAAATGTTGTTATACACATATATAAAATTAACAGCACTTCAATTAGCCGATGCAACCAAATGGAAATTACCAGAAATTTGTTTGGTATAATCATAATTGCAGTCCAAGTCATATTCACTGACTGGCCAAAGTAAATGATAGAGAGATGGATAGATGGATGGATAAATAGATAAGGGGTGTATTCAGACAGTTACATAAAGTTCAGATTTTTTTTTCTTCAAATTATTAGCTTGCACAGGTGCAGAAGTGGTGTTTAGTATTCATTAGTGCATCTGAAATCGACCAGAATGATGTGGGGAAGATATTTAATTATTATTGTTAAGCTCAGAATTTAAAAAATAATCTTTTAAATTCCAGCTGCTTCTCAGTGTTCATGTGGAAATATATATTTTTTTTATACCAGATTAATGATTACTTCATGAGGTGACCCCAAAATGTGAGTTGGTCATGGTTGGGCAACTCTGGTGCTTGAGGGCTGCAGTCCTGCAAGTGTTAGGAGTTTCCCTGCTGCAACACACCTGACATACTTAGACTTAATTAGCAGACTTGTGCAGAGTTTGATGTAAAGCTCTACACAAATCTGCTAAATAAATCTAAGAATGTCAGTTGTGTTGCAGCAGGGAAACTCCTAATACCTCTAGGGCTTTGGCCTCCGAGGACCTGAGTTGACCACCCCTGCCCTATACTCCAATACAAGGGTCTAAATTGAGATATGAACGGTTTTACTTACCGAACGAAACAAAAACTGTGACCAAAGCACTAAATTTCTTCTTAAACAGGATCATAATTTGTCCTTTCAGTAACTAAACGGTCTGATGTTATCTTAACACACACTTGTATAATAGCGAGAACTTCAAGTCCATCATGGAGACAAGCTGAGGATTCCTGAGTTGTATTGCGGCTTAAAATGGATCCAATATTGTTTGTAGGTTTTATTAATCTCAACACTTGGTCTAAAATCTGAACTTTCGGAGGTTTAGAGTGACACCACTCAGTTAAACATTTATTCATTTCATCAGGATGTTTCAGAAGTTGGACTGTTATCTGTAGATCCGTGGACGCTGCGGCTTTTAAATCTGAATCAGACAAAGTGTAACATGTATATTATTGTAATTGTGCTCCTTTGTGATTTAGTAATTGCAGTATTTTAAATTGCGGTTTTGGTTTAAAGGCCATTTATTGTTCAGATCTGATCTGAAATTGGCACAACATGATGAAGTAAAGTCATGTTGTGCAATATTCAACAGTGGTATTTTGTTTTCCTAGTCTTGTGCAGTTCTGGTCAGCACCTGGAAAATTTGGCAGTCTGTGTTAAAAGAAAAGAGCTTTTTATGAATTGTCCATTGGTTTTGTTTTATTTATAATTTATTTTTTATTGAGACACAAAAAGAACTTGCTTAAATGTCACATTAATTAGATTAAAAAGTATGATTTAATGTTTATTTGGAACAAAAGAATCCTGTCTGTATCATTAGGAACTGCATCTTATTGTGATTTTTGCCTTTTAACAGAGTTTAACTAAGGGTACATTCACATCAGCCTTTTTGATCCGAATCCGAGTCTAATTGATCGGAAAGTCCTCTTCATTTGGGGAAATGTGAATGCCCCAAACCAAATCTCATTCGAATCAAAGAAGTGGACCCGGTCCGCTTACAAACAGGTCTTGGTCCGTTTTAGGTGACCAAATATTTTTGGCGTAGCATTGCATTGTGGGTAAGACTTTATCACCCTGTTAATATCCCCATTTTCTGCCTAAGATTATAATCAGTCATTTTAATTGTTAGAAGAAACAAAATAGAAACAATTCTTCATGAAAAATGTCTGATAGATGATTGATTGGTCCAGTATTAATGTAATGTTCAGTTTGGATTGTTTATTTATGATATCAAAGTATCATAACTTTCCTGTTTATGAGTATATTTGGATTCAGCTCAATTTGTTCATTTTCATCTGTTTTTTTTTCATGATATCATAAATTGCATAATTTTTGGTTAATTTATTGAATCACTGAGGTTTTCTTAGCCAAAGTTTCTGGTGTTATCTTTCATTTTTGACCGTTACTGTTTGAGTTGGACACCTTTTTTCTGTCAGGATGCTGTTTTCTGTCTTTAGACTAAACTTGTGTGTTTTTACATTGACACCTGTTGATAACGATGCATCGATTGTGTTATTTAAACATCTCATATCGGATTCAACATGAAGGCGTATGGTCTGGTTTAATTCTATGTCAGTGTCTCAGCGTCCTCCTTTCATACCATTAACCAGGTATTGTTGTGGTTGGACTGTCCACTGTGAAATTCAACGCTTCCGTTCTCCCCGGACCTTTCACTCATAAATCTTATTGCAGAATAAGACTCTTATCTGATATGACTTTGATGACACAAGGAAAAAGGTTAATCCAGCCATTTTGAGCTGTTCTGCTTGTCAAACATGAACACCATGTCAGTTTGATTCTGTTTGGTTATCCATATTTGTTTAAGGCATTGTCCAGGGAGACATGGAAATATGCGTTACAGGGGTAAGAATTCCAAGACTTTGACTTAAAGCTTGATGTCTTAATTTTCTTTTACTTTTTTACAACTTCAGATTCTCTGTTTGGTTTTCATGGAACTAGGAAGCATCATAAGTTTAGTAACTTGTATATTAGTTAATGTAATCATCACTACCGATAAAAATCAAATCTACAAGTATAGATTCATTTTGCAAGTCAGATTATACATGTAAACTTTACAAGTCAGAAAATACAAACAAATTTTAGAAGCCTTAAAATACAAGTAAATACCTTTTTTAGAAAAACAAAACGTAGCAACTTCTGGTAGTTTGGATCTTATAGTCAAATATAGGGGTGGAAAATTGAATTGAATATCGGGATTTTTTGCTTCACAATTTTAAAATTCCAATTTTTTGTTAAAAAATCAATTTTTTTCCTTTTACAAATAAATAAAAATAATCCATTATAATTTTTTTTGTCATTTTTACTGTTTTATTGATGTTTTTACTTGTCTTCTTGTGCATTATAGCAGCAGAATGATGGTCTGGCTACTGTGTTGTTTTTTCCTAATTGAAATTAAGAAAAATTACGAGCAAAAAAAAGTTTTTAGCATTTTTAATTTAGTTTACTAAAATCAGCAATATTTAAGAATTGTGAGAATCACGATTTAAATCTAATCGGCACCCAAAACATTGTAATCAAATTGGGATGAAAGCATATCATCACAGAAAATCGCATCACAGAATCATGATAATTGCAATTTACCTCTGATCCGCACCCAAAACATTGTAATTGAATCTGAATAAAAGCATATCTTCACAGCACCAGTAAAATAGTTTAGTCAAATAAAACATCATAAATTCTGTGGATCTCTGAATGAATGGCGATGTCCTCAGACCTGACTGACCTAACAGACACAGGCTGTTTTCTGGCATGTTTGGGTTTTTTTTTTTTTGGGGTGGTCAACATTGGAAGGAAAATAACTTCTTATTCACTTTTTCTTTTCTTCTCAGAAGAGCAGCATGGTGGACAAAAGTATTTACATAGTCCAAGGTGAAATTACCACTGTTGTTGGAGCTATAAAGAGGAACTCCAGATGGAATACCCATACTTCGCTGGTACGTTTCTTCCACTGATTTTTAACTTGGTTAACGTTGGAGGAAAATGACTCATGACTAGAACTGTTCATGTTGTACCCTTCATATCCTTTTATTTTTTTTCTCTGACCAGGATGAAGACCAGGACCCATTGCTGAACAGTTTTGGCCAACTCAAGGATATACTCAACAACATCAAAGGTGCGTTTGGGGGAGGGAGTCCTGCTGTTTGATGTCAGTTGTTGAGACGAGTAAAATACTGCAGACCAGGATCATTAAATTATTATCAGTAAATGTCACATCCGGTAGCTTTATGATAAATCTGCCCACATAACCTGCAATGAAATGATATATTTACATGAGCAGCTTAAAGGAGAAGAATAGTGACTTTACATTTATTTTGGATTTTTGCAGTTGCTGTAGGTTTGTCAATGGACTCCTGGTTTGTTTGTTTCTTTCTCTTTATTGTCCTAGTTTTTTAATGTTTGAATAGCAATTAGGGGTGGGCCAATTCACCATTTAATCAAGTCATTGCGATGCGACACATACTGGTTTTGTATCATTTGTAAATGTTCCAAAACAATTATTTTTCAGAATAACTGAATGACAGTAACACAGCTGGAAAGTGTGGTAGGAACATAAAAGGAACACTTTAGGGGGACGGACCAGCCCCTTCCCCTAAAGGGTTGGGGTTGCTAACAACAGATATACCAAGCAGGCGCCAGCTAGCTTTGCAGCCACTGTTACGGAGCGTGAGATTTACTCATTGGATTAAAGGCTAGCATTTGGAAACAGTTTAGTTTTTTTGGACATAAGAACAGACAAGGCCTGGACAAGGCTGACTGCATATGTATGTTGTTTAAAGTCTAAATAAAATATAACAGTAAAACATACAACATGCGACAGCACCTCATGAATTCCTAGTCCAGGATAGAGGAGGAAAAAAAAAAAGCTTACAGGTTTTCTGTCTGGTTGGCAAACCACGTCAGAATAGCATAACATCTGTCAGTCTGAACTACTTCATCAAAAACGTAGCTATTTGTGCCTTTTTCATTGGTAAGTTACAATGATACTTAATAACAGATATTTCAGAGTAAAACATTACATGATCTATCTCATTCAGGTTGGGAGAAAGTGCTGGATACTAATAAGTCAATGCTACAGTACATGTTGAAATAACATTACAACCTCACTTGCTAAAAGACTAACAGAAACAACTGTATTAAAAGTACAGTTTTATGCGCTTTATCTGGGTTTTTTAGTGTATTTCCCCTCAAGCTGTAGTCATACAAGTGGTGTGCAATATATCGCAATGCATTTTTTGAGTATTCAGTGCTGAATTAATGGCATATGCTATGCATGCTCAATAACCAAGTGTATGGTTTTCTGACAACGTATGTCAAACCAACAGGACATCTATTGTTGGTCCTCTGTATGAAGTAGCCACAGAGTGTGAAAAGAAAATTAGTCAAATTAATTATTAAATTCTGCGATGGACTGGCGAGCTGTCCAGGGTGTACCCTGCCCTTCGCCCAAAGACTGCTGGGATAGGGTCCAGCTTCCCCGCGACCCTGAATTGGATTAAGCGGTTAGGACAATGAATGAATGAATGAATGAATGAACAATTATTAGATAAAAGCGCTCTGAATCTTTATTTATTTGTATCATGACATGGCACAACCCTAATAGCAATATTTACAGCAGGAGTTTCTGCTGTTGGTTTGCATGGACATCTGCATCTGTAATGCTGACGTCCCTCTGAAAAGACTGGAAATTGTTTAAAATCTTTTCTCACAGCTATTCAACAGCATAAAAGCAGAAGTGACAGGCAGTCTAATCCATACTAATTCATGTCAGTGGAAAAACAAAGTGATAAATGGCATAAGCTGGTAAAAAAATTTAATGCCATTGGCATTAATGTGGCATTAAGGCAAAGTAATACAATCCTAAATGACGTGTTTCTGAATTTTCAGAGTATCTGGACTATTGTCTGAGTTTTGCAGGAAATTATGGGTCAATCAGACCATTTTTTCCTTTTAAAGATATTCTATTTTTAATGGACTTGTTTTTAATAATTGTAGAATTATGATGTTAGACATAACTAGCAGGGTGTCATCAGCATAGAACCGAATGTTTTCAAAGGGACATTTGTAGAAGGGTTTTGATACCATGCCATCACTTTTTTTTGGATGCTTGGATCATCCTAACTGTGGTATGATGTAATCTAAAACCTTGCAGGGGCTGTTGTGATATCCCTTTTCAGTTGTGTAATCACATAATGGATGCATGTTATTTTTATGCTGTTATAACATTTCCTTACTTTTTCCAGTTTCAGCCTGAAAAAGGGCAAAGCGAATCATGTTTAGGAGAGAGGTGACATTAGTGTTTGTTGCTGATATTTCTCTGGAAGCTTCTGTTTTCAGTGATTTCTTCCCTTTTTCATGAATGGCCATGGGATTCTTGAAAGGAGACCGATCGCAGCATCTTGTTATTCATCCACCTATCCTTCTATTTTCTGCCGCTTAGCCGGAATATCTGTTATTACAAACTCTATTCCGTTCTATTGTTATCTGGCAGAAGCTTTTATCCATAGCGACTTGGATGTGAGAAGTGATCAGTTAACCAAACATGCTGGAGTTCCCAGATACATACATACATACTGTACATGCAAACTCCACACAGAAACGCAACTGTTCAACACTACTCCCCCATCTCCCGCTGATTCTCAAACCAGTGATGTTCTTGCTGTGAGGCCGCAGTGCTAACCACTATGCCACCATGCACTCTGTCTTTCCTATTCTCAAGTTCTATAACAAGCAATCCTCCCAGCAGACCAAAAACACCCTAAAAGACATCATAAATGATCATTGTACATATGTCTTATCTTATCTCATCTCATCTCATCTCATCTCATCTCATCTTTATTTTATCTCATCTTATCTTTATTTAACCTTTTTTTTAATCTTATCTTTATTTTATCTCATCTTATCTTTATTTAACCTTTTTTTTTAAATCTTATCTTTATTTTATCTCATCTTATCTTTATTTAACCTTTTTTTTTAAATCTTATCTGTATTTTATCTCATCTTATCTTTATTTAACCTTTTTTTAAAATCTTATCTTTATTTTATCTCATCTTATCTTTATTTAACCTTTTTTTTAAATCTTATCTTTATTTTATCTCATCTTATCTTTATTTAACCTTTTTTTAAATCTTATCTTTATTTTATCTCATCTTATCTTTATTTAACCTTTTTTTAAATCTTATCTTTATTTTATCTCATCTTATCTTTATTTAACCTTTTTTTTTTAAATCTTATCTTTATTTTATCTCATCTTGTCTTTATTTAACCTTTTTTAATCTTATCTTTATTTTATCTCATCTTATCTTTATTTTATCTCATCTTATCTTTATTTAACCTTTTTTTAATCTTATCTTTATTGTATCTCATCTTATCTTTTTGTAACCTTTTTTTAAATCTCATCTTTATTTTATATTATCCTTTCTTATCTTTATTTTATCGTATCCTATCTTGATCTTTATCCTTACCTTTATCTTATCTTCATTTTGTCTTATCATCACATTGCTTACCTAGTTTAACGAATGAAATAAAGATAATACTTGTAAATATTATGAAAGCATGAAAATTGAAGAGGTCACGTTTTCTCCAGTCTAATCACACAACTACTTAAAATGCTAACTGATCACTTGGAGTTCAAGTGTCTGCTCAGTGGTGGTGTTTGACAGAGTCTCGCTGGTTCTCAGGACAGTCCTGCATGCCTTTGCGATGAGAGTCCTGGCAGCTCCCAGAGCCCAACAGCTCCACTTGTAGAAGATGTGAGCAATGAGAAAGATGCAGCACTTGGAGCTGCAGAGTTGTAAGCCCCCACTGCTGCAGCTCTCCTCCAGGGAATTCCTCTGCTGCTGTGAGATGGACAGGCGCTGCTGGCTGAGGAAGAATCCACTGCGCTGGTTAACCCTCCTCTTTCCTTTTCCTCTCTCTGTTAGCCCCTCTCTTCTGCCATCAAACCACTTTTGTTTTGTTTTTCTTACATCCCTTACTCTATATCTGTATTTTACTAGCATGGAAGTTAATTTGCAAGAAATGACAACTTCAGATCAAGATTTTTGAAAGCTTTGTTTTGTGTTTAAGCTAAAATCTACAGTGCATCCAGTCCCTTGGAGGTTCCTTAGATAGGAGACAAAATGGAGAAAAGAGTAACCACAGCAGAAGTAGACTCTAAGCTAATCAATTAAGCTTTGTTTGTCAGTACCATAAAAGGCTAATAGAGCTCCCTGGCATGGTATTTCACACAGACACGGAAGAATATTTTGGTGAAAAATCTTGCGGGTGGGCTGGGTTTTGCTGCTGCTTCAGGGCTTTGTAGTAGCCCAGCTGTCTGCTTAATGAAAGCTCAGTAATTCCCTTCATTCTGCCTTTCTAACTGCTCGCTGTAACAACAAAAGCCAACCAGCTAAGGAAATATGAGTTAGTCCCCACACAATTTCTCAGTTCTGCAGTTTTTCTGTTCTTTTTTTTCCCCTTTCCATCTTTGTCTGTAGCTTGCTGCATTTGTTTGAGGGTTTCAGTGCTCTGGCACTCTGTTGAAGCTATGTGATTGACAGGACCATGTGCCATGGAGGTGGAGAGGGCTGCAGCTGGAGGTATATCATCTGCAATTTTAGTTGGGTAAATATAGCAGGGAGTCTTGTCAAGCAGAGAGATAAATTGTTCTGGGAAAGGAAGTGTTGTCTCTCTTTTCTCAAAGCAGAAAAAAACGTTTCCTTCAACTCTTGGAAAATGTAAGGTCCTTTCTCTCGAACAATGGCAGCACAGTGGACAAAGAGGCAGCCATAGACCATGTGTTGTGAAACCTCAGCTCCACCTTGCTCAGTCAGCCAAGCAAATCAGGCTCAGGAAGTGGAAGCCTACTCTCTGATTTAAATGGCATGCTTTGGATTGGGCCTGATATGTAATGCTCCATCCCTAACCTCATTAGACCCATATAATTGAGTGCTTTCCACAGCTCTGAGGCCAGCATCTGTCCTTACATTTGGTTTGTTGAAAAATTATGCTGTTTTTGGTATTTTTCAAACTTGTAGAATGCATGGCTTCATACATTTTATTTATGTTTTAAGGTGGGTTGTGGCTGAAATGTTGGGCAGTGAACAGGTAGAAGAATACAAATATTATTAACTAAATATTTAGTTTGAGTTTTTCTTCCAATTAGAAATAATTACAAAGTAATTTGGAGTTAAATGTCACATGATCTATCATGCTGGCATGGTTATAAACCTCTGAAGGACAACACTAATTTGTTTGATGAATACCTTGTAACTTAAAAATCAAGTTAAGGCTGATCATTAAATTACTGATTGGAGGAACTTTTACCAAAGATCTCAATTGAAGGGACCCTGAGACATCTGATTGTTAGATTTTAGCTGCAGTATTGTCCCTGCCAAATAAACAAATAGATAAATAAAATTAATTACAGCAGGTAAGTGGAAAAAAAAGTGTTTCTGTCTATGTACAGATTACACAGATCTTTGACAACACTGCCATGATCACATCATGTGACATTTTACAGCAGCATAACGTAAAAGCAAATCACCTAGAGCTGCTGTCAGCTTGTGTGTTCCAGCATTCTCTGTATTCCTTTGTGTCCTTGTGAGATTGGTAGCTAACAAAATGGATGAGTCAGAGGTGCTTATGATTCCCAATGGTTGGAAGAAATTGTTAGAATTTCCTCCTCTTATGTTTATGCGTTGCTCCCATAGACTGTGTATAAAAGATGGACAGAGCCTCCATAATGTCCCCCATAGGTTTCTGAAGAGCTGAATTGACGCTCGGTGGGTGGTTCCTACCGTCGCCATCTTTGCAGCGTCATGCGTGTTGTCTCTCCCGAAAAATGGAGAAAGAGGTAGAGCTGAGAGGGGGCTGGTAGCGTATTGTGGATGATTGACATCTAGCGAACTCTGAGCTACCTTCTGCTAAGTGCTAACCGAGCTAACCTGGAGATAACATGAACTAACCAGCTAATGGAGGTAAGCAGGCTAAAGCTAAGTCATGCTGTTAAGTGGCTAAAACTGGGGTTGTTCTACGTTCTTCTGACTTGAAGCGGGAGATCGGGTACCTGTCAATCAAGAAGACGCTCCTATATATGCCGAAATTCGAGATGAAATCCCTTTTAAATGGTGGAGTTAGAAAAAAATTCACACCTACCACAGTTAACTTAAAGGTTAACCTGACCTATAAACCTAAAATGGATTTTTGAACCAGGCTGTAAACACGTTTTATTTCTGCTGTGAAATTGGTCATTTGAACTTGGGAGTCTATGAGGATTCGCTCTGTGTTGAAGACCCTAGTGGATGAGGAGGGAATTGCAGTTTTTGGCTCTTCTGCATCGGCTTCCCTTTTAACTGCCGAAGGTTGCCACTTAGTTGCTCTTGACCTCCTTCACTAAGTTTGGTTTAGGAAAGATCAGTCAGTTTACAACAACAACCAGTTTTCCATGGACACTCTTAATAACAGGGCTTGAAAGAGTCCAGCGGGACAAGCAGAAACCACTTTGGTGTCACAGTCTCCAAACCAGAATCATAAAATCTGTTCAGCTTTAAGGCTAGCTTATTGGTTGTTTGTCTTAAAAAAAAAAAAAAAAGTCAACTTGCTAGAAAAATGAACGTCGTGATCTGAGTTTCTACGATTTGCTGCCACCAGGCGGCATGTTTAAGGGTGGCTTATCAGTGCTAGTTGGTGGACATTTGGAAAACTAGAATATGAAAACCTACGTGGGATGATGTGTCAAACTTGGCTAAAGCCATCTTGTTTTGTTGCTCCACAGCAGCTGAGCTCTCACAACAGAAAAAGAGGATGTGAAGCATTCTTTTAAACTCAAGATGAAGTCTCTGCGCTTCACTTGACATCTTACTCGGGTCTCTGTCCTCTAAGACTGTCATCACAAAGAAAAATCTGTCTTTGTCTCTCGTTGAATAAATCTATGGGCTATACCTCAGAGAGTAAACGAGTGTGTCGAGCAGCCTTTCATACCTGAAATACATCTTATTTTCTATCTTTCTTACTGTTTTTTTCCCCCCTCACTTGGGTCAGTTTCACCTGTTTATGCAGAAGCCACTGAGCCTCAGCATCTCAAGTCTTCAATTCTTCTCTTTCATCCTTCTCATCGTCAAGCCTCCCCCCCTTTTGCTGCAGCGAAGGTCAGATTTTTGACAAGTCTGCAGAAGAAACAGTCTGCTCTTAAATCCCTTCATTTTTATTCATACAAATACAGGTTTAGAGCCCCTCGCAGCTCCCTGGATACATACCCAGAGTGGCCTTTTGACTGACAGCTTTCTCCTTTTTCATCCAGACACTAACGAAATTCACAAGCACACCTCTAATTGACTGGAATCACCAGCACCGCTCTGGAGGCGGATATCAGGGGGCATGCTAGTAGATGGTAGAGGATGATGTGATTACACTCCAACTGACCTTTTTAATAATTATTCTGCTTTCCCCAAAGCAGAGCAGAAAACATGCTAATTTGATTAAAAATAGCTATATTAATGTTTTATATTGTATTTTGATAGTTTATTTCAAGACGGTGATACTTCTGTCTTTCTCCACATGAATCAGTGATGGCATCACAGATTAAATCAGTCATAAAGAGACAATGTGGACGTGCTGTTCTTCTTTGTCTCATGTCAAGGTCAAGTGTTTGTCTATCTGTTGTATCAGCCCCCAGCTGTGGTCAGACCAGCACAGAGAGGCCTTCGGGGGTCACAGCCTAAGTACTTGGAATCTGGTCGTGCCCCCCCCCTTCAGTCCTCTTCCTTGCCACCTGATCTTTACACATATATCACTCCCAATTGAAGCAGCAGAAGGCAGCTGGCAAATGCTGAGAAGGCTGAACCATAATTCATGTTGCTTAGCCACTTATGCAAAAATGTTTACTCCCGCGGGTGTTGTGTGCAAGGAGAGTCTGCCTCATGGCAATGCTTAGCATGTCTGCTCTGCGGCCTCCGTGTCTCCTGGCTTTGAGCATGAGATCACGGGTTAGATTCTCATTCCTGCTGTCAGTGTTATTTTTATGACACGGTCAAAAGACAATAAAGTGAGCGGGTGGAGTCATCACTTACATTAACGTCTCATCGGGATGGTTTAAGTAGGCACAGACCTGGAAATGAAGCTTTTATGTGTGCGATTAAAGGTGGACGGATAAAGATGGAGGGAAGCCGTTTCTATTGTCCCTCATCAGCTTTAAGTTTTTTTTTTTTAACTTTATATTTCATGTTATTACTTTTGGAATAGGATCAAACTCATCTTTTCACTTTTGTTTTTTTTTTAATGATCTTACCTTTGTTTTTTTGGTGACAATTTTGACTGCTTTAACTTTTTTTTTTTTGGGCAAATTAAAAAAATTTTTTGTATCCAGTTTTTCTCTTTTGCTTTTTAAAAAATGCAATTAAATGACCGTACATACAAAATTTATTATCTTAAAGTGTCTTCTATTCTTTCTTTGTTGCATATTTATTCAATAAATAAGGATATAAAATGATCGATAGTTTCTTTTTTTTTAACTTGCTTTGAGGTTTGTCACTTGCACCACTTTGAGCTCCTGCCTGCAATGCATTGTGGTCTACATAGACCCGTCTAGTGACCATCAATGTTCACTACTTTTCAAGATGCATTGTGGGTAAGTTTGAGTATACTATTTTTTTTCTCTATGGACAGTCAGACACCCCATAAAAAAAAAATGGTTTAGGCACCATATACGGAACTATGAAGGGAATAGTGTGGACATTCGGAGACAGCCGGTGTTCTTTGCAAGCCCACTAACGAGACACTCATTTAATTCAGATGTGTTAAAGCAGAGTTACCTGTAAAACATGCAGAGCAGCGGTACTTAATGACGGAGAAACACTGATTTAAAGCTCAAAGTGACCAAAATTAAGGGATTTTCTGCCAAATTCAAACAGTTGAATTAATATATAATAAATATGAAATTATAGTAAAGGGGGAGTGGTAACCTTGTGTTTACAGAGGTGGGTTGGGTCCGGAGGTGAACCATTGTGGGTCACTGAGCACGTCCCTTAACCCACCGAATGCTCCCTCGGAGCTGAAACATGGCGGCCCACTGCTCTCCAGTATCTACCAGAGCTCGGTAAAATATAGACTAATGTCCTAAACAGGATAAATAAAATTAAAGCTACTTTACCATTCTGTTCTGGCATTAATAAACTAATACTAAAGTAAAATTTTTTTTATTATGGATCATAATAATAATAATGGATCATTTTTTTTAAACCTGCTGTTGTCACATTGTGGGAGAAAGAAAAATAAACTGCCTGAACTAAATGGTATGATGGAGTGGTCCCTCCTCTTCAGATACGTCAGGAGGAAATAATAAGGTTGAAATAAACTAAAACTAGTTACTTTTTAGAAACAAACCCAAAAAATCTTTTCCATATGATAAATAACAGCAACAACATAAGTTTGATTTGATTATTTTTCTTTATATGGAATAAGATTAAAACTTGTCCACCTTCACTGACTTCCTGTAGAGCCTTATTTTTAAATGTCTGTCTTTGTAGCTGCATCTGAAGCTCATTTGGAAGAAAAGTTGTGATATCTGACATTTTTTTCCCCCAGATTCAGCTTCATACGATATTTTTTTTATCTGCTATCTTTTTGCCGTCTATCTGTTCACCTGTAAAATTCACCATCATGTTGCTTGTATCGTCTGAAGAGGGGTTGAGTCAGACAAGTTTTGGGAAGCGCGCACGACTGGGAACAGAAAGTTACTTCCAGTCCTGCTAACGTTAAGGAAATAGTTGGAACTGACTCATAAAGTCAGTAGCTGTGTATGAATAATACACAACAGAAACAGCACAGTATATTTGATACTTTTCTCCATCCAGTTCTGACCTTTTCATGCCGTAGATTGATCTTACCATCTCATTTCAACTATAGTTTGATCCTTTTGCAGACTTTGATGATTAAAAGTAAGTGGCAACATAATGAGAGGATAAATTGCCGGTCGGTTCTTGGAGTTGTAGTAATGTGGTGTTCTCTACAAGCTTTCTAAATGATCATCACACTGTTTTTAGACATTTCTCAGCTAAATTCTGATTTTTAATATGGAATGAGTCCTAATGTTGTTGGTTATGCATTAATGTGTACATTTAATTGATAAATTTAGGCTATAAAAATGTACAATCATCTTTAACACCTTCCTAACATTATCAAAGACCCACAATGAGGGTCCCAACCCCCAGTTTGGGAACCACTGCCCTACAGTATTTATTTATTTGGCTTTGAATGGTTGAGCCTGTGTCCATTGATTTTAAAAAAGCTTTTTGATTTTTGAGTTTTTATCATAGAAGCAGTGATGGATGAACATTTTCCACTAATCCAGATCATCTCCTATAGAAACCGATATATAATCCACGTATTACGGTAAATCTGACGCCGTTTACAGCTAGTTTTATTGATGACTTCTGGGAACATAATTCAGCTCCTCTTCATTTTCCCACTAAATGTTTTGGTGCCACAGAACAGAGGCCGCATTAGTGTGTTGTTTTGATTGATTGTTGTTGGAGAGATGCCATGGATTATGCAGGTGTTGTACAATGACAAGCACTTGGCCTGTCAGTTGCAGAGGTCCCCATTAAAATGACTGTGATTAATTGGAGTGGTCCCTCTCCCAGACAGGCTGCCACCTAGTGCTGGTTAGTAGCCGTAAATCTGGCCAGTTAACAGTGCCCTAACCGGGGACTGACAGGCTGGGCTTAGGCCCAGTGTGAAGAGGGGATGCAACTGTTGTCCTGTTTCATAGGTTCTCAACAATGTGCTGAGTGGATGGAGAGTCCCAGCAGAGGGCTATTAATCATCCTGGCTGGGGTGCCTGCTTGGTGGTGGGGGGCAAAGCAACAAGGGAGCTGAGGGGTTAGATGGAAGAGAGGGTCGGAGGTGCTGCGGAGGAGCTGAATGTGCTGACAGGAAGATCGGGCAAGACGTAGCAAAACAAACTAGGGCCCCCCCCCCCGAGCCCCGATCAAGAGGAAGAAGAGGTGGAGGACAGGCTGGACAAAACGTGCTCCTCATTCACACCAACACTTTCAGCATGAGACGACTGACTCGGATTTCAGTTTTTAATGTCGTATCGTTCACTGTGATTGGCTGCTGATGTTCAGGCAGTTTATTTCTACATTTCTCTCTGTTTTGCTTTAAATGCATTGGAGTTTAGTTTTGAATGAATATTTTGATGAAATAGTTGCACAAATAACTGTAAATAGCGAGAAGGAGCAGAGTTGATTTAGTGATGTTAGCAGGTAAATAGTAACAAAACGTGTAAATGTGTAAATAGTTTGTTGTGTGCTGCTTTGCATGCCAGTGTTTTCTCTCCTGCAAACATGGAGTTGGAAGAATGATATGCAGATGGTTGGCATTTATGGTGCTATGCTACTATTTACCCCAGTTAACATGCAGACATGATGTTTTCAGCCTCAGTAGTCAGATTATGAGGCTAAAATGATGTAAAATGAACATATTAATAGATAATAGCAGCATAAAGGTCAGCCAAAACAAGAAAACAGTATTTATCACAAACAGCAGTTTGTAGAAATAACACAAAGATCAAGAGTGATCAAACCTTTTCTCATCTGCACATCATTCTCTCAAGTCTTGTCCTTCAGGAGAAAAAATATTGGCATTGAAACAAACAAACTATTTACATATCTACACTTTTTCCTTATTTACACTAATTCTACTATTTACCTACCATCCTTACAAAACCATCTCCAACTCTGCTGCTTCTCGGTGCCACTGTGGATAAAATCCTCTTCTCTGCTTTATTCCAGCCATAGAGGATCAATAATTTTCTTCTTTTAGATACACATCGAACTTTGTGCTCACGTGTTAATCTTTGGCTGCTCCTGATTGGACATTACGATCAACTAAAGCTCTCTGATTGGTGGGAAGTCTAACCAGGAAGTGGCTTCATCATCATTTCCAGGTCAAAATAGAGGTCTAATAGCAATATTGTAGTGACACTGATTTTTTGTTTATGATGATAATATGAAAAATAAGGATATTGTCAAGGATCACTGATAGTGGATTTACCATTTAGAGTCTCTGAATAAACATTATATTTCATGGCTGGACTGTAAACCTCCTGGATTGAATATAAATGCTGGGAAACATCTGTAGATGACCTAAAGGGTAAACTATCCATTACGATTTACTCCACAGAGTTACACGTTAATGTAGCTGGGAGAAATGTTTTAAAGCCTTTCTGCTAAAGTTCTGCGATAAAATAAGAAGTACGGCATTAGAAAGCACTGCACTGTAGTTTCTGTGGAGTTTTCCTCCAATAATCTGGTGTCTGTTCAGCTTTTTCAGCCTTGGCCCACGCAGTCTAGAGCGGATCAGTTAAGGTCTAGACCCTCCATGTGCTGTCAGCTCTGACTGGATGTGAGGATTTAGTGCAACCAGGATTGTGTTTTAACATTCTGTTAAGCATATTCTTATGAGGTGGTAATTAGGGTTCACCACAGGAAAGATACCCTAACCCAAACCCCAACCTATTGGTTGGCTATCGGACCTTGAGTTGAGTGTGGCTTTAATTACCTCTTGCTGAGGTTGGATCATTAATAAAACAGTGGGCATTATGTGGGTTTGGGATGTTTCAACACCTCTGAATCCAGCACCAACTCTTCAGTGGAGGTCAGCTCTAAAAACAGGCTCATGGTTGGCACGCGGTGACATGTTGATTGGCTGAAAAGCATTTTCAAGATTGACTATACAAGCTGGTATTGACAATTTCTAAAGGTGTCAGGTGTAGGTTTTCAATGCGTAAATGAGTGTATCTCTAAGTTTAGCACACAGGCGAGGCAGAGTTAGTGGCATTTGAATTTTGTTGACATGACCTGAAGTACATGTGTATTTTTGGCTCTTTTCTGTGAATGTTGTACCATGAAAAATCATTTTATACACACCGTAAACATCAGTAAGCAAAGCTCATGCGTGCATGTTGAAGACTATCATGCTTTTTAACAGGATATATTGATGAACTATCAAAGAATTATTAAGAAGCTTTTCTGATCTTTGTAAAAATCAAATATTTACAGAAATAAAAACAAAAAAAAAATCAACCTGTTTTACCAAAGACGCCCAAACAAAGCCCTTTATAATCTGTAGATAATTATGCAATAAGGCATGGCTATCCTTGGCTTTTTACGGCAGCATGAATTTACATAGGTGTTTATTGAAATTTAGATATCAATCTTCTTAAATGAAATTTTGATGATTAGCTTAACTGTGGTTGTGTGTGTTTGTGTCTGTGTCTGTGTGTGTGTGTGTGTGGTGGCTAGCTAATGTTTTTTTGTATACCAGCAACATTTCTGCTGAATGGTTTTTATCTACTTATCTGTAATTCTGGATTTAGAAGAACAGTGTTCAGAGGATGAGGAAGAAAGTAGATTTTCAGTTTTTGTCTGAGGTTGGAGGATACAGAATAGAAAGACTGAGGATCATACTTCATGTTATGCAACAGCCAATTTCTCCCCATGGGAGCTGGGCGATATGACCAAAGTCTCATATCCAGATTTAGCTAATTTTATATCCCCATAACGATATACATAACAATATAAAATTGTTTGTGTAATGTTGTGTCAGTCATCAGTTATGTGTCAGATGTTGCTTGGCAACGGCAGCAGTGATCTCCTTCCATCTATGGCCGTATGTCGTTGCACAGGTAAATACCTGTTGCAGCTTTTGGTCTGGAGTTTATTATAAGCGGTTTCCCCTCCACTTGAAGCTGCTTTTGCTGCTTTTGCTGCTTTTGCGGCTTTTCATCGTTGACTCTATTCTTTATTCTGTATTCTCTTTCCTGATTCCTGCGCAGGTGATAAAATGAGTTGGTTGTGTCGGAGTCGGTTTGTTGGGACTGTAAGCTAGTCTGTTGTCGGTTCCACGTCGGTCTTTTTATATCCAAACTGCATCCATGCAACAGAAATTTCCTTCTTCTATTAACAAAGCTCATCAGTTGGGTTAGCTGGTCATCTTTTAGTGAATTATCCTGCTCTGAAACACGTCTGCTACCGTCTTCCTCCATGTTTGTTTATATATTGCAGATCTGTGTGCCAGTTTTGGTAGAACAAAACAAAAAAAAAAACCCCAATAAATACCCAACAAGTTTTTACTGTTTTTAATTGGGAATTTCAGCAGCAGACTGCTTTAAAAAATTCCTGTGCAGAGGTGGTCAAGTTAAACTTTTCTGAACCAAAACATCATAATGAGCACATTTATGACACAGTGTGCCATTTCTTTTCAAAACATTCATAAGTCATAGATAGTTGATGGTCTCAGGACCACGTGGCCATGCTGGCAAATGTAAAACGTGTTTGAAGGCTGGACTAAAATAGGATCTTTAAATCCACTGCTGCTTGGTTGGTCCTGTAATTCCATATTGACAGTTATATAGGGTAGTGTAGGCCAGGCTGTAAACCAGGCTTCTTGCTGCCCTCTTGGTCATTATCATAAACATACAACGCTCTGCAGTGAGAATCACAATGGAAAGTCAGCAGTAAAGGATGGAGGCTGTTGTTGATAATCTCCTCAGCTGGCCAGCAAAGCCAGTCAAATCAAAGCACACAGCTCGCTCGCTGTGGAAGGAGGCAGCGCTGGAGTGGAGGTCTGCTTTGGAGGGAGGGGGTGTTGGAGTTGTTGTGGTTGAAAATAAGGGCCTGTATTAGTATTTTGGTGAGGAACTGTCTTGCTGTCTTGCTTGTGTGGCGCTCACATCCTTAAGCCTTTGGTGTCTCCGTGTGAATCCCACTCTGCCTTGATGGACTGGGTTAATAAACCTCTCAGCAGCTATCCCTCCCACACACACGGAGACAAACTGAACACACACACATGAAGTCTCTTGACACACACAGCTGCTTGTTATTTCATGCCCCATAAGGGTGCTGTGACCACAGACAATGTAATACACATATCCAATTAGTAAAGCATTGCACCGCTGTTGGTCTCAAGCTTGGATTCTCACAGATACTAAACATGCACTGCACATTGTTTATTTTGTTGTACGATTCGGATCACTGCCTACAAGTTTTGGTTTAAGGCGGAAACATTTAATGAAATAATCTGTAATTTTCAGACTTTTGTATGGTTTTGCTCAATTACAAGTGTGTCTGGTCATTTCATAGATTCAATTCAATTCAGTCTAGCTTTATTTGTATAGCGCCACTTCACAACAATGTTGTCACAGAGTACTTTACATACACATAATTTCAAGCCAATTCATACATATCCTATAATAGAAACCAACTGATTGCATCGAGTCATGACTTGGATCCAATCCTCCATCCTGAGCTGCACACGGCGACAGTGGGAAGGAAAAAACTCCCCTTTAACAGGAAGAAAACCTCCGGCAGAACCCGGCTCTGGGAGGGCAACCATCTGCCTCGACTGGTTGGGGTGGAGAGGACAGGAAAGACAGATCAACATGTACAACTGCACTTAGTCAGGAAGACCTGCAGAAAAAAGGAGAAATATGTTAGAGACGGCAATACTGGCATATATTTATACATTAATACATTAGAGAAATAGAGCGAGGTACTTCTCAGTGCATCAGGTAACATCCCCATTGCTACATAAGTAATGGATGGCTAGACTACCCATAACTATAAGAGCAAAGAGCATAACCTGGACAGTTGGGTCCCGTACATACAGACTCCAACTCTGATACACTTCATCCTGCAAAAGGTTTGATGTGATTGTTAAAAAGTCAGTGTGCTTTTTTTGTTGCATTTGTGATGGATAAACCATTATTAGAACAACCATGATGCCAAATGACTTGGGTGCCTGTCTGAAAAGTCAATAATACTGTTGTTGTACAAATCCCATCAGGCCATATTTTATTCCAAATAGAAGATAAACAACATATCAGATGTTGAAACTTGTGACATTTTACCGTTTCATGTAAAATATTATCTGATTATTAGTCTGATGAGAGCAACACATCTGTAAAAAGGCTAGAAAAGTAACATGACTGGTTAAAAAATGGAGCATTTCAGAGAGGCAGAATCTCTCAGATAAAGGGTCCACCAATCTGAGATAAACTGCATCTAATAACTGTGGAACAAATTCAGAGAAATGTTCCTCAGAAGTTCAACAATCCCACCATCAGCAGTGTATGGATGTTTCAGAGCAACATGTGCTCCCATCCAGACAACGTCTCTTTCAGGGAAGACCTTGCAGGTTCCACCATGCTGGACCACATCCTGCATCATCCCAGCAGCATGGTGGAACAGGAGAACTGGTCTGCTGCAGTCCAGTTCCACCAGTACAAAACATCTGGAGCATCATGGAAGCAGCTGGAATCCTGCATCAGACCAGAACAGGACGACATTCCTCTCCTGAAACTCCAGCAGCTGCTCTCCTCACTTCCCAGATGTTTCCAGATGTTAGAAGAAGAGGAGATGCTAACGATGCTAAACATCATCCTGGAACGACTTTTTACAGACGTCTCGCTGCATCAGATCCACAATCTGCTCATGTTTTCTATGAAATGATAAAACGTCTTGGACTTGGGTTCTAGTATCAGGGTACTCATTTAGACTGGTAGCTTGGAATTGGAATAAAACTGGAAAGAACATGCGATTCAAATGGAATTAGCTCAAACATGAATGTGATCTGTAACCTGTCCCAGTCTGAGAGTTTTTCACAGTGCCTGAGCATAAGGAACAGGGAAAGAAGTCTGACGTATTTGGATCTCTGCAGCCCAACGTTTGTGTGTTGACGCCTTAACCGATGAGACTCCGGTTTCTCCCAGAAGATCAACGATGGCTAAAAGGCCAGCAGGGGAAAAAAAACAAGCTGTCAAAGGAAATAAGAAATTCAAACAAAGGTGTCTCCATAGAAATGTAAAAGTTGTGTCGGTGATGCATTATTAATTCAAAATGAATTATTTTTTTAATTAATTACATGAAATGGTAGCGTTTCTGATATCTGGTATGTTCTTTATGTTCTACTGGGAATAAGATGAGATTTGGGAATCATTGCATTCTGTTTATATTTACATTTTAGACATAGAATCAACTTTTGTAGTTGAGTTTGTGTTATTATATAAAAAGTGCCAGTAACCTTGGTTGCCTGCTGGTTGTGGAAAGGGTAGTACTCCTATTTTATTCAGGCACTTGACAAAATTATGCCCATCATCCATATGGTTGTCATCTCCATCCCGTTTGAGCTTGAAACAGTACTTGGACACAAGACAGTCGCCCCGGAGGGGGCAACCACAATTAAAAATAGTCGTCCTATTTCTGGGCTGCAGCTGGGGGTTTGAAAGGACCGTGTGCTTGCTGTAAAGGTGACATGGGTCAAAAATTTCTCGTTGAGGGATGGCAGGAGGGTGACTGCAGGGTAGAGGTGGACGGACTCGCTTCATGTATTGGTGGGTGGGTGGGTGGTGAACACGATTAAACAACTGGCCACATTTCAAAGCAGAAATATTGAATCAAAAGGAGGCGACACATGCTGCAGGAGTGCTTTAAACCTGTTGACGCACCCCTTCTTAAATAGAGTAGGATCAGCACTGCTGATAACAAATTTTGACAAAAGCCAGCGTGCTGACAGGGGAGGCAGCCGAGCAGGCCGCTGTGGCCCGCCACAGCTGACGATGAGACATGCTAACAACCTGTGGCAACAAGAAGGTGTTGATTGCTCTGAAAGCAAAATAGACCTGCCGATATGCATGTTCACTCACTGCTCCATACCTCTGTTTGCTTCACAGCACTGGACTGCACAGACAAACTGCTTGATATCACTTTAACAGGCTCAACGATGGGGTTTGGTCATTAAAATAAAAAAAAAAAAAAAAAAAAAAAAACCTAGTTTGCTTTTTACATATAAGCTGTAAGAAATCTTTATGACAAGCTATTTATTATAATTATACTGGTCTGATTGACTCAACTTCATTTGTAAAGGGGAAAATCTTCCATTTCTCATAAATGTACTTAGTGTCAAAGTTGACTGTCCAGTCCTTTTTGTTGTTTCCCTCCACCAACACACTTGATTTAAATCAAAGGGATCCAACAGCTTCTTGTCAACCTATTCATTCATTTCAGTCAGGTGTGTTGGAGCATGGAGGATACTGGTCCTGGAGGACTGGAGTTTGACCCCTGTGCACTAAAGGCTTGTTTAGGGATCTTTTCATTGCGCAGGGATGCAGCATCAGCAGGTATCAAGGCCATCGCAGGGCGGATGTAAGCGGGTTTCCATCTGAACGTTTGAAGAGCATCATTTCACATTTACTTAAAAGATTTTATGGATTTCAAAAACTTTTTTCTGATTGTTGGAAAAAACGTGTAGACCTGAACCCAGTTCAGCTACCCAGCACTCTGCTGGAAAGCCTCTAAGCTGGTGTGTTTCAAAGTTTCCTGATAGACAGTGAAATGATTTCAGTTTGTGCAGTTTTGTCAACGACAACCATGAAGTTATTGAGCATTAGCTTATCATAGTAATTAAATTCCTACCAAGGCACTATGGGTCTTAAAAAAATCTGATGAGAAAAACCCAACAAATGTTCAAAAGCTTTTTTTATTTATCTGTTTAATTACTTACATTTGCATCCAGGCAGAGTGATGCTGCTGTATTTTACTTTTAATTTTACTTTAAACTTTCTGGGATGTGTGCAAAGCAGTATTACATTCATTGTTATTTAATCTTAAAATAAATTTAAAAAATTACCTTTTACCTCTTCACCTACCAGATCCTTAATCATTTGGAGAAGCAGTGATGATACATTATCATTAAAATTATATTTTCTGCTGCTAAACAGTTTAATTAAAATATGTTCTACTTTTTAGATTTTGCTTTTGGTTTTAATTTAAATGAATTAAAATTAACCTAAATTAATTTAATTTAAATTTAAAATTAAATCCCAGAAAAGTCAAGATTTTGAGTAAAATGTAAATAAACAGAATTGATCATTTATTTTATACCTTATCAAGCTATGTTTTATTCCCAGGAGAAAATAAGCATATCAGATGTTGAGACTGAGACATCATACCAATATTATTAGTTAAAAAATATCTGGTATTTGACATATACGATGAAAATAAATGAGATTTTAATGTAAAAGTTTATGTGTGAGACTTGAGGAAGAATTGCATCTGATCGTGTTCGGTCTTTCCCCAGGTGGTGATAACACAGTGATTAACTGTTGGAGATGTATGTTCCCAGGTTTGTCCATTGTGGTACATAATCCCTGTGTGACAGGTACAACAGTCTGTGCTCGGCCTCCCAGTCTGACCAGCGCCTGCATGGTCAAGGCAGCTAAAAGCCATCCCAGCTATGCAGATATGTGTATGTTGGTTTTAAATTGTAAAAATTCCTGCTAAACCGGTAGGAGTTGAGCATGTCATGAGTGGTGAAATGCTACTAAATTTACGACCTGGAAAGGGATCATTGTGTGTGTGTGTGTGTGTGTGTGTGTGTGTGTGTGTGTGTGTGTGTGTGTGTGTGTGTGTGTGTGTGTGTGTGTGTGTGTGTGTGTGTGTGTGTGTGTGTGTGTGTGTGTGTGTGTGTGGAGATGGGGGTGGGCTGGGTTGTTTAGGTTAGTAGACTTGAGGTAGGATCTGTCTTTGGTGGGGTGGAGGGTCAGACTCAAAGGTCAAGGAGGAATGAACTTGTGAACTAACGTTCCTTAATGCTACTATTAATGTCAAGTATTGGTCAAACTAATCCAGAGTTTAAGGACCAAATTCCTCTGCACTCAACAGCACCGACACATCAGTTGGGGATTTAAATATTATGCCTCTGACTTAACAACAACAGCAACAGAACTCATTACTTCTGGCAGATGCTGCTGCATTTTGGGCAAACACCACCTCTTTTTGCTTAACTAAACAAAATTTCATTAGTACTGATATGTTCGCAGTTAAATGATTCGCAGGTGGACAGTTTGCAGGGATGATGGATCATTTTTGCTTATAGTGACACTCAAATCAACTCATGGTAACAAAAGTACATGAAAGGGAGGTTGGACAATGGCTGACACGCATTCCTGTGGCAAGCCATCATTGTGATGCACTTCTGCGCCCTGCCCCCACCCCAACAGCTGGTGTATTCTGCCACACACAATGCAAAAGATGATGTTTACGTTGAAGAAGTGAGAACATCAGGGTTTGTGATGCTCTTACAATACAGGAACATGTGTCATGAAACCGGGACACTCACCTATCTGCTCCATTCTAAGGTTTTGTCATCGCTCTGTGAGTGGGGGCATATTTAGTCAGATTTTGAAGATTTTATTGTCCATATAGGACTATTTCCCAACATGACTCTTAGATAAGCCTCAGACAAGAAAATCCTACAGATGGTCTGTTGCTAAATATCATCATGTAGCCAGATGTGTCCATAAATAAGCTACTTTTCAGTATATCCTCACTGCTGCTTCTTCTACAAATATCACTGAGTATTCAATTTAATCCATCTTTATTTATAAAGCACCATTTCAGGACAAAGTGATCTTGGGCCATTTTGGCATGCAGAGTCCAATTTAGTCCATTTAAATGTAGTGCAGTTATAATCCAATGAAAATCAATCAATCAAACAATTTGTATTAACTGTGTTCATCTAAGCCGATTTAATAAAAACAGTGAGATCGCTTGAGAAATCACTGGATTGGATCAAATATTCTCTTTGATATGAACCTCCATTCTGAGCTGCTTGAGCAAATGGTGGAGAGGAAAAACCTCCTTCAAAACCAAGACCAGGACGGAAAGCCCCCATCAGAACCAGAACCAAGCAAGAAAGCCTCCATCAGAACCAGAACCAAGGAGGAAAACCTCCATCAAAACCAGAACCAAGGAGTAAAACCTCCATCAGAGCCAGAACTAAGGAGGAAAACCTCCATCAGAACCAGAACCAAGGAGGAAAACCTCCATCAGAACCAGAACCAAGGAGGAAAACCTCCATCAGAACCAGAACCAAGGAGGAAAACCTCCATCAGAACCAGAACCAAGGAGGAAAACCTCCATCAGAGCCAGAACCAAGGAGTAAAACCTCCATCAGAACCAGAACCAAGGAGGAAAACCTCCATCAGAACCAGAACCAAGGAGTAAAACCTCCATCAGAACCAGAACCAAGGAGTAAAACCTCCATCAGAACCAGAACTAAGGAGGAAAACCTCCATCAGAACCAGAACCAAGGAGGAAAACCTCCATCAGAACCAGAACCAAGGAGGACGGCCATCTTCCTGGAGCGGTTGGAGGTGAAGAGGACTGGACAGAAGGGTCAACAAGCAGGATAACTGTAATCCAGGGATCTTGCTAAAAAAAAAAGAAAAAAAAAAAAGAAAAACCCAAATGAACAACGTCAGATAGTTCTAAAGATTTGGCAAGCCACCCGTCTTATAATCACACACAAAATATGAACATCGATAAAAATCTAGATTTTTACAGAAATGAACCTCTAACATGGAGTTTTGAGCAGTAGTTTAGATTTTAAAAACAAACTTAACTGAGTGAAACTATTCAGTTCACCAAGTGCATGATGGGAAACAAAGGCAGTCTGGATTTGCCGAACTACTACAATCCTGTTTCTGGTAAGTGTTCATCTATGCAGCTCACTGCATGAGTTGAATCGCGTAACTGTCTTAAAATCACCCCGACAGCTTAGAGCAGCTTTGGTTTCGTGTTTTTGGCTGTCATGCGCGACACACTTTTTTTTTTTTTTTTTAGAAATGGCTGAATCTCACAGCACAGTGACCCCTAACCTTAAAGTGGTCCAGCAAAACAAAGAGAACATACTACTGTACAGTCATATCCCAGTACTGTATATCTCGATGGGACTCCCATGATTTCAGTGACCTTGTTAAGTTGCAGTCATTCCTCCATTCAAGCTAGTTAAATATATAATCTGTGTCTCTTATCAATAACATCTAAATGGCTGCAGAAGTAGCGGAGCAAATGCCTACATAAGCTTACAGCTCCGAAGAACCAGATTGATAAACACTATTGATTTGAGAATTAGCACAAGCTCCAAGTAATAAGAAAGATCTCACAATACAAGGTTCTTACCAAATCTTGTTAAACAGGTTGCCTGTTTTTCAGTTCTTGGTTGGTTCTCAGTTTTTGTGAATTCTTGTTCGGGCCGTCCGACCAAGTCTAGCGGACTATCCTGATGTGAATGCACCCTTAATTTCTTGCCAGTACTATTGCCAAAACCTTGACCTCTCTCTCACTTCATGCATTTTAAAAGGGCAAAGTCAAAACTCAAATGAAAGCATTTCAGTATTTTTGTCACAATGCGCACAGATGTGGACCCAAATCCAGGCTTGAAGGGCAGGATACGAAATCAAGACGTTTCAAGTTGAACTCGAATGGACTAACAGAGGCAACTAAAGACAATTAACCAGGAACTGAGAACAGAAACCAAGCGGTATAAATACAGAGAAAACAGCAAGACGCAGGTGTAATTAAACTAAGTGAACCCAGGTGAACTAATGAACGATGCTAGACAGAAAACACAGTCACAAAATAAAACAGGAAAGAAGAACTAAAGACCTCACACAAAACACACATAACAATTTTACTGTAGGCTACCTGTAGGCCTGTGGAGTAGGCAGGACTTATAAACATCGGACAATATCTGAAGTATATATTTTAATCGAAACACTGATGAACATCCATAAGGCGGCCAGTAGCAAAAACTCACAGTGCAACTGTGTCTCATCTCTTGACGTCTGTGAAAATGTCCCAGTGCATGAAATCAAACGCACCAATCCCCACAGCAACCTCTGTGTTTCAGAAGTGGTAAAATATAGTTTGATTGAATGATGATGAACACTTTCTATTCTGAGCTGTTGTGTGTTTAATAACATGAAACACAAATGGTTACTCTACTTCGGATTTTCGTTAGGACATTATGCAATCAGCGTAAAGACAGTTAATCACGTGGTGCACTTTCCAGACTCTGGGTGCAGAGGAGACCACCAGGCTCTGTCCAGCTCCTTGTTTCCTCCTTGAGGAAAAGGAGATGCTCGGCCGAGGCTTCGTCCAGCATGGACTGAAACACCACTGACAGTTCAGAGACAACTCGGAAAGAGTTATAAACAACTGCACAATGTTAACGCATCTATTTTTCACCCAGAGTGTGGTTGCGGTTGGTTCTGAATGAGGGCTTTATTACAGGTTACTGGTGTGCCATCTTCCTGGCACCGCCACTGAATTGTTTAGTAGTACGCCGTACCAGACCATACCGGTTTATTTTCACCCCTGATTAGACCTGATACACTCCACTTACTGTCAGCTGATGGTGCACAGCTATATAGATGCTAATCCAGTGCTTCATCCACTTCATCAAAGTATTTTCATGTGACCTTTGCAAAATGGAATTGATCTAGAGTGATTGAAAGGATCTCAGGTGTTAGCAGGATTTTTGCTGCCTATTGATGGATGGGAAAGTAGATATATCATGTTTATGCCATGCATTTCCTCCACAGCCCTCTGCTCCTGCTAGCAGAGATGCTTCATAAACCCCCGGCCATCACATATGTCACTTACACCCAGACACACACACACACCATTTTCTTTTAAGGTGACAAAAGGGATAACCAATTGTTTTTCTGTTTATCAGAGGTGACATGACCAGTGGCGCAAGGGGGCGAGGAGGCCCTGTGTTGCCATAGCTAAATATACATCCCTGACAGCTCCATAATAGGTTCCAGGAAGTTCAGTCGAAAATAAAAACAAAGCAACATTTCTAGCTGATTGGCTTTGAAAGGCCGTTTTTCCTTGCTGAATGGGAAAAATGTGGACTTCAGCATTCCATGGCCGTGATGCCAGTCGGATTGGATAGGGGCAGCCTTGCGTGTGCAGAACAGGACTGGTGTGAGGGAGACACATTGCACTGCAGAAACCGACTTTATGGGGAAGAATAAATCGACAGAGCAGCACACACACACACACACACACACAAAGAAATCAACATTTAGAGCTGTCAATACACATTGGTCTCATTTATTCACACACATAGACCCGCCCATATATATATGTATACATATATTACAGTGACTGATGGTGTGTTTTCACTTTGTGTTAAAACAGACACTAAAGTGTGTTCAAGCCTATTGTTCTGTATGGGTTTGACTCTTCTCAGACTGAATTTAGTCACTTTCAGAGCAAAATTTAGTCACACATTTTGTAAAGATAATGCACTCCCTGGATCCCACCCCATTTGCTCAGCTGTCTGACAATTACCTCACAACATCTTCTGAGGAGGCCCTGCTGCAGCCTGGTGTAGAATTACTTCCCTCCTGCTGAACAGTCTTGTGGTTGCACTCCAACAAACTTTAGTAAATTATGTTTGTATTTCTTTTTTTTCTCATTCTGCCTCTCAAGTTTGGCTAAATTATGTGCTGAAAGATGCTTTATGACAAACAGCGAGCCCCAGGGAAGTGCACTTTATACATCAGTGGAAGTAAACTACCATTTGAACAGCAGTCAAGTGGCTCATTTTTCTTCCTCCTCGTCGGCCACTCAGCTCCTCTTCGAGCTGGCACGCTAAGAAAAACAAGTTAACTTAGATTTCATTTAAGCTGAAAAGGTTCACAACTTTGGGAAAGAGCTTGACCATTTTTCCTATGTTAGTTTTCTTATCGAAGATGTTGTTCATTTTGACATAAAAAGGGAAATGGAACTAGTTAGCACTTAGCTTAAACAGTCTTCATTTATAAGAGAGAGTTACTGCAACAACTTGACTCTTCTCTCCGCTGCCCTCGAGGTCCAATGTTCTATCAGATCCAGCTCTGTCGCTCCTTGTCCCTAGTTTGGCTGACATGCATGCCCACTGGGGAGTAATTTATGACAGTTGTCGCCTTGGTTTGCAAAGCCAGCTCGGGACATCTCCAGCCATTCTGAGCAGAGCATTTCAGTGGACCCGTGGGGATAAACCCGATAGGTTTTAATGTTTCCCCGCCATGGAGCCTGTGTGGCATCAACGGCTAGAAATGTCCCTTGTAAGCCTCTGTTGTTCTAAAGTCACCATGTGTTGCCATGGAGAGGGCAACCTGCTGCGTATGGACAGCTTGTATGTGAATGCAGCTGACCTTGGTATAACTTTTTTTTTCTGGCTAAATTGGGTCATTATTTGTGATTTTTTTTTTTTTTGACAGAGTTTGACATGAATCAATGAATGGAAAAATACTTCTAAATAAAATTTGATAACTCATAAACTTGAGGAAGTAATTGTGCATTGTGCATTGGTAGAAGATGTTTTACCCTTCTGAGTAACTTCTGTGTAAGACCCTGTTGAGTCATTTCCTTATATGGCTCAATCAACTTCAGTCTGATTAAAATTAACAAAAATGTAATTCTACAATTATTTAAACCCTTTAAATGCTCATTTAATCACATGATGTCACTGTTTGTCCAACTTATTCTTGGGAGCATATATATATTAATTTTAATCACATAAGAATATTTTTCCCAACACTGTTTTTTAATTTAAATATATGTTATAAACTCAGGCTCTATTGTTGTCTAGAAAAATTCTTTTAATTTTGAAACAGTAAAAAATAAATGGAAAGCATATCTGACAAAGTTAAAGTTTCATTTAAAATACTTTAACACCTCCAGCTGTTCTTTAATTAAAAATATACAACATATTACAGTAGTTTTCTCTTTTTAAATGTTTCCATCCACACTCCTCATTAATAGAGATTAATATCTGACATTAAACCAAGGCAGGATCAGTCAGTGTCAACGACAGTCTGGTCACGAAGCAGAGGAGATCAGCTTCTGCTCTGTCTGCAGCTGAAAGCCTGATGCTGCTGCTGCTGCTGCTCACAGAATAGGATAAACTACATGTTCTTTCACATTAATCCCCAGAAGTCTCTAATATCACCAGGAAAAGTTGCAAGACCTTTTGAAAAATGCTTTTTCTTTAAATACACTTATAGATGGGTCTGAAAATGACTAAATATAGTGCCAAAGTTGCAAAGTTAGTACCGTGTTTATTGATATAATTGGTGTACCAGGAAATTGTACACGAACAAACGTTTTGCAATAAAATTTTTAAGTAATCAAGTAAATAAGGATTAAACAACAAGTACCGTGCATTACACAGTTATAATGCATGATGTGGCGTCTAAAACTGCGTGCAGCTTTTACCATGGTCCCACACAGTAAACATTTTATAACAAATGTTCATCTATTTTTTTTTTTTTTACAAAACTTGCTAAGTATGCTAAAGTTTACATTGACCTCGAAGAAGTTTCTATACTAAATAACCGTTGTCAATGTATTTCTCTCATTCACCTGTCAAACGCAAGCTGATCTGAATCAGTTGAGTAACGTGCTGCTATGGTGATGCTCGTAATGGAGAAATATTACAGTAATCTAAAGCTCCGAACCACATGTGCATATATACAGCCGGTTGACAGTAGGTTTATCACTGACCATTACATAATCACAATTAACATGTTTCGGTTGCAAAATGTATGTATGTATGCGCGTGTATATATATATATATATATATATATATATATATATATATATAGATATCTCTCTCTCTCTCTCTCTCTCTCTCTCTCTCTCTATATATATATATATATATATATATATATATATATGTATATATATATATGTATATATATATATGTATATATATATATGTATATATATATATGTATATATATGTATGTATATATATATATGTATATATGTATGTATATATATATATGTATGTATATATGTATGTATGTATATGTATGTATATATATATATATATGTATGTATATATATATGTATATATGTATATATATATAAAACACACATGTATATATTTAGTTAATGTGATCTGAGCCACGTGTTGCTGTTTTTTTTTTTTTTTTACTAGCTTCGACAAACTTATTTAGACATGTTTCAGGGTTCAACAGTATTTATCTTTCTTTAAGGAGCTCAGGGGTGGAGTTATGTTTACGCTTGTGCTCCTGACTAGCTAAAGAGCTAAACGGTGTGCAGTTCATCATCAGCTAAGCTTCTACTATGACAGTGATCTGCATGCAAAATCAACTTAGTTATGTGCTTTTGCAGTGGTTGGTGAAGTGGCTAACTGCTGGCCAGGGGATCACACACTGCTCTGTTGTTTTCCCAAACCACCCACCCCTTCAGCCCTGGGTAAACTGAAACAGCCAAGATTAGTATTAATCCCTCTTAATGCAGTGGCTCATAATATAGTCATTAGGTGACTTGAAACTAAGCCATCCCACCTAACTGCTGTGGTTTATTAAACACACACAGAGGATTTGCTGTCAATGCTGGGTGGGTATAAAGCAAGCATCACGTCTAAATAAAGTGGTATCAGCCTATTAATACTGATGAGCTTCGCTCTGAATGGCTACATTTAAATGAGGGCCTCGCAGACCGAGGCAAGGATGAAATGGTAAGACCAGGATCTCCAGTGAATCCGGCTTTCCTCCGTTTGGACAAAAATCCTCCCCATGCCTCACAAGCATGTATACTGAAAACTAAAAAATGTCAGCTAGCATATCCAACTAAACCTGTGCAAACATGACTTTATTTTCCTCATACATTTTTAAGTCTAAAATACCATAATTCTCATGTAGCTCCTTACCAGCACAGAAGAACGGGTGCTGGTTCTGTGCTGGTGCTAGAGTCAGTGCTTAGCTGGTTCAACTCCGGTGCTTCTGAAGAACCTGTTCTGGCTTCGACTGAAAGAGCCCAGACAGGGCATCATTTAGTCATCTAAAACGTATTTACGCACCTGGATATGTCTTCCCAAATAGTAAGGAAGAAGCAGCTCTCTGGCAGAAATTGTAAACAAAGGAGAAGTGCGTGGTTCTCCTGGATGTTCTGCTCTTGGCCTTCCAAATTTCACTGATGGACAAGTCATCTGGCAATGGCTTGCCAGGTAGCCCCGTCCCCAGCTGCTGACGTAAGCAGCATGAAGCGGTTCTCTACTCTGGTTCACCAAAGGGTTGGTGCTTGAATAGGACCAGTTTTGAGAGCAAGAAGCCAGTGCTTAGTCTGTCTCTGTCTCCGAACAAGCACTGGAACCAGCTCGGTCGAAAAGGAGATATATAGCGTCTAACTAGCACATGGAACCTTTTGTGTAGGGCTGCACTAACGATAATTTTATTAGTTGACTAATCTAAATAATTTTTTCGATTAGTCATGGTTATTTTTGTCCCGCCCACCATCTGTGCTTCCAGTTTACAGGCTCCAGTATGCTCTACCCGCTCCATTTGCATCATATGAATGTCAGCCTGATTCCCAGTCAGTCACAACATAATGTCCTTCAGTAAGTTAAAAGATCGACTCCTGAACCAGTTAAATATTAAATTTAAGCTTAACAGCTTACTACTAATTTATTATGAAACATTCAAACTTAGCTATAGTGTCATATCCAAGCTGTACAGAATTTTCCTCAAAAGGAAAACAAAATAAAAAATAAAATATTTTAACATCTTAATTTTTGTAGAATTGCACTGAAATGATTATTTACGTCTTGAAAAGCCTGTTTTGTAGGTAAACAAGGTCCAGAATCCTTTAAAAAGTTCCTGAATCCAAACGGTGATCCGGATCACCACCAAAATTAAATCACTTCTTCCTTTTCACATGTCTAACAACTCCTGAACATTTCATGAAAATCTATTCATAACTTTTTGAGTTATCTTGAACACAAGCAGATAAACTCCAGTAAAAACAGAAGCTCTTTGGCAGAGGTAACAACAGCACATCGCTACTCGCTAACGCTAACTTTGCCATCCAGAACACTGGAAACCATGACTCAGGGGGGTGCTTTCCTTCCAGATGCTCCTGCATGACTGTCGTGTTGCCGTGGTTACGCCAACTCTGCGTGGCAGACGACACATTTCACCTGTTTGACACTTTGTTTAGCGTGAAATATCCCCAAACTTTGGAAAAAGGTTGCACCGCCGCCAGTTTGTTTGTTTAACCAAAGACGCTGCACAAAATGACAATACTGTCCCCAGCACTTCCTGTGGTGCTTTGCCTCATTTGTTTGGTGTTGACTCTGTCCTTGGTACAATATTCAGTACAGCATTAAAAACTCATATCACTCTTTTTTCTAACCTTACAATAATACATGTATTGTTCACACCATTCAGGATTGTTTGGTCAGTAAAACTGGTTGTTAAAACCAATTTCCTTCAATATAAAAATGATCATTTTCCCTTAAAGCCTTTGTTTGTTTGTTTGATTGAGGACAAACTTTGGTATGGTGTCAGTTTTGATCTTCAGAGCGGTCTCTTTCCATTCAGCAACAGTTTTCTAAACACTGTGTTGCAGTGTGAACCGCTGCTCCACTGGCATATTGTGTCTTGTGTGAACAAAGTGGAGTCACTCTGTACAGTCCATGGTTTCTGGAATCCCTCCCCCCCCCACGGGAATGCCATTAGTGGAGAGCTGAAGGAGTGCAGCAGGTGAAACAAATAAGGATGATAAGACACACACACACACACATACTTTAACCACAGCTTCGCCTGCCTTGCCTCAGTGTTTTTGGCCTTGTTGGGCCTTTTTTTTGTGAAAATGACTTCCTTCTTTTTGAAGTATTCACTGGCCAGTCCTGCATTTAAAATTCACACTATCAGTACTTTGAGTAAGAAGTATTATTCTTTGATGTAATATTCACAAGCAGTATTATAGATTATTTAGTGCTATTGAGTCTAAATGAAACAGAATTATGTGAATTGTACATCAACTGGTTGATCCTGTCAGGTATGTAGTGTCCTGGAAGCTCCCAGTTAACCCATGAAAGTGTTTTCACCCCAGCTTCCTGTTGCTGCCTCTCCAGATAGCTTTGGTTTTTATGTTTTCCATTTATTTCCTGCGTTTTTGTTAAGACAGGACTCATTGACAGGCCTGTGGAGTCGGCCTCAGCTGCAGCAGAATATCAGTCACATGGAGCCTTAACCTCATTCCCCCAGCGGCGTGCAGTCTCATTTTGTTCTCTTCATTCCCCACCCTACATCCTAATCAAGAAACAAACTGAGATTGTGAAGGGTGTGAGGTTAAAAGATGGGATGGAGATTGTTTTTCTTGCTTCCCTGTGTTTGTTTTTCTGGAAATAGAGGTGATAATGTGCGCCTGCTGCATGTGAAGGGCACCTCACTGTAACAGTACAAACAAGCATTTGTGCAGTGAAGTAAAATGGTTTGATTTGGATCAGATGGCACCGTTTATTCCAAGGGAAGGGAATCATAGTCTTTCAGTTAAATAAAATCTATTCAATTATGAAGCGAAATCACGATAATCCAGATTTCTTTTTTGCAGTTTCACTACACAGTTCACTGGATGCAGTTCCCATGCCATCAGGTTTAAAGCTACAAAATACAAAATCCATTATTTATAAGTCCACTGAACGTGAAGTGTGAGTGGACGGCAGGCTGTGAAACACATTAAGTGGACATTGGGCCTCGGCCAGCTCCCCGCTGGAATAATGTGGTCTCTGTGCAAAGTATGCGGCATAGAAAATAAATTTTATGTTCAGGATAACAGGTGCAAACCAGTGGCTGACACACTCTGACCCAGACAAAGTTTGGGAATGAAGTCATGTTTCTTTTTTTTAATGCACCTGCTTTCTGTTATGAAACACAATTCTGCTAAAAAAGAACTGCCATTAAAACATAAAACAACATTTTGGGTAAATCATTCTTGTGTTGCAGAGCGGCAGAGACCTCAGATTTGCAGGTCAGCTACAGACGTTTTCTCCCATTACATAGGCAGGCAGGGGGGAGGCTTCCACCTCCTGTTCGCATGACCAAAAATGGCCTACATTATGTTTTAACCTGTCATTTGTGTAACCAGCCAGCTCCATCATGAGCATAAACTGTTCTGGTTCATACTTGTGTACTCAGCCTGTTACCAGAAAATTCCACTAGGGGGCGCACTAGAGAACTCGGACAGGTAGGGTTGCTGACATTTTAGAAAAACTTTGTAGCATAAAAAATCAAAACAATCCTCTGTATATTTACACATAGAGTTGTTCCGTTGTTGTTAGTACATAGTCATGATTCTTTCCATCAGTCTGTCTTGGGCTGCCGTGGATCTGGAGGTAGAGCAGACCGTCCAATGGACCTTAAGACTCCCAGTTGGAATCCTGGTTCCCCAGTCAATTGGTCATTGGGGATAACACTTCACCCGTCTTACCTCCAGTATCGGCATCGCTGGTGTATGAATATTTCATCGCCATGTGCAGCAGGGCACCTTTAGCTACACATGTAGCTTATCGTCAACAAGTATGCACGAGGAGTGGATGAGTTGTGGATTCTATGTAAATGTATTAATTTATGACTATGATTACACCAGTCATGAGACTGGGAATCCAATGACAGGATCACAAGAATCTAGACAACAATTTACATCAAAAATGTTCTTTTAAAACCACAATTTGGAGATGTACCTGGAGTTAATTGTATTTGTGTGCAATAGTAATAAATGTCGTCTACGTTACTCTGTTTCTCCTACTTATAAAGTTAAACTATGACCATGTGTTTGTAGACTGGATCATTGTATTAACACAGTAGTGATGTAGAGTCATAATTTAGTTAAAAGGGCTGTGACGATATGCTTTTGTCCTGATTCGATATCTATATAATTTTTTGGTTGCCGATTTGATTTAAATTGCGGTTCACACAATTTTTCGATATTGCTGATTTTTTTTAGACTAAAAACAACCCCAAAAAAAAAATGTCAAACTTTTTTTGCTTGCATTTTACTTCATTTCAATGAGGAAAAAACAATACAGTCGCCAGACCATCACTGTGCTGCTATAATGCCCAAGAAGACAAGCAAAATGATCAATGAAAACAATTAAAAGGACAAAAATTTTATAATAGATTATTTTTATTTATTTGAAAAAGTATATATTGTTTTTTTTAACAAAAAAAAAATCGATTTTGAAATTGTGAAGCAAAAAATCCTTGATTTGATTAAGAACTCCCTCATGGTGAGAACTTGTTTTATTGGTAAGCTGGTTCATGGCTTTGTATTTTAGAAGAAGTGACAACTTCTTTATTTAATGGCACCTTTAGGTCAATGTACTTGTTGATTGATTAGGTGTTCCTGTAAGTCTGTTGGTTGTCTGCTTGGCGCTATGTCTTCTTTCTTCTCCAACCCAGTAAGAGACCTTGTGTAAAAACAAATGCAAACTATATTCGACGAAGCCCGTGAGGTAAAACGCTCCTGCTGTGGTCATTACAGCGGTCCTCCCAAGCATTTGGAAAAGTTTTAATTTCTCCGGGGCCTTTCAAATTGCCTGTTTAGCTTGCGTGGAGGCATTGTTCAAGCCGTATATGAAATACCAGTGTGGCCCCTTGAATTGACTGTATAGAGCTCCACAGCATTGTTCCATCCTAATTGCCCCCCTCTACAAGTGTCAGTTCCATTCAGAAGAATACTGGGACCAGGAGCGGAGGAGAAGAATGAATGAAACGAAGGTGGGAAAAGGGGACTGCGGAGAGCTGACATTTATCAGGCTCCTCCCGACAGATGGATAAAAATACTGTTATTCTAGAAGTCTCTCTGGATTTCATTTAGCTGTGCTGCTCTTGTTAAAGTGTTGTCTTTCTGCTCAGCACGAGGAGCCTCGGCAGCGCAACCAAGGACCCTGACTCCTAATGTCAGGTCCAGATCAATAACCATCAGTGTTTGGTTGTGGGCCGCTGCGTCGGTCAGATTGGGGGGGGGGGGGTTCACTTCTCCTTTTCCTGCTGCTTTCCACACAAAGTGTCATTCTGGTTTTCCCACTGTCACCGAAAGCTTGCGAACTGTGGCGTCTGGATGTTTGCTGTTGACAGAGGCGATGTCTCAGAGATGTAACACTGACATGATCAAACTACAGAACACAAAGGCGGCAGACACAGATGATGGCTTCCTTTCCTTCAGGTCCGATGTAAGACTGAAAGATACAGAAGATCATTCCTGCCAGCAGCCTCTGGAACAAGACCTCCTCCAGTTAATTATTATCTACTACAATATTGAATTTCCATTTGGGGATTAAAAAAGTATTTTTCATTTCATTCATTCATTTGCCTCTCCTCACATCTGACAAGGAACCCATTATAATCCACCAACCTGCTTACTGTTTTATGCCCCTTTCTCCATAAATGTCACAATCAGTAGAAAAGTTACAATCCCCCTAAAACAAACCAAAACAAATCACCATCATCACTGTCCAGGATCAAACTGCTTCTCTTTAAGGAATATATTTATTTATTACTATATTGTAGCTTCTTTTAAACCCATGTTTACTTTGTTTTAATTTATATTATATATAGTCAATTTATATAATTTTTGTTTTTATTTCTCATCCCGACACCTTCACTGAGACATTCAGTTTCCCTCTTTAAACCAATCCCCCCCCCCCCCCCCCCCCCCCCTCACTTTATGAAAACTAATTCTTCTTTTCATCCAGAAGTAAATTATTTCTTGCTCTTATTTGTGTTGTTTAAATGGCTTCAAATCAGGAAATTTTCTTTAAAAGGAAGAGTTCATTTGTGTGATCTCTATCAATCTAATAGCTATTTTCTGCCGTTTATTTACTCTTTGTATCTTACTTCTGCTTGTACCGCTGCACAGTAACTTTATTTAAACCTTTATTTTACCTGGTTAGTTACTGACGTTTTCGTCATTTTTACAGAGACAATTTTACATCAGAAACAGATAATAAAACAATATAACAATAAATCATAGCATACATTTAACTGAAAAACAATCACAGGGTCATTTACACAAATCTTATCTCAAATACTTTAGAGTGCCTTCTAATTTAGTTTGTTTTCCAGCTTTTCCCAGAGAGGCAGCTTCCCCCAGACATAATTAATGTGTTTTCAAACAGATCGCACCAAGGAATTAAATTTCATTTACTCCTTCTATGTTTACTTTATCAATTATTCACAATGACGACAGCAATACAAGGAAACAGAGTTAAAAACTCTTAGACAACCCACAGCAGTGAGAATAATAAAGATTTAACATGGACATGAAAGTAGTTATGATTAGTTGTCGCCTTAGTTTTGATATGAGTGTGGAGCGGCAGAGCCTGCTCGCTGAACCCGGGTTAACAATCCGAGGACGTACCCTTACCAGTCCATAACTATTAACCCATAGGAACCCAGCGTGACATACGATACATAGAGAGACATTTGGCATCATTTTATTTTACAAACTTTGCTCAAAATCCAGTAGAACACAGAGTTTTTTCTTCTGCCCATTAATGGACACCAGAAAGCGAAGATGACACTATGTCTGTGCTTTTATGATTTAAAGAACCCTGTTATTTCATATTTAATGAGAAAATTCGTCTGCGACACGGCAGGGGTCATGCACACAGCTGCGTCCGTGTGTTTAAATTTGCGTACTTTCGCACCACCTCGGTCAGCTGTTTAACCAAAACAGTCTGTTTTTTTTATTTCATGCGTTTCTGAGTTAACCACGCCCATCTCAAATGTCCGACCAATCACACGATACTTCCTGGAGCCACACAAAAAGAAAGTTCTGCCACCCCGATGTGTCAACATCTGTCTTCAGCCAAGTCCGTGAGAAAAAAATTACGTCATTTTCTTTTCGGAGCCTCGAGAACAAGGAAGAAGTTCTCTCTTCTCGTAGAGGATGCAGCCGCTTCAGGCTGAAGAAGTGTTGCAGAATCCCACATATATGTGGCGATACTAAGGCTGTGACGATATGCTTTTGTCCCCATTTGATTCTGAATTTTTTTGGTGCCAATTCGATTTAAATTGCGATTCTCACAATTCTTTGATATTGCTGATTTTTGTCGATTAAAAACAAAAAAAGGAATAAAACTTTTTTTTTTTGCACATCATTTTTCTTGATTTCAATGAGGAAAAAACAACACAGTAGGCAGACCATCATTCTGCTGCTATAATGCCCAAGAAGACAAGTAAAAAAAAATCAAACTAATAAAAATGACAAAATTTCTTATAATGGATTATTCTTATTTATTTGAAATAAAAAATAGTTTTTTTTAAAACCCCTGATCTTTCTCATTCCTGACCACACGTCCCTCACTTTGCTCTGCTCAAGCTTGCTTTTAGACTTTCTTTTTTAACTATTTCTCAACTCAGTTCACTAAGTCTGCCTCCCACCCTGAAGGATTTCCTGTTGCACAGCTTTTCCAGGTTATTGGGGGTCCATGGTTATTAAGGGAGAAGCACCTCGCCGTCCTGGAGATGAAGGTCTCTGATAAGCTGCAATGCCCTCCGTCATGCCATGAATATCCTCTCCATGTGACTCACAGTCTGTGGCCCAAAACACATCAGAGATCAGGTCACTTTTATTGTCATTTATGCAAATTAGAGCACGTTCACATCAGCCTTTTTGATTCGAATCCGAGTCCGTTTGCTCGGAAAATCTGCTTTCTTTGGAGAAATGTGAATGCGTCAAACAAATTCTGATTTGGATCAAAGAAGTGGATCCAGTCCGCCTACAAATGCAGGTCTCAGTCCGTTTCAAGCGGAGAACATACAGAAAGTGGGCTACAACGTCACAAAAAAGTTACTTTTTGGATTAGACGTAGCATTGCATTGTGGGTAAATACATAGCGATGGCGTTTAGAGTCCTCTGCCTCGTCTGGTGTTCATACTGCGTTCGTTGTTGCAGTGTATTTCTGCAGTATACTTGCAGAAGGCACAATAAAAAAAACAAAAAACCCAAAACAGCGATAGTTTTGTCTCAATGTTAAACTCGCAACAAAGTTTTCTTCTACATGTGGGTCTTGTTCTCTCTTTTGCTAAACACCAGTGCAGCGCCACCTTTGGTGAAAATGGGGATATATTATTCTAATGGCGTTTGACCAAAGTGCAGCGTGAACACGATCTCTGTTTGAATGGATACACCTCCCTACAAACTGGGCCAAGTCCCCAATCGGACCGAGTCTAGCGGACTATCCTGATGTGATGCACCCTTACTACAGAGATCCACTGCAGAACAACAATAAAAACACATCATTTAAACTCCTAAGATACAATAATTATAACATAATACTGGCGCAGTCGTGCAGTGAATGAGAAAATAAGTGTAAAATAATTAATAAGCAGTTGCACAGATGAGAAGTTATTGAACTTATAGAGAGCAGTAGAGAGAGAGTGTGTGTGTGTGTGTGTGTGTGTGTGTGTGTGTGTGTGTGTGTGTGTGTGTGTGTGTGTGTGTGTGTGTGTGTGTGTGTGTATCATATTTACAGTGTTTTTGTTTAAAGTGTGGGAGTGGGGGTGGGAGAGAAACTGTTCCTGAAGCAGCAGTTTTGCTGTTCAGGCTGCAGTACCTCCTATCTTACAGGAAGCAGAGACCCCAGTGATCAGCTTGGGCTGCACAATTATGAGAAAATAATCATCCCGATTATTTTGATCAATCACTCTTTCTACCGCGGTGCCCGTCATGTAAATGGTGTGTGTGTATATACCAACTTTAGTTTCCTCTGTAACAAGCACAGAAAGCAGCATTGATGGATTAAAGCTTGTTCCAAATCTTAAAAAGTGAACAGGATAACCTTCAGTAATCTGTCTCTGGATTAGGTTACCACACTGTCTAAGAGATAAGAAGTCAACATTGATAATAGCTCCATTTCTCTTTAGTTTGAGAACAAAATTCAGATTTCCAATTAGGAAATTATATCAATTAATTTAGTTTCACTGGGATCTTAACAAAATGGTAAACGACATGCAAATATGCCAACATTTGTGCGTCAGTATTTCTTCCTTTACGTGCACTTTAGCCCTTAAATCCCATATTTTCCTCATTTTTACATTTTTATTTGATAGTTTTCATTATAAAAATCTGTTAAATTTTTCTGCAGTTTTTTTTTCTATGGCTGGATATTTGAAGGTATATTTCTATAATATTCTTTTCATATTCTTCAAAATTCTCTTTTTTTAATCTGCTAATTCTATCTTTTAATTCATTTTCAAAATATTTTTCTGTTTTTAATTTATTTTTTATTTGTATATTTATATTATTCTGTTTTTATTTTTTTTATTTAGATAATTGAATCTTTGCATCATATTCTAGTCCAGGCTCATTTGTATTTGTATTGGTTTAATTAATATGTTTTGCATATTATTAATGTTTTTTCTTCTGTTCATATAATGTTGCTATAACAGTGGAATTTACCTGTGTTGGATTATTAAAGTACTTGCGATGTTGTAGTTTTGTTTTTAAATATTTAATAATTTACAAGATGATTCTCATTTAACAAAGTTTTTTTTTTGTTCTGATTAAAGCTTTGCTGGTGAACACATATAGTTGTGCTCATATATATTCATACCCTCCCATTGAAGGGAAGAAAAAAAAGCTGAAATAAGCTGAAATAGAAAAAAATAACCATAAATAATTTTTTTTTTTTAATTTTTTTTTTTTTTTTTTTAAACAAACATTACATTATTTTCTAATTCTGGTTCAATAAAATATATTTTTTATAAAGCAAACAAATATGATAAAATAATATCTGTTACATCAGTCAGAAACTAATATTTAGTTTAACAACCCTTTAATGTTTCGGCTACAGTCAGGTGTTTTCTCTTCCTCTCAGTCAGACTTCTGCACCTGTTGACAGGTATTTTGTCCCACTGTTCAACTCAATTAAACGAAAAAAAAGGGAAAAAAAAAGATTTCTTATATTACTAAATTGTAATTTAACAAAATTTCAGTAACTATTCCTTTTTTTTTTAGTCTCCAATTATTTGCATATCTGTTGTAAATTCAGCCTTGTCTTGAACAAAATGGGACGAATACATTTGAGGACGACTGTATGTGGGGTCAGAGTCTTGTCCAAGGACACTTGACAAACATGACGGGTCTAGCTAGTGATTCAACTTCTGACCATCTGATTGGTGGACCATTGCTGTCTCCTCTCAGCTATGTTGGCGTCAGTTAGCGGACCTATAACACACACTTGCAGCGTTGCAGTGCGGATGCCATCGGAGTAATCCGGCTCTGCTTTGATGTATCTGCGATGAAAAGAACTTGATATTTGCCTGTAATGCAGGGCTCCTTAGCACCGTGGTCGTGTGGAAGATGGGCATGTTTATACAACTCTGCTGCTTTGAAGTGACTCCACCGCCAAATTATTTTTTCCATTTGTGTTTCATGAATTCATCCTTACTATTCCTGTTTCTGAACAATAAGGTGTATGTACACCTCAGATTTAGCTCCTGCTGTTGTTGCCTGTATTTTAAGCCTTTTCTGCTCCACTGCCAATAGATGTGCATGTGTTAAAGATGGCTTCTGTTTTGCGGTAAGCCGGCCTCATCCTGATATACTCCCCCGGGGACAAGGGTTCACCCCTGCCTCCCCTCTCCATCTTTGCTGAGGTCATTTGGAGAGGTAATCCACACATGGCTGGACTCTCACACTACACACCCCCTGGCAGAAAGATGGGGCTCCACCACGGCGAAGGTAGATGGGATTAGACTCACGGTGAATCGTAATGGGCTCATTTCACAAACTTTTTCACCAATTAAGCCCATCTTGAGTTCGACTTGTATGCATTCTTACATCAAGGTTGTAGCCTGCACACACAGCCTTTAGATACTAATCCTGCTTTTTTTCTTTCTTTCTTTCTTTTTCTTGTTTTGGTCAATGTCAGCCAGAGGTCAACCTGGTTATAGAGTGATTGCCTTACCACAACTGCAGCCTCTGTTATTTATTTCACTCCACTCCACAAGCCCTGGAGATTGAGCCGAAGAGCAGAGCCTGTATTTAGACTTTATTTAAGAAAATTGGTGATGGCCACAGACGGACCGCTCCAGTCAGCCCCCCGTTCACCGATGGCCAGCCAGATCAATACTACACAATTGAGTTTTCCAATCTGTGGTCTTTGGAAACGCAGCCGTGCCACTTACAGAGTGATCGCCTCTGATGAAGTCTTCATCAGGATCTATTGACAGATTCATTTGAGCACCCTCCTTCCACCCTTACAACATGCCTTTTTTCACCCTGTAAAGTAATTGGACACTAAAACCCTCTTTTAAAAGTTTTCTGACCACTGATGGACAAATCAAACCAGCAGAGCTCTTTCGCTCTCTCAAGTTAACACCAGTTTTGATTTCATTTAATTCCCAAGTTTATGTTTTTCATGGTATGACTTGGTGGGGGACCTGTTTGTTTTCTCTGTGCAGTCCTGGCTAAATTTACACGCTGTGTCACCCTACCCCTGTTAAAACAAAACAGCTTGGAGATTGCAAATTTTACAAAAACTAAAAGACCAGATGAAAAAATATTCAGTAAGGCTGAAAAAGTAAGAGATCTGCTTTTGAAAGAAAGGCCTGAAAGTGGCCTGGCGGCTGATAAAGGGACTGTGAGAATTTCCAAATGATTTCATATTTGATTTCTAAACAAGCCGCAGGGGTATAGGATATCACGCACTAATGCACAGCAGTCACATGTGTGCTTTTGGAAATTGGTTGGACACTATCCTCTATGCTTTTGATGTTCAAGTTATTTTTCCATGTCTGGAGTGGAGCTGCTCTTAAGAAAGCCATAATCCTCCCAGTATTGCTGTGGCAAGCAGTCCTCTGGGACTACATATCACAGCAGCATGCGTGACTCCACTAATTTTCCCTGCTGTTGTTTTACCTGTTTCATATTTTTGCCTCCCCCTCTGGACCTCCTTTCTCTTGTGAAAGCGAGAGACTGTTAAAGTCAGGGTGGATGCGATAGTGGAGTAAAATGTCGAGTATAGTCGCTAGTTTTTAGCTGTGTTTAGCTAACCTTCCTGATCAGTTCTAGGCCTTGGCCACATGCTATTTTTCCATGGTTTCATGTTGTTTCCACCTGTTTCTGATGCTACTCATCAGAAAGAGGATTCCTGCCACCAAAAGTCTCTTAAGTCTTCTTTCTACCTCGTTCTGATGCTCAGTTTGAACTCCAGCAAGTCGCTGAGAGCATGCTAACATGGCTAAATGTGTTAAGTTGCTGCTCTGACTTGTGTATGTTGGTGAACTTAGACAAACATAAATGATGAGAAGCAGGGAACGGGTAGAAAAAGCAGCGTGGTCTGATGCAGAGCAGTGAACTGATGTGTTCCAAATGGATCTAATGTCTACTTCTGAATAACTTGTGGGTGTTTGCCTCTTTAAATTTCCCACTAACAAAAACAGGCCAAAAGAAAAATGCTTCTCTGCTTTTTTCTGTTTGTTTTGGACAAAAATAAACATAATAAATGTTTTTTACAAAATAATTGAGACGTTAAAAAAGAAGAAGTTGATAATGTTTTAACAGGTAGTTTATTTCCCCAATTTCTTTAAAAAATTAATCAAATTCACTGCAAATTTACATCGGCCAAATGGTAGACCAGGACCTTAAAGGGGTAAATTGGTGGTTAAAATTGGAAGTTCCTGGAATTTTGCTGCATTTATTTGGCTAACTGTGTGTGTCTTCTTCTTCTTCTTTAGAGCTGTCAGATATTGAACCCAACCTTTTCCTGCGACCCTTCCTGGAAGTTGTCCGATCTGAGGACACCACTGGACCAATCACAGGCCTTGCTCTTACCTCTGTCAACAAGTTCCTATCCTACGGCCTTATTGGTAAGAAATGTCCACAGCAGCATAACATTAACTTACATTTTACCTTTTCAGTAGTCTTATTTGTGTTTGTTCGCAAAGAGCCGTGGTCACAAGCTGATATGTACCACTTCATAGTTGAAACAAGAATAAAAACACTGAAAGTCCAAGAACACAAAGTCCCATTTGACCTTTCTGGCCTTTAGAAGACTCATGTTGTGGTAACTGGATGAATAAGGTGGAAAAAAAGGTAAATTAAAATCTTTTTTTTTTTTTTTTTTTTTTTTTTTAACCCAAAGTTTTTGTAGAAATTCTACCAAACAATAAAATGTTAGAAAGGTTTATATTTTATTTAAATGTAATTAAATCAACAAGCTGAGGAGACAAAAAACAAAAGGGTTTAAATCCATTCATAGCTGCAGAGATGCTAAAGGAAAGGAAAAAGGTTGATGGTGGAGAATCTGAAAGCCCAGTTAGATGAACATGGAAATATCGTGACACGTCATTAGCATGTTGACTTTGACAGCACTATAATCTATGCCATCATTATATCTAAAACTGCAACATTACTAAGGTAACTGTGAAGTTTTCAGACGTTTCAGATTTAATGAATTATGAAACCAAACTGTGTCAAACAAGCCCGTCAGATTTTCCAAATGAGCACACAAGCAGAAAAGATCTCTGCCATGTGTCAATAACCTCTTTACACTCTGACATAATATTCTTCCCTTGTCATCTGAAGTCCCATCAAGACCCTGGAGGTTAGCCCTTCCTCTGCCTGAAAGAAATAAATGATCAAGCTCACGTTACCTCCTATGACAAGACCGGGGATGTCCACCAGCTTAACCTAATTTGCATACTGAGAGACGAAGACTGAATCTCGATGAGGAACCCTCCTTAATGCCATGGGTGTATTGTGCAATGAGGAGTGATCACACACTCCTTATCACAGCTTACTTGTCGAGTCAAAGGTCACATTTTAATATCAGGTTGAGATGAGTAGACCCTCCTCCAAGCATCCTCAGCCATAAATCACTTCTTATTAAGGCAGGACGGTAACTGGAAAACCTGATGCTGAGGATTTGTTTTTTCAAGAAAAAATTTCCCGAAGCTGGATAGATGTTTTTAGAAAAAAATTCATGAAAGAGTTTGAACAGTACAATGTGCTGTACTGTAAATGAGTTATGGAGAGAGGATGTGTTTACTAGCCCGTTTAGACTGGCAGAGAGAGTCAGCGCTGCATCTGGACCATGTAAAACCGCTTCATCCAGTCTGGTGGCGGAGACAACGAATAAATATAAAAACGAATTAAATAAATACAAATAATGAAATAAATAAAAAATAAAGTAATGAATAAAAACAAAATAAAGCCATTAACTGCTTTTCTTTCTGTAAAAGAATAAAAAAAAAAAAAAGTAAAGTGTTTACTCGGACTATTTTCCTTTCAACAAGCCAACTTTATTTAAAAACTACAGCAACCACTGTAATGTAGGAATAAAATGCACAATATATCTGAAGACAAACATTAATAAAACCTATAAAAAAAAAAGCACCCCTGCTGCTAAACGCACCCAATTGCAAGAAGCGCAGTAACAGTGTCTCGCCTGTAGATGGCGGATATTTATTCTTGATGATGATGATGCTTTTTTCGGCACAACACCGTCTCCATTTTCCTACGTCACTTCCTGTCATGCAGTTTTAAATGCAATAGTAAAGTTCTAACAGAAACTACTAAAAGAGACGAAATAGTGTATTTATAAGTGTGTTTTTATTCAACTTGAATATTTTTCTACATACTGATTTAAGGGCGGCTCTAACCCTGCGACATGCTCCTTAAGTTTCTAAGGTTTGATGAACTAAAGCTGTTTCATGTAATTGCATTTGATCATTTAAAATAACAAAAACTAATTTTTTTTTTAGGTATCGAGTTTGCGTTAAATATTTCAGTAAAGCTAACATACTTACCTTTTCCACATTACTCTAAACTTTAAAGTAACGTGGAAAAGGTAAGTACATTAGCTTTACTTAAATATTAAACACAAACTCATTTGTTATAGTCCACGCTGCCAGAGCCTTTAAACTTTAAACTAAAAGGCTGTGGCAGCATGGACTATAACAGTTTTGTACGCACTCCCAAAAAATTAAAAGGAAAAGGATTTTAAAAAATGATAAATGATTAATTTTTCTTCAAGCAAAATAAATTAAACTGTTTACAAATGTTTACAAACTAAAAAATACTATACTATAAATTAATTTAATTTAACAAAAGCCAACATTGCACTCTCCGTAACACCATCTGACCCTGATTTCCAAATCCAAACAAATCAAAGTCATCAAATCCACTCATCTAAAAGTTAATAAGATAACCCCTCTGTTACACATAAACTGTTACGAACAACCCGTACTTAAAAATAATATACAGACCAAATTCACTTACATAACAACCATTTCTTACAAAAGAAAACAAAAACACATAAAATGGCCACCACAGCCAACTAGTTAGATTTTACAGTGCATATTGAACAGATTTATCTGCATTCAGGTCATAATCATACAAATGTGAACAGTATAAAGCAGAAGTCAGCTAGTTTGCTACTTCACTGTGTCATCTTAAAACTCCATGAAGCAGTTTTCCTCTTCTTTTTTTGGTTTGGCAGCTCGTTTTAGGCAGCGCTGTTGGCCATTGTCGGGTCAGTCCAGGAATGCCAGCAATGCTTTACTGTCATAATTGATTCAGAAGCCAACTTGTGCTGGCGTACAGTCAGGACTGCCTGTCCTCATTAGCCTCATCATGAAAATATGGCCGGTGTCTGCCAGTTGTTTTGTTAAGTGTGAAACGAGCATGCATCACCAGATGTTAGCTTAGATAGCGGGGGTTGAGTCAATGTTACAACGCTGTCAAAACAGCTGCAGCCAAGGCTGAACAGTGTGAGCGGTGTTAACAACCTTTTCGGAAATCGGCCTCATTTAGAACGCTGAATACTCTTATTTTTCTCGTTTATATAAGAAATATTGTACATGTGAAAAAGCCCTGTCGTCCTGTTGTTGTTGGATTGAAGAGAAACCTAAAACATTCAGGAGTGTCTGAAGTTTCTTCATTTTCAGGTATCAGTATCACTTCACAAATCAGCTTCTTCCCACAGCCTCTGTCTGTCACTTCAGACCTGACACCAGCTCCGTTAATCCTTGAACCCCACCGCCCCCCTTTGTTGCCATGGCATCACCATTTCTCATCATTTCTTTTCAAATCAATGCGACCTGCAACTTAGCTGCACGTTAACTCTTCTTATGGGCTCCACACAGGGGGGGTGATGTCGCTTATTCTCCATTCATTTCCTGTGGGAGTTGAGGCAATAAGGCAAAAATGGCTGCCCTCCTCGAGCCAAGCGACAGGCGACATTCGTGCAGGTGAAATTTCGCCTTCGTTAATGTAGACGTGCACATGGGGTCCTGCTACACGACAAGAAAGTTGATAAATGTTCAACTTTTTTTTGCTGTTGCATGGCAAAACAACCAATCACGGAGAGTTTTATACTCTTCTTTTCTGAATCGGCCTCGAGATCTGATATCACAAGATGATATTCACCAGGATGTTTCCTTGTTTTTAAAATAGGACGAAACCAGGGTTGTTGTTTTTTCTTCTGTAGGGTGGAGTTAACAGCAGGATTTCTGTCAGTTTAAGCTAAATCTCCCGATTCGTCATTCTTCATGCTTTATCTGTCAGCTACTGCAGTGAAAATGCCAAAATTCCCTCCAATATCATAACTTACTTGGAGACCACCAATGAGAGTGCATAGTGTGCGACACTGGCGCTGTAGCTTGTGTTTGTTGCGTCCTGCGTGTTGGGTTTCACCTGGGTGGTGATGAAGTTTTATTGTGAAGTATACTATCTTGGGCCTCACTTCTTTCGGGATCCTCGTGGTGTTTTTAAGGGGAATGTGGGGTCTATCCCTGGATTCTCCTGACAGCTGATGGAGGTGTCCGTCTCCAACATGGGTTGATGACTTCCTGGGATATTTACCTGAGTAACACATTTATTAAAACACCTGGAAAACTGCACTGGTTCCATTTTTACCTTCTACAGTTCCTCATCAGACATGAGTTTACTCATTCCTATGGCTACTTTACTTTGTACTAGGGTTGTTTTACTTCTTGCTTTGACTATTTTATTCCTTCCTATGACTACTTATTCCTTCCTATGACTACTTATTCCTATGATTCCTATGACTACTTTACTTATTCCTATGATTCCTATGACTACTTTACTTATTCCTATGATTCCTATAACTACTTTACTTATTCCTATGATTCCTATGACTACTTTACTTATTCCTATGATTCCTATGACTACTTTACTTATTCCTATGATTCCTATGACTACTTTACTTATTCCTATGATTCCTTTACTTATTCCTATGATTATTTTACTTATTCCTATGATTCCTATGACTACTTTCCTTATTCCTATGATTCCTATGACTACTTTACTTATTCCTATGATTCCTATGATTCCTTTACTTATTCCTATGATTATTTTACTTATTCCTATGATTCCTATGACTACTTTCCTTATTCCTGTGATTCCTATGACTACTTTACTTATTCCTATGATTCCTATGACTACTTTACTTAGGACTAGGGTAACTTTACGAATTTATGGGACTATTTTAGTCATTCCTACGCCTACTTTACTTAGTACTAGGGTAACTTTACTGATTTATTGGACTACTTTACTCATTCCTATGACTAATTTACTTACTACTAGAGTTACTTTACTTCTTCCTTTGACTGCTTTATGCCTTCCTAGGATTATTTTACTTATTCCAGTGATTTCTAGGGCTGCTTTACTTAGTACTTGTGTTATTACACTGATTTATTGGACTATTTTAGTCATTCCTACAACTACTTAGTACTAGGGTTACTTTACTGATTTATTGGACTATTTTACTCATTCGCATGACTACTTTACTTAGTCCTAGGGTTACTTTACTGATTTATTGGACTATTTTAGTCATTCCTACAACTACTTTACTTAGTCCTAGGGTTACTTTACATCTTCATTTGGCTGCTTTATTCCTCCCTAGGATTACTTTACTTATTCCTATGATTTCTAGGGTTGCTTTACTTAGTACTCGGGTTACTTTACTGAATTATTTGACTATTTTACTCATTCCTACAACCACTTTACTTAGTACTAGGGTTACTTTACTGATTTATTGGACTATTTTAGTCATCCCTACAACTACTTTACTTAGTCCTAGGGTTACTTTACATTTTCATTTGGCTGCTTTATTCCTTCCTAGGATTACTTTACTTATTCCTATGATTTCTAGAGTTGCTTTCCTTAGTACTCAGGTTACTTTACTGAATTATTGGACTATTTTAGTAATTCCTACAACCACTTTACTTAGTACTAGGGTTACTTTACTGATTTATGGGTTACTTTACTGATTTATTTTACTCATCCATACAACTACTTAGTACTGGGGTTATTTCACTTCTTCTTTTGGCTGCTTTATTCCTTCCTTGGATTACTTTACTCATTCCTATAATTTTGTTGCTCATTTCTAGGACTACTTTCCCATTCTTTGGATTATTTTACTCATTGCTAGGACTACTTTACTTATCATTAGACCTACTTTACCTATTTTTAAGATTACTATACTTATTCCAAGGACTTTACTCACTGCTTAGACTACTTTACTCATTGCTAGGACTATTTTACTCATTCCCAGGTCAACTTTTCTCAGTTATAGGACTGCTTTACTCATTCGTGGTTTCATTCTGGTTTTCACTTTAAGTGAAGCAGGTTTCCTTTAGGAGGAAAGTTACTCAGAGTAGTACATACTTTTATTATGACACTTCTGTGGTAATCTCACACACCTCAGCTTTCTGAGCAGGGTTAGTCATGCAGCCTTGTAGTTATGAAGATGTACTTCATTTATTTTGGTGGTCATTTCAGACAAGAGGCAGATAAAAACAAGTCAATGTTTGTATTATTTGGAAAGTAGATACAAGGTTAGTAAAGGGCTAAAAGTGACTCAAACCATCTCCAAGATAACAAGTTCATACATGAAGCCTAACCCCACTTCCAGGGAAAGGTCTAAAACCTTCAGGACTGAAACCCTCGTGGAGTTTGTTAGCCCTGATCTACGACCTTAATATAAACCCGGTGTTTATAAAATCAGACACAGAGATAGTGAGTGCAAATGTCCACTATAAGGCCAGAAAAGGACTGATGCCTGCAGGAATCCTGATCAGATGCAAGTGGATAAAACCAGCACTGGTCCTGTCAGGTACTGCCATCTGCTGGCTGAAAGCAGCTCATTCAGGACTGAACACTTCTCTTTTCTCTTGTAGTTTCAGATTTTCATATGGAGTTAAATGTGATTAAAGCTTTTAGTATCATCTACCTGGGGTAAGATCATCTTATTTTTTTTATGCAGAATAGAATAGCTTGTTGCAGGCAGTTGTTGTTGTTTTTTCTTCATGCTGCCGGGTCTCCGTTTGTGTTTTAGTATTTGTGAAGAATCAAAGAGGAAGGGAAATTATGTCCCCGTTTATTTTAGATTGAGTCAGTTCCTCTGGCCTGAGGTGTGCTGGCTTGAAGGGAGCAGCAAACTAAGCCTCATTTCTCACAGTTATTTAGAATTCCACTCTATCTTTTCTTTTCCCACAGCTCGTCCCTCCTCCTCCTCCTCCTCCTCTGTCAGTCCTTTGTTTCCTCTTCGTCCATCCTGCCCAGCACAGTCAGCAAACTGTGTTGCCTTGAGCCGCATGGCCATCAGACCCCTTCAGGCTCAGAGCGGGGCTCAGATGGAGCTCAACCTGCAGCCCCTGATAGAAGAGCTGAACTTAAAGTGCAACCTGAGCAAATTATTGTTAACCACAAGTAACACTGATTATTTTCTCTGCTGATCAGCCGGCTGTTGTGCTGTTCAGAGGATGAGCAGGTGAGCAAAGTGATTGTTTGGTTTGTAAAGATGCCAGGGTGTGTTTGTGATGTGAAAGCAGCCTCCCTGCCCTCTCCGCTCCCTTCATCACGGCATGTCTTTGATTTCAGGGACCAGAGTTTAAACTGCTTTATGTGGCAGTTGGTTCAACCTCCTGTTGCCTTTGCCCACATACCCTCAGGCTAGCGCACATAGTCAGCCTCTCCTTTCCTCTGTGTTATTTTAACAATGTCCCACCCCACCCCCACCCCCAGCACACATTCACCCCTCCTTTGGACAGCATTTGTATAGACTGTGTGCCAAGAGAAGGATTAGTGTTTTATATCACTTCTGACATTCTGCTGGATCCCCCAGTGGCTCCAGTGTCTTAGTCTGGATTTTGGATGTTTTCAGCCTTTTCCTCTGGATGGATGTTGGTACTTTTCTGCCTCAGTGGCACTGAAACAGCCCCTCACACTGGCTGACAATTACTAAAATGTTCTAAACATGTGGTAAGCGAGTGATTTTCTAAACCCTTAAAACTCCAAGCCTGTTGTTTTTTAATGTAAAGAGTCATTTAATCCCAGTCAACATGATCTTTTCAGCCTCAGTTGTCAGACAACAAGGCTAAAATGTGTAAAATGATTGAATAAATAGAAATAGCAACACAAAGGCCAACCAGAACAGGAAAACACAGTTGTTTATTTACAGTACTTGATAGAAATAACAGCAAGACTTTTCTCATCGGCGCATTATTCTCTCAAATCTCGGCTTTGAGAACAAAAAATATTACATATCAGAATAATACACAACAGAAACTATGTACATATTTACACTTTCTCCTCATTTACACTTATTTATGCTTCTATTTACCTGGTGGTTTATGGCACCACCATGCATTAAAAATGTCTTCTTGCCTTATTCCAGCCAAAGAGGATCATTATTGTTCTTCTTTTCAGACACACACAGAACTTTCTGCTCACATGTTGATCTTTGGATGCTCTTGATTTATTATTATCGTCAGTTTAAGCTCTGATTGGTGGAAAGTTTGACAGGACGTCATCATTTCCACGTCAAAATAGAGGTCTATTAGTAACATAGTAGTGGTAGTGATCTTTTTTCACAATGAAAATGTGATGAATAATGATGTTATCATGGGTCACGCATTGTGGATTTACCGGATAGTCTCAGAATAAAGGCGACGTTGTTGTGGTTGGGTTGTAAACCTCCTGAATGGGTCATACATGCCTGGAAAACGTCTGCAGATCATCTACAGAGTAAACTATCTTACACCACAAAGTTACATGCTGCTGTTCCTGAGATGCTGCTGATGATAGAAGTGAGAGCACTTGGAGGTTTTAGCAGCATTTTAAGGGTTAAACAGAAACCTTTAGCTGCCAATCTTTTCCTTATGTCAGATGTTACTTAACTTGGAAAATCCTGATCTTTACCTCCCTTTCTCTTCTTCCCTCCACACCCCCCTCCCTTGTGCTTATTAGTTAATGAATTGCTGCTCTGGGGGGGGCGGTGGGAAAGGAAAACAGGCTGGCTCCAGGCAGATAGCTGGCCAGCCACTCAGGTTTCAAAAACACCGGCTCCTGTTGCTCTGACAGCCAATTTGTCCCAGCCTGCTTCCAACAAAGAGCCACATCTGGTCATTAGATCCCAGGGCTTGAAGGACAATGTGGATGGGCCGCAACAGACCGTTCCTTTTTTTATTTATGTGTTGAGCTGTTGGGAATATTTTCCTGGTAACTCAAATACTACTGACAGAGCGTTTCAGTTTAACCTTCATCACACTGCAAACAAAAGACATTTTTTCTTTATAAAACTGCATTTTTTTTTCACAAACGGAAAGAAAATCATACCTACCTGTTTGCAAAGCAATACGACTCGATTGCCCTGCTTTGTCTTCCTTTGCATCTTTTACTTGGTCTGCATACCGTGACGTAGTCCTGAACAGAGCAATGATCTCTTCGTTGAAGAACAGCTCAAACACTTCCCCTTCAGACAGATCATTGTCTTCTAACTGTGGCCCTGCAAGTTCACCAACAGTGTACTGTGTTACTGTATTTCGACGCATTAATGCGCCGGCAGCTGTCGAGCGCTTGCAAACATCGGGCGCATGAATGAGCCGGCAGTGTGTTGAAGGTTTAGTTTCATCTAAGAAAGATTCCTATTTCAAATCAGCTCAATGTGTAAGATACGAAGTACAGCACAGTTACTGAGTAAAAGTTGTTATTCTGTGAAAAGTGTAAGTAAAATCCCAAAACACTTGTGTTTTCTTACAAATACAACATAAACAAACATGAGTTGAGATGCCTCGATGTCCCAGTTTCAGCAGCTGACATGTTGTTTATGTTCTAGTGAGAATAAAATGAGTTGGAGTTTTTACATGGAAATCTGGTTTGTGGTGTTTTTTTTTGTTTGTTTTGTTTTTTTTATCTTTTCCAGAATTTAAGAAAGTCAGAACATTTAGAAACAACAGAAGTAGTTAGCTCTTGCCAATTGTGTCATTTTGTTAATGGTCTGAAAATAGATCAATAAAAATGTCCGAATGTCCTGAAAACACTCTGCCGTAATTCAGTAGATCAAATAAAAAGCACAGAAGCAACGCAACACCGCTAGCTGCAATCCTCACCTTGGTGTCATTTCTTGTCTCTTCACAGTAATCCTGTCTGTGTTCCAGTTCGAGCTTCATGAGCTCCTGTGAGATCAAAGTTGTGTGTTTGTTTACAGATGCCAACCATGATGCGGCAGCAGAGGCCATCGAGAACATGGCGGACGCAGTCACGCATGCCAGATTTGTGGGAACCGATCCTGCCAGCGATGAAGTCGTCCTGATGAAAATCCTGCAGGTACGCCAGCCGATACAGACAACAGAAAATCACTGAAACTGTAAATGTGAGGACAGGTTGTGAACCTAACATACACGTTTTATATAGACGTGTATCTGCTGGACTTTGTGCAGTAGAGGCACATCTTTCCGGTGATTTCCAGTTGTTTCCAGTAGTCATTATCTTAGAAACTTGTGTTGCGTTACGCTGCTTCAGGTGCTGAGAACGCTGCTGCTGACGCCAGTCGGAGCTCATCTGACCAACGAGTCTGTCTGTGAAATCATGCAGTCCTGCTTCCGAATCTGCTTTGAGATGCGCCTGAGCGGTGAGTTTCATCAAACACTTCAGCTGTGATGAGGAACTTCTCTGGACGCGACGGTGTGGTTGGATTCTGCCGAATCCTGCTCGCTTCAGGGTTTGGTGGGCAGTTCTGTGCATGCTGGAAATCCATCATCCATCCATCCATCCATCCATCCATCCATCCATCCATCCATCTTTCCTTCCTTCCTTCCTTCCATCCGTCCTTCCTTCAATCCTTCCTTCCATCCATCCATCCATCCATCTTTCCTTCCTTCCTTCCTTCCATCCGTCCTTCCTTCAATCCTTCCTTCCATCCTCCCATCCATCCATCCTTCCTTCCTTCCATCCATCCATCTATCCGTCCATCCATCTATCCGTCCATCCTTCATTCCTTCCATCTATCCATCCACCCACACACACACCCATCCAATCAATCATCCATCCATCCAATCATCCATCCATCCATACATCTGTCCATCCATCATCCATCCATCCATCCTTCCTTCATTCATTCATTCATTCATTCATTCATCCATCCATCCATCCATCCATCCAACCCTCCACCCACCCATCAATCCATCCATCCATCCATCCATCATCCATCCATCCATACGTCTTTCCTTCCATTCATTCATTCATTCATTCATTCATCCATCCATCCATCCATCCATCCAACCCTCCACCCACCCATCAATCCATCCATCCATCCATCCATCCATCCATCCATCATCCATCCATCCATACGTCTTTCCTTCCATTCATTCATTCATTCATTCAATCTTCCAACCATCCACCCACCCATTCATCCATCCATCAATCCATCCATCCATCCCGTCTTCCATCCATCCATCCATCCATCCATCCACTTATCCCTTTTTTCTTCCATCCTTCCCTTCATCTCTCCCTCCCATTAGCTGAGAGGCAGGTACACCCTGGGCAGGTCACCAGTCCATCACAGGGCCCAGTACATCCTACTGTGGTTCTGTAAAGCCCTTTTTTCTCAGATCAAGTGGAGGAAAAAAATTGCCACAACTGTCTGTGGTTAGAAAAGATTTAGTTGCATCTGGTTGGTTAACAGGAAACATGAGCCCAACACGACATTCAAACCATGAAGACGATTATTAAGTCCTTTCAGAAAGTGCTTGTTTTGATCAAAGATGTTGGTTGTTTCCAGTCAGCTGGTGGAAGTTCAAACCAAATGGGAAAGTTGAGGGAAACATGCAGGTGGACTGTAGCAGATGTCAACGCTTCAGAGAAGAAAACCGAAAAGGAAACGTGCAAAAAGAAATGGGCAGAAACAATATACACTGTTTGTTTCCTCATGTTTAGATATTTCTTCCTTGGAGCCACTTTGGAGACGGTTCTCCTTCCATAGTGGGAGGTGGTGCCTTATTCCATTTCTGAGATATCAGATTTCATAAATTGACTATTAGATAGGTATTTCATAAATGGAATAAGGAACAAGTTAATTGAATTTCGGGGTAATCCGGATCACGGGGCGAATCCCCAAGAAACTTGTTACCTCAGAAACTGATGCTCATGATCGCTGGCATAATGAAATGACACTGGCATGGCGGAGGCGTGCGCTTTCTGTGTGATTCAGTTGTTCTTGGAGTTTTTCATTTGTTTTCAACATTTAGATTTTCTTTTAGAATTGGAAGTTATTACACTAGACCAGAAGAAAAAGTTTGATTTGTCTACTTTAATTATTGAACTTGGTTTGTTACTTTGTTGTTTGTTTTCTTTGTTTGCAGAGCTCCTCAGGAAGTCTGCTGAACACACACTGGTCGACATGGTGCAGCTACTGTTTTCCAGGTAAAGGTGTTGGGAGAGCATGGTTTTCTGTCTGTTTCATGCTTATTGAAAGGAAGAAGTGAACCACCACCACCACCTCTGTAATCTAGACAGGAGAGTTTCTCACGTCTTCCTCTAAATTCCCCTTTTCATCTTGCCTCATGTGCAGGGTCAGTAGGCCACTGATGACATATGATGATTTCTCCCTCAGCATCCCCTGCCCCCCTCATACGCCTATGGAGCATCCAGTTCATCAGCCTGCCAGTCACATTCACAGACAAAGGGACTGAGCTGCGTATGATCTGCATATAGATGAAGGTGTTTCTGCTGCCAGAATCAGACAGCCACACTGGAAGATCAGAAAGTTCTGGGTCCAGTCTACCCAGTGAATTCCTGCGTTGGTTTCTGCCAAGCTTGTCGCCATGTACTGACTCTCCTCCAGCAATTCTTGGCCTGTTTTTTTTTTTACTATCAGAACTCTTCTGGCACCTTGTTATCATGTCTTACAAGATTTTACTGTGGAAGCATAAAGCGTGGCAGCCCCGCTCGTAAACAGAGGCCTCCCTGCACGTGGACATGAGATATAAATATAGCACGGCAGCTTTATACATCATCCGGATACCATTCCCTCTCTCACACATCACAAATCTCATTCTGCTCATGTGCCACCCCCATCCCTCCACTTGCTCACAGATGCTAGATAATAAAGATGTGGGTGCCCCCCCTACCCACTCCCACTAACCCCCCCTTTGAAGGACAATAATGAGCATCACCTCTTCATGAGGAGCCTTAGATTGCCTGCTGAAAGTATTAGGCATGTTAATCTGTTGGGCCCACAGATCATCCAATAATCGTGCTTGCAAAACAGCTCTCTATTAACACTGGGTTAATGTCAGGAGGGAGTTCCAGCCTTCTTCTTCTCATTTATATATATATGTGTGTGTGTGTGTGTGTGTGTGTGTGTGTGTGTGTGTGTGTGTGTGTGTGTGTGTGTGTGTGTGTGTGTGTGTGTGTCTGATTCTGACATCTCATTTTCCAGCTAAGCCTTAGAGTCCACAGAAACCTAGTGGCACACACACATTTTCTGTGATGACTTCAGAATATTGCCCAGCATTGATCTTCCTGTGGAAATTTAGCAAATTTAAATGTAAAATTAAGCAAATTTATTTATTTTTTGTAGCTGTTAGTATTCGGCGTCAGTTTCACATGTAAATATTATTGTCAGAAGTGACACAGTCTGCACACCACGGGCATATTTTAAACTTTACATATTTGTAGGGTTATAAATATGTGAAATTGGAACATGAAATTACTTCTGATTTTTAGTTGCTAGGTCAATGTATGTACTGAACATTGCATTATCATTTCAGAGGTGTGTGTATAAAAAAACAAATCGAAAAAATGATTATTTAAATTTTGTTTAAAAAAAAATAATGAAAAAAAAATTAATATATGAGGCATCTTCCCTTTTTAATGTTTTAATGTTAAATTTGATTCTTTCTTTTTTTTTTTTTCTTTTTTTTTTTTTTTAAGCAAACAACAGAATCACTCAAATAAAAACACAAAAGCATATGTTCAGAGAGTAAGTGGTGGTTTATGTCAGGAAATCACTGACAGGCTTTGTTGTGGAAACGAGTTCTGGTCATGGAAAAAGTTGTCCCGTTACCACCAACAGAACTGACTCTGTACAGGACAGGTCAGCATGGCCTGTAACTACTCATACTAGCAGCATGGATATGTCACTGTACCTGTGGACACTAATGGCTATAACACTGTTACTATACATGCCAGTAGCATGGCTATACCGCTGTAACTACAGATGCTAGGAGCATGGCTTTATCACTGTAACTTCAGATGCTAGTAGCATGGCTAAGTTGCTGTAACTGCAGATGCCAGTAGCATGGCTATATCACTGTAACCTCAGATGCTAGTAGCATGGTTATATCACTGTAACTACAGACGCTGCTTGCATGGCTATACCGCTGTAACTACAGATGCCAGTAGCATGGTTATATCACTGTAACTACAGATGCCAGTAGCATGGCTATATCGCTGTAACTACAGATGCCAGTAGCATGGCTATATCGCTGTAACTACAGATGCTAGTAGCATGGCTATATCACTGTACCTACAGACGGTAGTAGGATGGCTATATTATTGTAACTACAGATGCTAGTAGCATGGCTATATCACTGTACCTGTGGATGGGAACAGCATGGCTATATCGCTGTAATTATGGATGCTAGGCGTGCCTGCCGATTTCTTTTATGAATTTGAAGATTGTTTTTGAGCCAAAACCTAAATAAAGTGGACACATGCACATTCTTTAGACAATGGTACAGTACAGCGAGAGGATCAAATACACAGCCTGTCATATAGTCAGTATATAGTATGTTGATGGTCAAGCTGGACAGTAGAAACTCACCTTTTGATACCTGGCATATGATTCAGAGTGATGGTTGGGTATGGTTTAAACTCCTGGTCCACTTCCATGGATAACACATTTCTGTTAAGAGTTGTGTCAAGCGCAAAGCCCAAATGCTGACCGTACCTTTCAGATTTCCTACCAGAACTGGTCTTGAAGAACTCGAGCATGAGCTGCTTTTTGCTAGTTTCATATTGAAAAGTGCTTCTCCAGTGTAAACAATGGATCCACCAGGTAGCTGCTTTAGGTGGAAGGGCTGTCCAATGCAGTGCCCGTTTAAAACACATAGAAGTGGCTTGTCCCGGATGCAGGAGTGAAATTTAAGTATTGATAACCCTTTTTATGAATATCTAACTAGATACTAAATTTTAGTATTGATTAGTGTCAGAGACCTGAGTATCTTCTTTTTCTTTTTCTTTTTTTTTTTTTGTTACACAACACTGTTATGAACAAATGTGAACCAATACAGAGCAGTATGAAGCTGTATGAAGCAGTATGAAGTTATACGAAGCTGTAAGAGGCTGTAGGAAGATGTGTGACGCTGTATGAAGCTCTATGAAGCAGTATGAAGCTATTTGAAGCTGTATGAAGCAGTAAGAATCTGTATGAAGCAGTAAGAATCTGTATGAAGTAGTAAGAATCGGTATGAAGCAGTAAGAATCGGTATGAAGCAGTAAGAACCTGTATGAAGCAGTAAGAATCGGTATGAAGCAGGAAGAATCTGTATGAAGCAGTAAGAATCTGTTTGAAGCAGTAAGAATCTGTATGAAGCAGTAAGAACCTGTATGAAGCAGTAAGAACCTGTATGAAGCAGTAAGAATCTGTATGAAGCAGTAAGAATCGGTATGAAGCAGTAAGAATCTGTTTGAAGCAGTAAGAATCAGTATGAAGCAGTAAGAACCTGTATGAAGCAGTAAGAATCTGTTTGAAGCAGTAAGAATCTGTATGAAGCAGTAAGAATCGGTATGAAGCAGTAAGAATCGGTATGAAGCAGTAAGAATCTGTTTGAAGCAGTAAGAATCGGTATGAAGCAGTAAGAATCGGTATGAAGCAGGAAGAATCTGTATGAAGCAGTAAGAATCTGTTTGAAGCAGTAAGAATCTGTATGAAGCAGTAAGAACCTGTATGAAGCAGTAAGAACCTGTATGAAGCAGTAAGAATCTGTATGAAGCAGTAAGAATCGGTATGAAGCAGGAAGAATCTGTATGAAGCAGTAAGAATCTGTTTGAAGCAGTAAGAATCGGTATGAAGCAGTAAGAACCTGTATGAAGCAGTAAGAACCTGTATGAAGCAGTAAGAATCTGTATGAAGCAGTAAGAATCGGTATGAAGCAGTAAGAATCTGTTTGAAGCAGTAAGAATCAGTATGAAGCAGTAAGAACCTGTATGAAGCAGTAAGAATCTGTTTGAAGCAGTAAGAATCTGTATGAAGCAGTAAGAATCGGTATGAAGCAGTAAGAATCGGTATGAAGCAGTAAGAACCTGTATGAAGCAGTAAGAATCGGTATGAAGCAGGAAGAATCTGTATGAAGCAGTAAGAATCTGTTTGAAGCAGTAAGAATCTGTATGAAGCAGTAAGAACCTGTATGAAGCAGTAAGAACCTGTATGAAGCAGTAAGAATCTGTATGAAGCAGTAAGAACCTGTATGAAGCAGTAAGAACCTGTATGAAGCAGTAAGAACCTGTATGAAGTAGTAAGAACCTGTATGAAGCAGTAAGAAGCTGTATAAAGCAATACAAAGCTATATGAAGAAACATACCTCCCTAAAGCTCTGTCTTATGTAAAATTGTTTTTCCAGACTACCCCAGTTCAAAGAGGAGGCCAAGAGCTACGTGGGTGCCAACATGAAGAAGGTAACAGGACTGAGGTGTTGACTCTGTATTGATCTGCCTGCCCATTCTTTGCTTCATTCTCCCTGTTTCCATTGTCATGGGGCTGTTTTTAGTTTTAGTCTCTTTGTGTCTAAATTTCATTTAATGGTCATCATTAAACTCGCTGTACACAACAGGTTATCTACGTAAAACTGTCCTGCATGTTATCAGAAGTACTTTTGGATCCTCGCCGTGATAAAATAACTTCAGTGGATGAAACAGTCTAATTACAGAGTCATGGTCTGGATAAACTCTGACACCCTGCTTCCAGATGAACTGCTCCCTCCACTTTCGCCTGAGCCCACTCTGAACTCTGCCTGTTTTCATCCCACAGAGCCCATTCTATATAGTGGACTTTCAGGAGTCTCTGTGTGCAGAGCAGAGTAGAAAGAAAAGTCAGATGGGTCTAGAGATGGTACTTAACTGGCCCACAGCCGGATCAGTGGTGGTGCAGGGTTAGCATGGCTTCTGTGTGGAAGTGCATGAGGGGACGCTGAATCGGTTGACTTTCAGGATCTTAATAGCGAGCCTCTCCCACCTGAATGAAATCTGTCATCAGCAAAGAAGCAGCTACTTTTGAGATTAATTTGAGATAATTACATCATAGATTATTATTATTTTTTTAGTATTATTATTATTATTTTGCTTCTTTTTTATTGTTTGTTTTTGCAGTTTTTATTTTATTTAATTTTATGTAATTTAATCGGTTACATTTAGATTGATTTAATTCAATTTGATCTTATCTAATCACATTTTATTTCACACTAAAGCTTATGACAATAAAAGTAATGAAAATTCACTTCTACATGAAAAAATACCACAAATACCAGATTCTTTTGTGATATACATCTTCACCCATCTGTTAGATGCTAGATTTATTCTGCACATTACCTTTTTCAGTATTTGATTAATTTGAATTGATTTAATTAATTTAATTAATTTTTTCAGTTAGATTAATTTTTTTTAAAGAAAATAATGAATATTTGTTTTGGTTTTCATGGAGGCTTTATTGGACAATTGCTGTCTGGTTGGTTCAGTTAACATCTCCATCTCATAAACAGAGACATTGAATAGGTTTTTTTTTTTTAATCGTTTCAGTGGAAGTCTGCAGTCAGTGGATTAAATCAGATTTTTTTTTTTTTATTATTAGGATTATTTTGCTTGGAAGGCTGTCACATCGCTGTTACACACAGTACCAGTCTGTCTACTCATGCAAGGTTTTCCTTTATTTGAATTTAAACAAACAATCTTAAATTATTTAGTTTAATTATTTTAATCTTAATACAGCATTAAATCACAACAAGATTCATTTCAAATCATATCTACAGATATAGTTCAACTCAACCCAATGATTGTAATCCAATTATAATCCCATTAAAACTAATCCATCATATAATCCATATTAATCCCATTTATAATAACTGCGATCATGTTCACTACTTCATAGAAATAATGACCAGCTAAGGAAACCAACGGATTCGGTCAAATCTTCTCTTTGCTTCAATCCTCCATCCTGAGCACGAATAGACCGTGGAGGCGGAAAACTCCACCAGAACCAGAAGAGACAGCCATCTTCCTGGACCAGTTGGGGTTCAGGAAGATGGGTCCAGTTGGACACAACAGAGCCCATCTTCCTGGACCAGTTGGGGTCCAGTTGGACACAACAGAGCCAGGGTGGGCAGTAACTCAAAGGGATTCCTGCTGAGAAAGAAGAGAAATTCAAACGAATGGCAGCATTGAGAGACATTTCCACACGGAGAACTGCTTGCCTTGTTCACAATCTGGACGTGTTTAGTCTCGCACTTTGTAGAAAACTGTATAAATAAAGGCAAACCTGTGCACGAGAAGTCCAAACTTCTGCTTGATGCTCTGTGAAGCAGACTTTTCAGCAGTTCATTGCTTGTTTGCATGGTCTGTGAACCCACTTGAACCCACTTACCCCCCTGCTCTTTAGCTAGCTGCTCATCCTGTAGTACTTCGAGCCTGTAGTGGAAGCGTCTGTGCCCACTTCGAGTCTCACACCTCTCCCCCTCATGCACGGAGGCTTTATGCTTGCATGTAAAATTTGTTGGTCCCACTGTTTTCCATCACTAATCATGGACACCTGCCTCCTCCCCTTCTCTTCTGAGGCTTACAATATCTTGTGGAAAAACAAACGCGTGCAGGTAAGATGACTTTCAGTACAGTATGTAGGCTGCAGTCTCTGATTGTACCCTTTTCCCAGTACTTGTTAAGATGCCGCTAACCCCGGCTTTGGAAGAATGCAGGATAATTAACACCCCCCCTCCAAAAAGACCTCCAATGAACACGAATCTATGTCCAATATGAAACAGAAGAAATGCAGCCGGTTCTCTTAGCATGTTTCAACTAATGTAAAACACTTTTACCTCCAAAAAATAATGGCCATTTTCAACATTTCCCATCTTGAAAACCTCCAGCTGGTTTGTAAACTAAACAAAGCAAGTTGTCCAGAAAACCAGCTCCCTGACGCCTCTTTGTTTCTACATATTTAACTACATTTGCATTTCATTATTATTTGGTTTCTTGTGGGTTTAAAGTCTCATGTACACGCCTCAGTCAGCTGCCGTGTGTCACACCACCCGCGTGCTTGCTCAGCTGTTGCATGACGGAGCATGTCCGAGGAGCTTCTTTAAGCAGATTTATCAGTGCATCAAAAGAAAACAATGAATTTAAACCATGATCTTATTCTGATAACCTCCTCTTAATGATCGGCTCCATACATCATAAACTTATGTTTCTGTTAATGAATTTAGTGTCTGTAAAGCAGCATTTACATTTCTTCTTTATAAGCTGACTGTAATTAACTCTAGAGTTTCCATCGTATCTTAAACAAGTTCATTTGAAGTGAGTCTGACTGTTCCGTGTGTTTTATAAGTTTTTCATTTCAGCGATCATGTCAGACTCCGGATGGAAAGTTAAAATCACTTCAGTAAAGACTTTTTTTTTTTTTTGTCATGTTCACAGGTTTGAGAGCTAAAAGTTAAAAATCCCTATTTTCCATCATATTAAATAAAGTTAAGTTGCATTGAAGTGATTTCATCAACCCTGAAAGCATGTTCTAAGCTCGCAGCCTGTTTTTCAGAAAGCTCGGACCCGTTTCTGTTGTCTGAGAAAGATAAGAGGGTGTGTTAGTAAGAGAGGTCTGTCTAGTTGGGGGTCCTGGATGGTGTTTGGGGAGGACTAACTTTGGTGAACTGCTTCCTTCAGCTGAAGATGCGTGCCGGTGGAATGAGTGAATCGTCTAAATGGAAGAAGCAGAAGCGCTCTCCGAGACCGCCTCGCCACATGGCCCGAAGTCCTTCTGGTCAGATGGATCCAAGCCAGTCCAGCACCCTCAGCAACAACCTGTCAGGTAAGAGAAGGCTTGTGGACATCATGAATGCAGGATGTAATGGGGTCTGTGGTGGACATGTAGCAGACATTTGACGTCGTTTTCTTCTGCATGGGATCTTGTTGCACCAGGCGGCGTCCCCTTCATTGAGCAAGGCTTGTCCAGCTCTGGTCTCCCAACATCAGACAGTGCTGGATCCTCCATTTCCAGCCCGACGGCCACCGACAGCGGCCTGGACACCTGCTCCAAGGCCACCTCCAGGGAAGACCTCTCTGATCTGGAACAAACTGCTGCCTCACCTCCCGGGATGGAGCTTGGCTCCCCGGATTCGCAGGTAGACGTGTGTTTCTCTGTGTTGTCGGTGATGCTGTGGACCTCCATTAACCCACCACGCTGTGTCTCCACTGTGTGAAGTGTGAGGGCAGACCGGTGGGACCAGCTCAGTCAGCCTCAGTGGAGTCCATTCCTGAAGTTCTGGAGGACAAAGACTCTGTCACCGAGCAGTCAGACACCACCTCTGTTCATGACATGGACTACGTCAACCCTCGAGGAGTTCGCTTCACGCAGTCCACACAAAGAGACGGTAAAGAGTAGGGCTGCTCGATTATGACAAAAATTATAATCTTGATTTTTAGACTGAAATTGAGATCTCGATTATTTAACACAATTTTCCAGTATTTATAAACAACGCTGTGCGTCGTGGTGTTCTAGACTCCGTGTCGTGCATTATAACCGTCTAATGTACGCTTCCGAGTTGTTTAATCTGCTTTTACTGCTTATATAGGAACTATTTTACGTTGGCCTGGATGTATGTTTTATACCAAACAACCGCTGTCAGGCTGCAGCACGTTTCTCTCATCCACCTGTTAAAAGACGGCTGATCTGAACCAGCTGGTTAACGCGTTGCTATGGTAACGTCCCGTAACAGAGGGATATTAACAGTGTTTAACTCGCCGAACTATGTATAGGAAAATAATGCAGCCAGTTGTCACTGACAATGGTATAAACTATGTTTAGGTGAACTTCCACAACCTACTGCAGTTATTCTACATTGACCTGCAGCCGGAGCCGACTGAGACTGGCCGCCTGGGAGTGCTTTAGGACGGGAGAGGCTCCCGCTGCTCCTTCCTTACAGTAACTGCAGAACAATATGTGCCTTCAAGTCAGTCACCAAAACACCAGAAAAGTCTCTAATAACTCCAGTAAAAGCTGCTAGATTTGTTGCTTTTAACAATAAAAGTCTCCAGATTTAGCGAGAAAGTCGCCAAGTTGGCAACAGTGTCTGAATGAAAGCAAAGCGGCTGTGGGAGGAGTTTACAGCACAGCGCTGCAACGCCAGAGACACTCGATTAGCAGCTGAAGACAGATGGAGAGGAAACTGCAGAGAGAAAAATAATCACACCCTTTTATTATTATGATCGTTGAAAACCCAGATCGTAGTGAGATTAAAATCCGATTAATCGCCCAGCCTATTAAAGAGCCGGCAGCCGTTTGACGTCTGTCTCATCTTTCTGCTGCAATAAAAACAACAAAAACCTGCAAGTCTGCAGCTTGTAACGCATGTCCTCGTCTTGTCTCTGATCTGAAGGAGTGTCCCTCATCCCCTACGGGTTGCCATGTCTACGGGAGCTTTTTCGCTTCCTCATCTCTCTGACCAACCCTCATGACCGCCACAACACAGATGCCATGATGCACATGGGCCTGCAGCTCCTGACCGTGGCCCTCGAGTCGGCACATATCTCTAACTATCAGTCTTTACTCGTCCTGGTCAAAGAGGAGCTCTGCAGACACCTGTTTCAGGTAAATCTGAATAAAAACGTCCATGTGTGTGATGTCTGTTTCTCTTTAATTAGTTTTCCAATGATTTTTTTTCTTATTCTCTTGCATTGCAGCTGCTGAGCGTCGACCGGATGAACCTGTATGCTTCCTCTATACGAGTTTGCTTCCTGCTTTTCGAGAGCATGAGGATGCACCTGAAGTTTCAGCTGGAGGTAAACATCTTCCTAACTGTCTGGAACTAGCCGATGCGGTCACATTCGACCCCCCGCGATGCAACAGAAAACAACATGAAAAACGTGACATATTGAGGCAGTAACTTCTTACTTAGGAGCAGTTTTATAAACCAGCTGATGTGTGATTACTTCAGGCTCATTTTTTAACGTAAAAAAACATTATATCACACACATGTAAAAGTGTACATATCTGTGAAAAAATATCCACCTCCTTCCTAATGTCTTACTGTATTGAAAATTTGTCTCACTTAAGATTTATTATTAGACAAAATAAATTTTAAAATGTGGTTTTATTAAGGAACAAAGCTCTCCAAGTCTTCGTGACCTTATGTGAAGAAGTCTTTGCTCCCTGAAACCAATAACTGGTTGTTCCGCCTGCAGCAGCAAGTATTAGTGAGCTGGCAGTGAGTCGCTGCTGTGGAGGAAGTTTGGCCCACTCTTCTCCACCCAGGTGTTTTTAACTCCGCTGCATTGGTGGTTTCTCCTGCATGAACTCCCTGTTTCAGGTCCCACCAGTCTGGACTTTGACTCGACCAGTCCAAAACCTTCATTTTGTCCTGTTGAATCCATTCAGAGGTGGACTTACTGCGTGTTCTGTGTCGAAGTCCTGTTGTAGAGCTTGAAGTGATGAATTGATAGTGGAACGTTGTCCTTCAAGGTTTTCTGGTAGAAGTAGAATTCATGGTTCCGTCAATCAAAGCCAGTCGTCCAGGTCCTGAAGCAGCTTCGCAGCCCCAGACCATCACACTACCACCACCATGTCTGGCTGTTGCTGTGTGTTACGGGGTTCTTGGTTGTTAAATAAGATGATAGTGACATCGGTACTGTTGAGGTGGTTTTTTTCCCCCAAGTGCAGCAATATAAACAGTAAATCCCTCGAAATATGTACACTATTTACAATATTTACAATGGTGTTCACTCTCAGTGCTTTTAGTGCCAGTTTGCTCCGATACATCCAACCTCCTCTCCACAAAAGCTCAGAATGAGCTGCTTCTAAACCTGTAGCTCCTTCCTGCTACAGGAAGTTTGCCAATAACCTTCAATAAACATGAATTTCTTAACCATTCATGTGTCTACATAACAATCATTGAGGAATAAATATTCCACACAGAAAACTGGGGGCGGGAAATGCGAATCGAAAAATCGAAAATCGGGATTCTTTTGCTTCACAATTCTAAAATTGATTTTGATGATGGTCTGGCTGAGTTATTTTTTCCTCATTTAAAATGAAGAAAAATGACAAGTGATAAATAGGTTTTTACGTTTTTTTGTTTTTGAATCTACAAAAATCAACAATATAGAAGAATTGTGAGAATCGCAATTTAAATTAAATCGGTACCCAAAAGATTGGAATTGAATCGAATCGGGATGAAAGCATATAGTCACAGCCCTAATATATATATATATATACATATATATATATATATATATATATATATATATATATATATATATATATATATATATATATATATATATATATATATATATATATATATGTGTGTGTGTATATATATATATATATGTGTGTGTGTATATATATATATATATGTGTGTGTATATATATATATATATGTGTGTATATATATATATATGTGTATATATTAAATATAGCATATCATCACAGCCCTACAGAACACACATTGAAACAATTTCCACATCACAGTGATAATCAATATATAATGAAAATATACTCAATAATTTGCTGTAGGGTGGCGTTTCCTGAAGTCCCGTGATGTCACTGGCGCATTGCGCCACACATTTGCATCTTAAGCGCAGCGCCAACGTTGCTTCGGTTTCCCCAAAGCCTCTATCGAACATGGCGACACCCGGTACGTGCACATCCTGTCTTTGTATCAGTAACCTTGTTTCCACCAAGTGGCAACCTGCGGCAGTTAAAAGTGAAGCCTACATGGAAGTGCATAAAACTGCAGTTCCCCTTCATCCACTAGGGGCTGCAAAACAAAGCAAATCCCCATAGACTCCCATGTTAAAAAGACCAACTTCACAGCAGAAATAAACATGTTTACAGCCTGGTTCAAAAATCCATTTTAGGTTTAATAGGTCAGGTTTATCTTGAATTTTTTTTTAAGTCGCCCGTTTAAAAGTCAATTAATCTCAAAGTTCTGCATATTTAGGGGCGTGTCCTTTTGATTGACAGGTACCCAATCTCCCGCTTCAAGTAAGAGGTACGTAGAACAACCGCGGTTTTTAGCTGGTTAACAATGTGACTTAGCTTCGGCTGCTTACCTCCGTTAACTGGTTAGCTCCTGTTATCTCCGGGTTAGCTTTTAGCTACAGGCAGCTTGGATGTCGCTCGATGTCAATCATCCACCATGACGCTCACAGCCCCCTCTCAACTCCACCTCTTTGCCCATATTTGTATTTTCCGGGCGAGACGACACGCATGCCCCTGCCAAGATGGTGATGGTAGGAACCGCCCACCGAGCTTCAGTTTAGCTCTTCAGAAACCTATGGGTGACGTCACGGAGGCTCTTTCCATCTCTTTATATACAGTCTATGGTTTCCACCCTACTACTGGCTGCACCTCACTGCCTCATCACCATCTTCAGCTGGGCCTGCTCATCAGAACTATTTAAGGAGCAGGCTGGCAATTATTCAGGGCAGCTGTGTTGATTCTTCAGTTTGCCTCCCTCTGCCTTGGTTGTCAGCCTGGAAAGTAGTTTCGTGGTGTAGTACGGATTTGTGCTTTGTATCTTTGTGTTTGTGAGCCCAGTAGGGGTGTTTTGTAACTTATCTTAAGTAAATGTGAGATGAGCCTTTGTGTTGTTTTTGATCAGAAGTATTCACATTGAAACTCTCCCATTGATGCCAATTTTTTCCAACTTTCTTCTTAGTGTAGAATCATGAACACTGAGCTTAAACTGGGACCATTGGTTTGGGGCTGCTAGTACTTTTTCACATAAGGTCATGTAGCCACAAAAGTGTTGTTGCCTTAATAATTAAAATCGCCATTAACAAACTGTGTTTTGTATTTACTTCAGGTTATGTTCACTTCATGTTAACATTTGTGTGATGAGCTGACACGTTTAAGGGACAAATCTGCAAAATAGTAAGAAATCAGGAAGTGGGTGACTACTTTTTCACAACACTGTGTAGGGATGCACTGATCCACTTTCTGGGAGTTCTGATACGATACTGACATTTGAAATTTGAATATCTGCCGATACCAGATCTGTTTTTGTGAACATTATTGTGACTATGGTTATTATTGCTGTTATAACTGTGTAAGATTTCATCAGGTTGTAATAAATGACCCATCCTTTCTGAAGTTACCTCACCAATATAAATAAAATAACATTACAGATCTAACTATTTCAACAAGTTTTATTCTGATTTGGCACATTTTACCTAAATACAACTATGAATTTGTCGTTTTGACACAAAGATCTACCTTTTAGTGGAACAAAAAATGTCACATTTTAACATTTAAAGCATTTAAAAAAAAAAAAAAAAAAAAAAAAACATGTCTGAAGCATGTCATCACACACATCTGCGCTAGCTTGACTAGCGTGGTATCGGTACATTTTTATTAATACCAAATACGAGTACACTCGCTTGGTATTGAGCCGATACCAGTATCAGCATCGGTGCATCCCTAACACTATAAATGCTGTAAATGAATAAATTGTTTTTGTACTGGCGCCTGGTTCTGGTAAGGAAACACTGGGTGTTCCCACCCCATCACTCTGAGGTCTGGGCCTCTTTTTGGCACGTCATCCTCTTTAAACGCGTCCTCTTCAGATGTACCTGAAGAAGCTGATGGACATCATCACTTCGGAGAACATTAAGATGCCCTATGAGATGAAGGAGATGGCCCTAGAGGCGCTGGTCCAGCTGTGGAGGATTCCCAGCTTCGTCACAGAGCTCTACATCAACTACGACTCTGACTTCTACTGCTCCAATCTGTTTGAGGACCTCACCAAGCTGCTGTCCAAGGTACCCCAAACTGTCCACTTCATCCTGGGTTTATACAAATAAAAACTGATTGGAAGTGATTAACTCCCCACTTGATGGTGACCCAACTAAAAAGGGGGTTTTTGTGTAAAATAAAATAAAAACAGAATAAAATGCTTTCCACATCTCATCAACACATTTTGTTAGAAGTAGACCATAAACAACATATCAGATATTGCAACCATTTCATGGAAAATGTGAACTGAATAACGTTAAAGATGTTTCAGTAACTTTTTGACCTTAAATCTCCGCGTCACGGACTTGTTTGATGACACAGTGACATCTGTCAGGTGCATTTCTAGACGCGTCCCGAGGCTGAGAAACCGACACTTTTACATTCAACAGTTTTTCAGCACTTTGGGCTCAACTTGATATTTTTCAGTGCTTACAAGTAAAGTTAGCTCGATTTGCCGCTGATAACAAACGGGATGCTGGATCTTCGGTCTGCAGGACACAGCCACAGCATCTTGATTGGTTTTTTTTATGGTATTATGAACTGAAGATGGTGGGATCTTCAAAGTCTTCACAATTTTATATTGAGGAACATTTTTTTATTGTTTTAGATAGACCCAGTTTGACTCAGATTGGTGAAGCTCTGTCTGAGAGACTCTTCCTCTCTGAAATGCTCCTTCATGTTACGGACCTGTTGCCAGTTAACCTGATTAGTTGTCAGATCCTCCTCCAGTTTGGACCAGTTGCTTTTCCACCCTTTGTTGCTCCCGTTCCAACATTTTACAGACCTGTTGCTGCATCAGATTCATCAGCTCATATTTCCCACATAATGGTGAAATGCCCCAGTTTGTTGTTTATCTCCTACTGGGAATAAAACATGGGTCGGTAAAATTCTGTTTTACATTTTACACAGAACTGCAGATGTAGTTCAATTCTTATTTTTGTCTCCGTTTTCATCAGATAGGTAGGTAGGTAGGTAGGTAGGTAAGTAAGTAAATAGGTAGGTAAGTAGATAGATAGATAGATAGATAAGACTTTATTAATCCCTAAAAGGGAAATTCAAATTGTCTGGTGACTCAATAAAACCACTCACTCTTCCACCTTTCATGAGTGCATATTGAAAATAAATAGTTGAACAGACAGGCCTAGGTTAAAATAAAAATAAAATAAATGGATATAAAAATGTAGAAATGGATTTGACATAAAATATCCAACCTAAAAGTGTGCTTTGCCTTTCTTGAAGAATGCGTTCCCAGTGTCAGGGCAGCTCTACACCACCCACCTCCTCTCGCTGGAGGCTCTGCTGACTGTTATCGACAGCATCGAAGGCCATTGCCAGGCCAAGGTACCAAACAGCGGTACCCATCAGGACCAGTCAGACACACTGCTGGCAGAGGGAGAAGGTTCCCTCAGAAATGGACCAGACTCCCCAGCTGGTGTGTAAATCCCTGCCTTTCATCAACTGTTTGACTTGAATAAGGAAGTTTGTGTTTTCCTTTTCCTTTTGCATGAGTAAAAGTCTTTTTGTTATTATTTTCAGATCTTACCAGACTGAGTAACACCAGTAATCTGAGTCCACCACAAGCTGAGAATGCACCAGTTTGCCCGCCTACCAGCGGACATCTCATGGCAGAGAAGATGAGACTGGGTCGTCAGGATCAAGGAGACACTGATCCTGGTGAGGATTTATTTCTCTGAAACCCTACGAAGCATCAGGCTGAAGTTGTTAATAAAGTTGTCCTGCAGCAGAGAGAAGAGCTCCAAAGAAGCCTCAGCGTTTCTCCTCGTACTTGCCGGAGTCGCAGGAGCTGATAGAAATCAGAACAAAGAAGAAGGTGAGGTTGATGCTTATCCGCTGTTGCGTTGCGTTCATGTCCGGTCGGAAAGTCTGCTTTCGCTCAACCTGACGTTCTTGGTTTGCAACCAGCTGCTGATCACAGGCACGGAGCAGTTCAACCAGAAGCCCAAGAAGGGGATCCAGTTCCTGCAGGAGAAAGGGCTCCTCAGTGACCCGCTGGACAACAACCAGGTGGCCCAGTGGCTCAGAGAAAACCCTCGTCTGGACAAGAAGATGATCGGAGAGTACATCAGCGACCGCAAGAACATGGAGCTCCTGGACAGCTTTGTGAAGTAGCATTGACCTCCTCGGCTTATTGTCACACATTGTTGATCATTTAATGCCGTTTTTAACAAACGTCCTTGTTTTTGTGGCAGCACATTCACCTTCCAGGGACTTCGTATTGACGAGGCGCTGCGGCTTTACCTGGAGGCTTTTAGATTACCTGGAGAGGCTCCTGTCATTCAGAGACTCCTAGAAACCTTTACTGACAACTGGCATGTAAGACACCTTTCCTTGCAAGTGATGCGTAGTCGACCAGGTGGCGTCGGATGCGTGGAAGACGTTCAGACTGGAATTAGAGAATAAAAACCTGAAAAGCAAATGTTCCCGTAGGTTTGGGTCCAGCAGCTTTCTGATTTCACTCTTATCTGTTTTGGATTTCAAACCAAAAGGATTTCTTTTGTCAGCTTGTCAACAGTGACGCCGACACTCACAGACCGCTTTATCAGATCAGCCATCGCCAACCAGTCTGACCATTCTGGTCCAGACAGCTGCTGCTCGCTTCTCCAGACCTTCTCCGTAAGCACTAGAGATGGTTGTGTGTGAAAGTCCCAGTAAATACCAACATGCCACTTTCAGTCACTTAAATCCCCTTTCTTCCTCGTTCTGATGCTCAGTTATAACTTCAGCAAGTTGCCTTCACCATGTCGACATGAGTTCATGTGTAGACTTGCTTGATTGGCTGAGTAGATATTTGTTAACAGGTGGTGCTAATAAAGTAGATGACAGGGGGATAAAGAGGTGAAGGTTTGAATCTCAGACCTTGTACATATGTAGACAGGTTTTTGTAAAACCGAATATCTTCCACCCCTCCGGCCAGGGGAAAAAAAAAAAAAGTCCAAACCACCTTGTTTTTCAAAAACAAATCCATCCACACATATCTGCATAGCCGCTTTGTTAAGCACATTCATAAACATATCAAACCTTTAGGTGGCGGTAGCGCTCCAAATCCTTTTCAGTCAGAATAACCGGTCTCACGACGTCACTTCCACAAAACATGCCTCCAACATGATCTGGTTAGGAGGTGGAAAATAAGTAAGGGGTAATGCCCGACGAGGTAACTGTCCGACGCGAAGTTCACGCCCCTGCTAAGTCCATTAATTTCTGATAATGGACACTTCGTCGGGCATTATCCCCCTCATACCATGGTTACTCACAAAGGAAATAATATAAGATCAATTACTAATGCTGTTTTTGGTGTTGAAATAATGTTTTTCACAAGAAAGGGCAGAGCGGACTATTAAATGTCTTTTGTTGTGGCGTTTCCAAGGTAACCGGCTTTGAGAGCACCTGCAACGTGTTCGGCAGCAGATACTATTGCAACAAATACCCGATGATGTGCCCAAGTTGAGGCGCCTCAGTCTGCACGCTGTGTATGAACGTCAGTGTGTGTGTGTGTGTGTGTGTGTGTGTGTGTGTGTGTGTGTGTGTGTGTGTGTGTGTGTGTGTGTGTGTCAAGTGATCGAGTCTGAAAGATAACAGTGTTGGAACGGAAGTGCCGCCCCCCTCCTTTTAATGGATTCCAGTGAAAATATGATAATTTTCTACCTGAAATGCATATTTCTTCACAATATGAAGGAAATCCGGGAGGATGTTTATCATGTTTATGTGATGTATGACGTTGTCAGTCCAGATATTCTTTCTGCCCGTTTGTCGCTAACATTTCTTTTGCCACGGTTACCAACTACTGTTTGAGCCAGCGCACTGATTTAGAATTATTGGGCTATTTGACGGAACTTTTTTTAACTGGTGCCCAGTATTACTTTTTAAACGACAACCTGCAGCCAATCGGAATCGAGTATTCACCCAGACCATGTTATAACTGTCCTTAATCTCGTCCTTTTCCGTTGGTCGTCTGTGTGGAGCGGTACTGATGGCAGTGTGAAAACACACACAAAGCGCCTGGACAACGGATAACGCCAAAACAGTTTTAGGGACGTCCATGCTGTTGAAGACAAAGGTCACTCATGTGTCGTCATGATGTTTTCTGTCGCAGGTGGTGACGTTACAAACCTAAAACTCTGGTTATACATGTCCACATGCAGACGGAGTATTCACACGTCGTCACTTTGGTCGGAGAACCGTTAAAGAACCATTTTTGGTCGCGTAAATCTGTGTTTTGGTGTGGATGACAGGCCGAATCAGAGAAAAATATCTTTGTTTTGTGAGATACCTGCTCTGTGTGGACAAGGCCTGAGTGGTATATCAAGCCACAAATTTCTTGACAAACTGAAGTTCACATGAAATCCCGTAGTTTCCGGTTTCAAGTGTAAGATGTGAAGTAATTACTAATTTCTAACATTTCCGATCATTTACACATACAACTGAAAACTTTGCTTCTGTGATCTGAGATGTCTGCAGAGACCACATCTCAGCAGATCAGACATGTTTCAGGACCATGCAGAAAAAACAGGCTCATCTTTGTTCTCCAACAGCCCATTAGCAGCTGAAACAGTCTGTTTCTTTCCACACACCTCCTCTCTTTCCATTTCCACTCAGTCAAGCCAACCTGGTCACGGACTGTCCTGGCCGTTACCAGGTATGGATCCCACTCTGATCCTGATTATCTTCAGGTGACGGTGACAGCATTAACACAAACTCACAGATACGCACGCCGAGGGTCAAACGACTCCACGCAGGCAAACCTTTCACTTCTCAAAATAGCTAGATGAGTCATGTGACCTGGAAACTATTCGTAGTAATGTCCTTTTCATTCGCCGACAACACACACACACACACACACACACACACACAAACAGATAGTGTCTTTCAAAGAGTAGGTGATTAATTTTAGGCAGTGACTCTGTAAATGAGTTTTCCACTAGGAGGGGAGGGGTTGGGGGGGGGGGGGGGGGGGGGGGGGGGGGGTCTAACCCCCAGATAAGACCACCTGTCAGAGGAAAAACTTGAATCAGTGAATTCACAGTGAAATCATACAAATGCAGAAAATCCACAACAGAAGAAGGAAAACGCAGACGGTAAAATGTTTTATCTGAACTGAACTGTAAGGAACTGCAGCGCCGTCAACACGTGACGTTGTGGGCCGAAAGTAGTGAACACCTGCATGACAGCAGCATCTTACCAGAAACATCACCTGCTATGCTGGTAACACCCGAGTACTTCAGGAAGAAAGTCACCACACCATGTCATCCAAAGCCCCACCGAAGTTAGCGCTGTTGACCTCCGTTTGCAACTAAAAGCTCTGCATTACTTCAGGATTTACTTGTCTGAGAGCACCACTGGTTTAGTGTATGTCTCTGACAATGGGATGACGTTTTACATGTGTGTTTGCAGAAAGTAAACGGCTCTCCGTTCATGACCAACGACGCCGGTTTCGCCCTGGCCTACGCCGTCATCATGCTGAATACCGACCAACACAACCACAACGTCCGCAAGCAGAACATCCCCATGACTGTGGAGGTAAGTCGGCTGGCTCATGTGCACGTGGCCTAGAGGTTTGCTGGTCCAATGCCACTCTGGCTGATAACAGGAGGAACATCATCACTATCGTTGCTGCTGCTGGTTTAGTGTGTTTAATAACTAATGAGGAGCTGTTTAATGCTGATATGTGTAATAAAGGAGGGAGATTAAACCTGCTGTCAGACTGCTGGATGTGATCAGACTAACCCCGATGTTTAAGGAAAGGTTGTCCAACATGACCATGACGTTGCTCCTGAGAAACATTTGAACCTAATTTATAAGCAACGAGCAGAGAATGAGCTGCACATTAACCCTTTTAATGCACAAATTAATTTAAAAAAAAAAAACAATGCAACATTTTTTTAAATACAGTATTTTACCTCTACAGACATGTGCATTATTAATTTTTAGAATTTATCATGATTTATCATTTATTTTAATGTATTCTATAAAATATCTATAAATAACATATAATCATAATTATATCTAATCATAATTATGTAAATCTTCTATAAAATATCGATGTATCATTGTCTTCTCCTATTTATCACAAAGGCAAACTGGTGTAATTACATTATGTTCAGTTATATCATATATTTATTTATTCTCCAGTGGGTAGAAACGCATCGGATGAATCACCAACATCCGCTGAAGTGGTTTATTCACAAAAAATACCGTCTTCACTCATGAATATGCAAGAAAAAAGCTTGTAAATAGGTGTCCTCTATATGGTCACTGTGCATGAAGGGGTTAAAGGCCAAATATAAAAGGAAGCCAAACTGTGAGGATGGAGGGATGGGGGTCTTTACAGTGACACCAACCCCCCCCCCCCCCCCCAATCCTGGAGGACTTTCAGAAAACACTTTTTATTCACAGATCTAAGTGAAAAATCAGACCATGAATCCTGGTCAGTGATGAAAATGTAAGAAACGAAAAATAAGTGACTATTTTTCCATCTGGGAGAGGTCACATGACCCAGACGTTCTCTCTGCTCCGGCCTGCACAAGTGTCATGGCAGATCCTTAATATGTCCTGACTGAGTTTCAACATTTATACCCATCCATTTTCTTCACCGCTTGCTGCACAGGGACACAGAGAGACCAACAAGCATTCAGACCAAGGACAATGTAGAGAATCTAACATGCATGTATGTACAGGGAGAATGTATATACTCCTGAAGAGAACGTATGTACTCACGGAGAAAACATAGGTACTCATGGAGAAAATGCATGTACTCACGGAGAAAATGTATGTACTCGCGGAGAAAATTTATGTACTTAGGGAGAGAATGTATGTGCTCACGGAGAAAATGTATGTACTCACGGAGAGAATGTATGTACTCATGGAGGGAACATATATACTCCCGGAGAGAATGTATGTACTCACGGAGAGAACGAATGTACTCACAGAGAAAAAGTATATACTGACGGAGAGAACATGTGTACTCACGGTTTGAATGTATGTACTAACAGAGGGAACTTATGTACTCACGTAAAGAACGTATGTACTCACAGATAAAAAGTATGTACTCGCGGATAAAATTTATGTACTTATGGAGAGAATGTATGTACTCATGGAAAGAACATATATACTCCCTGAGAGAATGTATGTACTCCCGGAGAAAATGAATGTACTCACAGAGAGAACATATATACTCACAGAGAAAAAATAGGTACTCACGGAAAAATGTATGTACTCACAGAGAAAATGTATGTACTCACGGAGAGAACGTATGTACTCATGGAGAAAAAGTATGTACTCACGGAGAAAATTTATGTACTCGTGGAGAAAATTTATGTACTTAGGGAGAGCGTGTAAGTACTCATGGAGAGAACATATATACTCACGGAGAAAACGTATATACTGACAGAGAACGTATATACTGACTGAGAGAACATGTGTACGCACGGTTTGAATGTATGTACTCACAGAGAGAACTTATGTACTCACGTAGAGAGCGTATGTACTCACGTAGAGAACATATGTACTGATGGAGAGAATGTATGTACTCACGGAGAAAATGTATGTACTGACAGAGAGAACGTATATACTGACGGAGAGAGCATGTGTACTCACGGTTTGAATGTATGTACACACGGAGAGAACTTATGTACTTGCGTAGAGAACGTATGTACTCACGGAGAGAATGTATTCACTGACGGAGAGAATGTATGTACTCACAGAGAGAATCCACTTCTTTTTCAGTCAGCATAGAGTATACCCACTTTGAAACTTCGAGCTCCCAGTGATGCTGCTTTTATCATTAAAAATGTCCCTTCACGTCTACCTCCATCACCCAGCAGATCAGCTAAGGTTACCAGTATGCTACACTGGTGCAGTTAGCCATCAGCTGCATTAACTTTAGTCTGAACATAGACATAATGAAGATATATGTACATATGTCTATGAACCAGCTCTATATTCCAGTATGGGTTTAGTCATTTCATAGCTCTTCCTCGCTGAAACAGTAGAGTTTAAATAAACTGATGGATTTTTGGAGTGAACTAAATAGTTTTTAATGAACCAATGTTTTTCTGGGCAACTTGTTTTTTGTTGTTGTTTTTTTAGTTTAGAGTATATCCATTTCTCGAGGGACCAGTACACCACTGAATATATGGAGAAGCAGAGCACAGTTCCCTGATAATGCGTTCACTGTCCAGGTGAAGGGATGGGTAGAAGCGTGGTGATCGCTGGTAACCAGTATGTGAAACACCTTGTCAGTGCTTAATCAGATTTAATGTTTATGTAGTTTGCTTTTATGTGATGAAGCCTGATTTCTTCTGAGTTTATGTCCAGGAGCTTTCCCAGAACGCCATCCTTCATCCTTTTACTGGTAAAAGTTGTTAAAACTTTCCGGAAACCCTGCAGAGATGAAACATTTTCTCACTTTATCTGAACATGTTTGCAGATGGATGTTGAGGGGGGGGAAAAGCTCCTCTGTGTTTGGATCTATTTTTTCTTTCACTGGGACGTTCCACCATTTGTGTCTGCTGGTGTGAAATTCCTCCCAGTGTGAGAGCATTTGCACTGGTGCAGCTTGGCAGCTCAGAAAGCCGGAGCCAACAGCTGTAGCCAGTGGTGGTCCATCTCAGAGGTGAACTCATCCTGATTGGGGGCTGTTGGGGGGGGGGGTTACGCTCTGTCTCTGGCTTTATCTGCTGTCTCTGTTTTCTCACTGTTTGATTGACAGCGGCTGAAGACTAAACAGAGCCTCTGGGGAAACTGGTAACCAGTTTGTGGGTGGGCAAAGCAGCAGCTTTCTCTTTCTTTCTCTGTTTCTTCTGCGGGTTGATCTGTGTTGGGCCACAATGCAGCTGGTGTTGTATTTTTAATGCCCCCCCCCCCCCCCCCCCCCCCCCCGTCCGCCCGCCGAAGGCTCGTTGACCTCCAGGCTCAGACAACAGCCAGAAGCTTCCACACAATAGATGTTGGAGAGCCAGTAAAAGTGGCGCCTAGCACTTCACTTACTTAGCAGCTTGCAATGCGCAGCATTTGTTGGTAGCGGGTTATTTTTGCAGCTCTGCCCAGCATGGCTGCGTATAAATCAGGTCCCGCTCCCGACGATGACGTGACGCGTTTCCAGCGAGGTAAAGCGAAGGTCAGCGGAGGGATGTTAATTTTGTCCATAAAACACGGCGTGTGGATGCCAGCAGCTGCTTCTGAAATAATAAGTGATGATGTGTTTGAGAAGACGTGCCCCTCATATGAGCATTACAAATAAAAGGCCAGATCCTCAGCAGCCTCCTGCTCTCTCAGCCTCTGCGTCTGCGGGTGTTTATTTCTCTGCGTCCCTGCAGAGAAGCTCCTATTTCCCCTCTTCATACCTGCTAGCAGGACAAACCCTCCGAGTCAAGGCAGAAAAATGAGCCTTGAGGCTGTCAGTCATCGCTGCATGCTGGTGTTTATTTACAGGAGGTTCTTGGCTCTAACCCCTGTGTTCCTAACCATGCATCTAAAGCGTATTAAGTGACACATAACAAGTGTATTTTCACCCACCGCTCTTTTAATTATTGGTTTGATGCTCAGTTAAGAAAACACAGAGTGTTTAATGCTTTAAGCTGCTGTGCTGGAGATGCATTGACTGATGTGTTGATGGTTGGAAATGAGTCGGGTTTTTTTTATGTGAGATTCAATGTTTGCATGACTTTCTTGCTTTTGTTTCTCTTCACAGCAATTTAAGAAAAATCTGAAGGGCGTGAACGGAAACAAAGACTTTGACCAGGACATGTTGGAGGACATCTACAATGCTATCAAGTAAGCAAACATTCCAACCCGTTCATGCATAAATGAATAAAAAACAATGCAACATCTTTTTAACTACACTATTTTACCCTCTACAGATATATGCAACTATACTTTTTTTTATCAGGGACATTGAGAATTTATCATGATTTATGACTTATTTTAATGTAGTATTCATGAAATAATACATAATCCTAATTATATGGTGTAAAGCTTCTATAAAATATTGATGTAACTTTTTCTTTTTCTATTTATTGCAAAGGCAAACTTACATAATTACATTTTGTTCAATTATATCATATATTTATTTAATTTTCCAGTGAGTGGAAACATATTGGATGACTCACTAACATCCACTCACCACCATCCTCATTCATGAATATGCAAGAAAAAAGCTTGTAAATAAGTGTCCATTATAGGACCACTGTGCATGAAAGGGTTAATGTGTAAAAGATGACTGTAAACAGTCAAACTGGGATGTTATAGTTTCTCTAAGTTCAGTTAACTGTCCAATATAAATAATAGTGGTTTATTTACAAAAATATCATCCTCATTTATGAATGAATGAGGATGATATTTACATATATATATATATATATATATATATATATATATATATATATATATATATGTGTGTGTGTAAATAAATATACATACATATAAATATAAATATATATAATAATAATAATAATAAGAATAAGAATAATAAATATGTCCAAATAAAGTTTAGATCTAATACCAGTAAGTTTGTTTTTTTTTTTCTTATTTTTTATTGAGTTTTCCAGTTTTAACACCATATACAGAACCACAACATGGACAAACAAAAAAAGAAATAATAATAATTTTGTCTTCAAAGTGGAAATAATATCTGTTGCAATGTATATTGTTCACATGTACATTTCCTCTCAAAAGTGCTCAGCATTAAAGGCACATAAAAAAGTTTTTAAAAATTACGAATACAGCTATGGAGCACTTGCTATCCAGTTTATATAAAAATCAACCTCAGTGGACCACAAGAGAAGGAAAATAAAGGAGAAAAGAAAAAGGGGTCCATTACAGGTTCAGATACAGCAATATTGGTTTCCATATTTTATCAAACTTTTGTGGGGTACCTTGTATATCATATCTCAGCCTTTCTAAATGCAACACTCCCACCAACTCTCCGAGCCAAACCTCAAAGCGAAGTCAGATGGACCATTTGGCAATCACTGCGCCGCATGCAGTCATTAAAGTTGCGTTGTGACCCAGCCGTTGCATATTGTTGGAAAAACCACTAAGTTCTCAACACTAATATTAATAACAATGACCACCTAGATGTAATCAAGCGGATGATTTCGAGTCTATAATAAGCAGATTTATTCATCTGTAGACACATTTTCCTGTCTGATGGGAAAGCCGTGTTCCAAGATGTGGGTGTCAGGATTCACGGAGCTCAAACTGTGAGTCTTCTGGGAACAGAGACATGAGAGAGTTCAGTCTTCAACCTCAGTCAGGATCTGTGAGGATGTGCTGCAGGAATACAAAATGTTGATGAAAAACTGCTGAAACTTACACAATGTAAAACTGACAATACAGTATGATGATGAACGCAAGCTGCCGTTACGATACAAAGCTAAATGGATGTATTGTGTAGAAAAAAATCACAGTCTGTCAGATCCTAGGCATGTTACTTGTGGACTGCCAAGGCTCAATCATTGGTCCAAAACTATTTATACTCTATATTTACTGTATATGCAATGTTTCTGAAGTATTAAAATGTATTATCTTTGCGGATTATACCAATTTTTACTGTACAGGAAAAAATTTAAACAAACTTCACAAAATTGAAAAAGAATTAGAAGCTTTTAAATGTTGGTTTGACATCAACAAACCATTCCTCAATATGGTCAAACTAGATTTATGATATTTGGAAATAGAAAAGAAAGCAACAAAAAGTTAAAAATTACTGACATTGAAATAGAAGAAGCCTAGGAAACCAAATTTCTCAGGGTAATGACTGATTATCAGTTAAATTGGAAAAAGCATGTGGAATATGTTAAAGGTAAAATTTCAGTCTTGTATAGAGCAAAAGAAGAGCTCAATGATGGTCTGCGTTTAATCTATTGTTCACTTGTACTTCCCTATTTAACATATTTTATCTATTTTATAGAATTATTGGGATCAACTTATAAAACTACAATAGAAACAATAAGAAACGGGCAATAAGAACAATTAATGCGGGTTATTATGCACACACAAACAAAGTTTTTGTAAAATTTCATAACTTGAAATTACATTATTTATACTATTATCAAACTTTGCAATTTAAGTTTAAAGGTAAAACAAGAGCCATTCATAATTGCATCTAAAAGTTCCTTTCAATTCCTAAAAGCAAATATTATTTTCATGACCAAAGTAAATTTACTTTACCAAGAACTAAGAAAAATATTCAAACTAGAAGCATCTGATTTGCAGGAGTCCAAGTTTGGAAAAAGTCTAACTCATTAAATTAATTAAATCATGCAGTTCTTTCATGTTTTATTTTTTAGAAGTATTGCATAAGTCCTTGAGTGATTAAATATGGCTACAAATGAAACTTTAATTGTAAATGGAAGTTGTTACAGCATTTTCTTTTACTTGTTAAACTCCTCTGTTTAATTACTTGTAATGTTAAAACGTTCTATGTCATATAGGCGGGCGATAATAAGCTTCGTTCATTTTGTTCATGTGTACATGTAATATATGACTGAAATAAACTAAACTAAAAATGACAAAACTGTTCTATGTTGAGCAATTAGATCTTATAAACCAAAATGTTTCATGTAGAGGTGTTTGATATCATTGGCATACCGATATTATCGGCCAATATTGACATTAAAAGGTAATATCAGAAGTTATCGGTATCAGTTTTTACTATTTTATGAACACATTTACGCAGTATCCACATATTGTATATCAAACTCTTCAGCTACATCTCTCAGAATGACGACATATCGGAGATGTCATGTGTGGTTTTCCAGGTTTGGCACAACTCACTCCAAAAATATCAGTATGGTTGATATCGTAATGGGAAGTCATGTGACCATGAAGTCAGGCAGCTCGTTCCTGGTGTGGAAAACCAGGAAATTCCTGACGGATGACCAAGCCAAGCCCACCAGCGTTAAGATGTTTGGTTTTTTCTGTGTAGGAACGAGGAGATCGTGATGCCGGATGAGCAGACGGGTCTAGTGAAGGAGAATTATGTGTGGAGTGTGTTGCTGCACCGCGGTGCCACGCCTGAGGGGGTCTTCCTCCACGTTCCGCCCGGCAGCTACGACCATGACCTGTTCACCATGACCTGGGGTCCCACCATTGCTGCTCTGTCCTACGTCTTTGACAAGAGCCTTGATGACGGCATCATCCAGAAGGCCATCACTGGCTTCAGGTAAACACAAGTTTCAAATCACAACCTTCACCATCTGACAGGAGGAGAAGGATCCTGCGGCGATTTGTGTCGGGTTCAGGATCCATCCGTTGATACGAGACGAAGCTGATTTATCACGTTAACCCATTAGGGCCCAACCCATACGATAAGTGGAGTTTTTTCAATATGAAGTCTTTATGTGTCCCTTTAACGAAATGTAAAGTTAAAACTTTTCTCACCACATGATATGTCATCATTTTAAATGTTTTATTTTCTGCTTTCTGGTGTCCATCAAGACAAAAACCACTTTGTGTTCCACATGGAACTGTTTCCATGTGGAAACTGTTTGTATCTTATACGTCATGTTGGGTTCTGATGGGCCAATCAGATCAGCTGATAAAAATCTCCTGTCTTCCTGATTAATTTATACGTTTTACTTTCTAAAAGAAGGAAGATGGAAAATATTCATGAACATCTGATGGACGTTACTGGATCCATGAGTGACGGCAAGTTGACAGAGAGCTCATCCATTTACCATCACTTCATTCAAACCTTGAATTATTAAACTTTATTTGTAAACCACATAGGGGACACCCAAAATGCTTTCTGGATTAAACAGATTTAAACAAATAAAACGGTTAAATCAATAAAGCAGGTAGAAACAATAGACTTGCAAGCAGCTCATTTCAACCCTGTTTTACAGTCCTGCATTATTTTACATACACTCTTAGTGTCATTAATGATAAAACATGCCTTTAGCGTTTAAAATAGCAGTGATGTCATAAATAATTAAATATTAGTTAAAAATGTAGCAACCTTGTTACATTACTCTTCATTTCAATAATAAAATAAAAGAACATTAATATATTTACTAGTGGTGTGGATGCAGATTGGCAATAAAAACTGGATATTCTTGGCCTAAATGGTCTTTCATCATGTGCAAAATAACGCAATATTTATTTATTATAATTATCTTGTCAACTGAGTCTGTTTTCACTCTTTTATCTTGTCATTTCCTGCCATATTACCGTACGATTTACACCAAAAGCAGTAGTCCAACATTTTATCTATTAGGGGGGAATCGAATTGAAATATCAAATATCGGGATTTTTTTTATTCTCAATTTTAAAAATTTTTGGTTAAAAAATTGATTTTTACTTCAAATAAATAAAAATAATCCACTGTAAAAGTTTTGTCATTTTTATTGATCTTTTTACTCGTCTTCTTGGGCATCATAGCAGCAGAATGATGGTCTGGCTACTGGGTTGTTTTTTTCCTCGTTAAAATCAAGAAAAATGACGAGCAAAAAGAGTTTTATACGTTTTTTGTTTGTTTTTTTAAATCTACAAAAATAAGCAATATCAAAGAATTTGAGAATCGCAATTTAAATCAAATTGGCACCCAAAAAATTGGAAGTTAATGGACTCTGGACAAAAGCATATCGACACATCCCTACGATACATGTTCAACAGGAAACTAGATTCAGTGAGGAGATGGAAATTCCTCAAACGGATCATTATTCTCTGTCAGCAGATCGTTGGTCTAAAACAGGTTTTCAGATAAAGGATCATGAGCTTCATGACGGCTCATTTAAAAGCTAATTCGGGTTAGATCCACTGCGGATGCTGTGGCCCAGCATGCGAGGGGGAAAACCAGTTTGCTGACTGGACGACAAACCTTCAGGGACATTAACCAGCAGCAGACCTGATGGGGAATCAGAGAGCACACGCGTGCAGTCCACCATGTTCAGATTTATTTCATCTTCATCCCTGAGACAAGTTTCAGCCGACAGAATCCGATGTCTTCCCAGGACCCTCTTCAAGCCAAACATTTAGACAAGCAGCTGAACTTCCAGCCTTTTAAATGATCATCCGTCTGTTTCTTTACAGAAAATGTGCCATGATAGCAGCTCACTACGGCTTCAGTGATGTTTTTGACAACTTGATCATCTCCCTCTGCAAGTTCACAACCCTGAGCAGCGAGGTGAGTCCGTCAGAGGAGAAACCCCTCCCACTGATGCTGAAATCTGCTGTTTCTCATTCAGTACAATGTGACTGATAGAAGCGTGGAGAGTGAGGCAAGCAGCTGCTGGAGGAACAGATAGGTGCAAGTCCAGATAAGTGTGTGAGTGTGAGGACGTCTTCTCTCCCGGCAGTCTGTGGAAAACCTTCCGACGGTGTTCGGCAGCAACAATAAGGCTCAGACGGCAGCGAAGACCGTGTTTGACCTGGCCCATCGGCATGGCAACATCCTGCGGGAGGGCTGGAAGAACATCATGGAGTCCATGCTGCAGCTGTTCAGAGCCGAGCTGCTGCCCAAAGCCATGGTGGAGGTCGGGACTCGTCACACTCTTTCCATCCTGCATGAGACTCCTGTTGTGTTTGTGGCTCTGCTGCCCCCTGCTGTTCACTCCTCACATTCTTGTCTCCTCAGGTGGAGGATTTTGTGGAGCCAAATGGGAAACTTTCTCTTCAGAGAGAGGAAACACCTTCCAATCGGTAAAATAGCTCGTCCACCATCACTGACGAGTTAAAATGATCTTCTAACACCCTATGCAGTGTTTCTGTCACCCCAGACATGTTCCTGATGATTTAAACTTAAAACCCCACCAAGCACCATCTCTCACATCCCCAGCAGTGTCTCTGGATCTGTAACTCCGCCGGGTAAATTATGATGGATAGTTTACGCTTTAGGTGATGTACGGAAGTTTTCCAGGCATTTATGTCACGTCCAGGAAATTTACATCCAGCCACAACACAGTTGTGCTCATATGTCTTCATCCCCTTTCATTAAAGAAAAGGCTGAATTTACAACAGTCACTCAAATAACTGGAGACATAAAAAAGGAACAATAAATATAAATTTGCAAAAATATAATTTAGTAATATAAGACACTGTTTTTTTATTTAATTGAGTTGAAGAAAGAAAAAACAAACAAACAAACAAATGTGTCCTGGACAAATTAGAGACTTTTCTGTTGAACAGTGGAACAAAATACCTGTCAGCAGGTGCAGAAGTCTGACTGAGAGGAACAGAAAACACCTGACTGGAGCGGAAACATTAAAGGATTGTTCTACTAAATATTACTTTATGACTGATGGAATATGTAATAAATTATCTTATTTGTTTGCTTTTTAAAAAAAATATTTCTATTGAACCAGAATTAGAAAATAATGTCATGATTTTAATAAAATTTTCATTTATTATTACTTGAGTCAATTTCAGCTTATTTTACAGGCAGCTGTTTTTTTCCTTCTTCCTTCTATATGAGCACAACTGTATGTAGTGTTTATTCAGAGACTGTTTATGGTAAAGCCCCAATAATTCATGATAACATCATTATTTATCACATTTTCATCATAAAAAATGACCTCTATTTCCACCTGGATGATGATGAAGCAACTTCCTGTCAGACTTCCCACCAACCAGCTCAAACTGAAGGTATTTTTGGTGCCAGAAAGCAGCAGAGCTGGAGGTGGTGTAGTGAGGACAGCAGTAGCATAAACTAGAAAAGCACTCAGAGAACGCAAACCTCCGCCAAGCACCATGTAAAAGAATCATTTAAAAAGTTCTTGGATCCAAACGGTGATCCGGATCACCACCAAAATGTCATCAGTTCTTTATTTTCACGTTTCCAACAACTTTTATGAAATTTCCTGAAAACCCGTCCAGAACGTTTTGAGTTATCTTTAACACAAACAGGCAAACGGCGGTAAAAACAAGTTCCTTGGCGGCGGAAACAACTGTCAGTGAGGAAAAAGTGTAAATATGTAAATAGTTTCTGTTATGTTTGTTTTAATGTCAGTAATTTTTCTCCTGAAAGCAGAGATTATGTGCAGATGGGAAAAATCTTACTTGTTGTTGATCTCTGTGTTATTTTTACAAACTATTGTTAGTAATAAATACTGTTTCCTTCTTCTGGTTTGTCTTTAAAGCTGCTTTTTTTTTTTATGAATAAATTAATTTTGCATCATTTTAGCCACATTATCTGGCTGAAAACATCACTTCTGCATGTTGATTGGGATTAAAACCGTTCAGCATGTTTACACTGGGGAAAAAAAAACAAGCAGATCAAAACCATGAAAAATGCCTGGAAGTTTTAAGAATCCCGACTGAAATGAACATTTTTTTCCTCTGTTATCTCTCAGCGGGGAGTCGGCCGTGCTAAGCTTCGTTAACTGGCTGACGCTGAGTGGAGCCGAGCAGTCAGGACTCAGAGGACCGTCCACAGAAAACCAGGAGGCCAAGCAGACTGCCATCCTCTGCATAAAGGTACCAAATACACACCATGATGTCCGCAGATGCTCAGATTCCAGATGTTTATGAGAAACTTTGGATTGTTTAATGTTTCATAGAATAAAAGCATTTAGAGTCTTTCACTGTTTCTGTTTTCACTTTAAAACTTCTACCTGATCAGTCCCACATGGAAGTGAAACGGGACTTTCTGAACATGAACCGAAATCACATTTTTAGCTGGTAATGTCTTTGTTAGACTCTCTTCTAACTGTCTCAGTTATGCCTCTTTTCCATTAGTATCAGCTTGTCTCAAATTAACTCGCCTCAACTCGTCTCAGCTTGGTCTTGTTTGTTTTCCATTACAGTTTAGTACCAGCTCTAAAATGGGCGGAGTTTGTGTGAAATCGCCGTGTCGTCAGTATTGTGCACGGGAAAAAAAAGAAAAACGATGTGACAAACAAGATGGAGGACCTGGAGGCAATATATCTGCTACTTGGTCTGTGGCTAGTTTCCAGCAACAAAATAAAAAAAGCTTGTGTTTGCTTGGCAATTATAGCTTTCAGCTATGCTAGTGGTTAGCGCTAACTGATATTAACTAATATAAGCCGACATTGACGGTCACACAAAATGCAAAGAGTATGAAGCCATCATCCATCAGTAACTAGCTGTTATTATTGTTATTTTTACTTCAATTTATGTATTATCTCCTCAACACCAAATAATAACCAATGGAAACAATGGAAATCCACTCACCATCCACCAATACACTCTCCAACACGATAGTGGCCGAATCAACACCAATGTCTTCCCATTGGTTGCCGGTCGCTGACCATAAATAGCATCCATTTGTTGGAACCACTTCCAGTCTCGTCTGTTTCATTCACTCTGACCATTGTGGTCCTTAACCCACCGATTGTCACTTTTGACACTACTGAAAACTCCTTTAGTACCCGTAGCCATTGGGTCAGAAAGCTCTTGATAGATTTTATCATTTCATGTCGCTCCATCTAGTTCCCTCTGTATCCTTTCCTCAGCAACCAAGCAAGGAAATGTCTCCACCTCAATGTTGGACCACGGAACAGACTTTTGTCGCGCCATTGCTTGTCACGTAATGTTAGCAACTTGCGAGTTGGAGTCGCTTTTCCAGTGATGTCACTCTCTGATCCTGACCTCTGATTGGCCCGATTGGATGTGCCTCTGACCAATAGCAGCATGCAGTCTGGCGATGTCACACATAACCCGACTCAGCTCGCTTAGATCCTGGGCTGAGGAGTTACAGAAAAAGTTCCGGGAAACGGGTACAGAAGCAGAGTGGAAAACCCAACAAACCGAGCCGAGTCGAGTTAAGTTGAGACGAACTGATACTGATGGAAAAGGGCCATTAGACTGCAGCCAGACTAGATTTCACCAGATGATCTGACAGAACCGATCTGCTGGATGAATGTTTTCTGCCTCAGTCTGCAGCGGATGCGACTCCAGGTCCAAAACAGTCGGGTCTGTCCGCAGAATTTACTCCCAGTAGAACACAAACAGCAAACTGAGTTCAGAGCAAATAGGAGCTGATGGTGAATCTGATGCAGCAACACATCTGTAAAAAGTTGGAACCGGAGCAACAAAAGGAAATCATAAACAACCGGAGGAGCTTTTGGTAAATATTTTGGTTAATTGACAACATGACGGGTATAAAAGGAGCATTTCAGAGTCTCTCAGATGGAAAGATGGACAGAACTTCTCCCATCTGAGACAAACTGGCTGAAAAGCAGATTTCATCCTCTGATGTTTGTTTTACTGGGAATAAAATACAGTTTGATGAGATTCACACTATTTTTATTTCTCACCCCATCCCAACTTTTCTGGAGTGGATGTTTTGTAACGGAGTGACTAACTGAGACAGAAATCGTCATCGGACGTTTGGAGAAATGAGATTTTCCTCTTTTCTTTTTTTTTTAACTGCCCTGTTGCCTCTCCCTCCACCATTTCTGATCAGCTTTGCTTTTCTGTTTGCTTTTCGCAGCAATGTGACCCTGAGAAGTTGATCACGGAGAGTAAATTCCTCCAGCTCGAGTCTCTGCAGGAGCTGATGAAGGTCAGGCGAAGAAGATGAATGCATCCATTAAACAGCAGCCGGGTTGTTGGTAAACTAACAGAACCTGATTTCCCCGTCTTCTCCTCTTCAGGCGTTGATCTCGGTCACCCCTGATGAAGAGACGTATGATGAGGAGGACGCTGCCTTCTGCTTGGAGATGCTGCTGCGCATCGTTCTGGAGAACCGGTAAGAATATCTCTTCATGGGGTCTGTAGAGGTCTCTGCTGTGGTTTTACCTCCGTGTTCTGCCTGTGTCTGCAGGGACCGGGTGTCGTGTGTTTGGCAGACGATGCGAGACCATCTCTGCCAACTCTGTGTTCACGCTGCGGAGAGCTGCTTCCTGGTGGAGAGGGCTGTGGTGGGGCTGCTTCGCCTCGCGATCCGCCTGCTGCGCCGAGAAGACATCAGTTCTCAGGTACACACACCAAACAGTTAACAACACACATGAACTGTCCGTCCGTCCGTCCGTCCGTCCATCCATCCATCCATCCACCAACCCATCCATCCATCCATCCATCCATCCATCCATCCATCCATCCATCCATCCACCAACCCATCCATCCATCCATCCACCAACCCATCCATCCATCCATCCATCCATCCATCCATCCATCCACCAACCCATCCATCCATCCACCAAACCATCCATCCATCCATCCATCCATCCACCAACCCATCCATCCATCCATCCATCCATCCACCAACCCATCCATCCATCCATCCATCCATCCATCCACCAACCCATCCATCCATCCGTCCATCCATCCATCCATCTTTCCTTTCTTCCATCCGTCTATCCATCCATCCATCCATCCATCCACCAACCCATCCATCCATCCACCAACCCATCCATCCATCCACCAAACCATCCATCCGTCCATCCATCCATCCATCTTTCCTTTCTTCCATCCATCTATCCATCCATCCATTCAGTCTACTCATCCATCCACCAATCCATCCATCCACCAAACCATCCATCCATCCATCTTTCCTTTCTTCCATCCGTCTATCCATCCATCCATTCAGTCTACTCATCCATCCACCAACCCATCCATCCATCCATCCATCCATCCTTCCTTCCACCAAACCATCGATCCGTCCGTCCGTCCATCCATCCATCCATCCATTCAATCTACTCATCCATCCACCAATCCATCCTTCCATCCATCATCCATCTATCCATCCACCAACCCATCCATCCGTCTGTCCTTCCATCCATCTGTCAATCCATCCATCCATCCGTCCTACTGTCCGTCAATTCATCCATCCATCCTTCCATCCGTCTATCCCTCCATCCATCCATTCAATCTACTCATCCATCCACCAATCCATCCAATCCGTCCGTCCATCCATCCATCTTTCCTTTCTTCCATCCATCTATCCATCCATTCAATCTACTCATCCATCCGTCCATCCATCCTACTCTCCGTCAATCCATCCATCCATCCGTCCATCCTACTGTCTGTCCATGCAGGCTTAAACCTCTGAACCAGGCTTTAAACCATTATTTTATCCTGATAATCTGACAAACGAGGCTGTCATAAAACCCTGATTTCTGCACGTTAACTGGGATTAAAAAGGTCAGATTTCTACATGTTTGTATGAAAGAAACAGGCAGATAAAGAGCATTGTAAAAAGTGGTTAAAGGAGATGCTGGTATCTGTTGTACTATATGAAGTAAAATGAAAGCATTATTAATAAGCTGCTCCTGTATCTGTGTTAAAAAACATATTTTTTTAAAAAAGGAATTAAAACAATAAAATGTTAATCAAAAACATGTCTGTTTACTGTCAATCACTCAAGAGATTGTATGAGCTACACACCAGTGTGGTCTACATCTTCTACTGTTGCCGTGGTATCGGTTGTGGTGTCCTCATCACTGTGATGTACTCCACCCCCAGGTTCTCCTGTCTCTGCGTCTCCTGCTCATGATGAAGCCTCATGTCCTGTCTCGGGTCAGCAGGGAGGTCGCCTTTGGCCTTCATGAGCTGCTGAAGACCAACGCTGCCAACATCCACTGCACAGATGACTGGTACACACTTTTCTCCCTGCTGGAGTGCATCGGAGCGGGAGTCCGACCCCCCGCCACCTTCCAGGTGGCCTCCACCACTCCTGACATCGACACAGGTTCACCATGTTTTCATCATCATCAGTGTTGATATTTCTGTTTATTCCATTCCCAAACTGGAAGAAAGACCGTTGTAACCAGTGAAAAGTCTGAAACAGGAATGAGATTCACGTACACACACAGCTGACAGTGTGTGTGTGTTGGTTCGGTGTCTGCAGGCGCACAGTCAGACAGCGAGGTGCCGTCTCATCATCCCAGCGAGGTGACTTCAGATCGCGGCTACACGTCGGACTCAGAGGTCTACACAGACCACAGCAAGATCAGGATCCCTCGATCCACAACGGATGTGGATGTAGCAAGCAGTGGATGGCTCGTGGTCAGTCCGCACACACACACACACACTCTGTTCCTGGACACGACGACCGCATTTCTTCTGAGATTTAAACTTTTCTTACCAAATGAGTGGTCCAACACCAGACTTTAACCCCTCACACCCTGACGCTACTGTAGCGGGTTGAGCGGGGTAACTTCCTGTTTCACAGCTCTGTTCGCCGCATATTTATGCCTGGATTGTCTGGGTTTATTTTTGATGTTTGTTTGTTTTTTTTTTTTTCATTTGATGCCCGCAGCATGTCAACAGGCCGTTACAGAGTCATGTTTACTGCTGTTACACCACCTTTCCTCCTGAATGTCAGTCTGCTACCTCCACCTTTACTACGAAGCTGCGCTGTTGGGACGCCTGCAGAATGCAGCTGTTTGTTTCACTGAACTAAGCAGCGATGTCTCTCAGTTCATTTCAAGTTTATCGTCATTCCAGCATATAAATAAAAAGAACGAAAGATGGCCTCAAGTCCCAAATGTCAGCAGAAATTCTAAAATTCTACAATCTACAGTAAATACACAACAAATCCCCCCTCCCCTTCAATTTATAAAAATTATATATAAAGTTATTCAGCACATGCAAATAAGAGGAAGTTAATATTAGCGTGCTTTTTCTGCGTTTATCTGTCTCACGGCCTCTGGCCTCTCTGTGTGGATGCAGCATATGTTGCTGCCAAACTTGCATGTACCTTTCAGTATTCATGATGCGTTCACAGATGTGCCAGTTAGCCCCGCCGTGGGCTCCAACAGATCCACATACCATCACAGATACCGGCTTTTGGCTTTGCACTGATAACAATCCAGATAGTCTGTCGGACTAGAACCTCCTCGACTCACCAAGGCAAAGTGAAATGGGTTCCACTTTGCATCAGTCCACCACAGATCTGGAGAAGCCAGCAGCGTTTCTGGGTGGTGATATCTGGAGTTTTAACTTGTAGAAGTGACGCCGAACTGCGTGAACAGACGATGGATTTCTAAAATGTTCCCGAGCCTGCATGGCGATAACCTTTACACGATGACATCACCATCTGTGGTTTTTGGCTTCGCCACTTCCATGTAGAGTCGCCAGATTTAGATGTAATGGACTGTAGGTGATGAAATCGCCTGCAGTTGTACGGTGAGAAAAGTTGCTGCTGAACTGTTGGAGCGTCTGCTGATGCCGTCGTTCACAAAGTGGCGAACCTCTCGACATCCTTGCCTGGAAACGACTCGACCTTTCTGTCCTAAAGCTGTCCTCCTGTGCAGCGATCGAAACATCATTCTTTTTGCATTTATTTATTTACTTTTTTTTTTTTTAGCATTCCTCAGCTTTCCCAGTGGTTTTTTTTGCCCCATTTTCCAACTTTTTTGCATCATGTTGCTGGAAAATTAAAAACTGAGTGAATATTTGCTAAATGAATAAATAAATTTGAACACTAAATATCTTTGTCGTAAATATGAGTTTAGATTAAAAAGGATTTTTAAATCGTTGTACGTCCCAACGTCATTGGCATTGTTGTAAAACATCTGGAACATCTGGAATCGTGGACCAGGATACCTCCACATGTTGACTGTGGTTTTCTGGGGGTTTTTTTCTTGCAGAAAAACACACACACACACACACAGACATGCAATAAGAAACATCTAAAGGGTTAACAGACCTACGGCTGCACATCTGTACAGGGTTCTGATGTCATTAAAGTATCCTGAAAAGTAAACCAGCGTGTTTTAATTTCCTCTTAAAGAGATTTAAACTCTTTCATTTTTCTCTTTTCTTTCCTTTTTCTGTCTTCCTTCTCTCCCAGGTTGGGAAAGATGATCTGGAGACCAGTAAGACGCCTCCAGTAAACTCCAAAGCTCAGCTCAATCACCCGCTGGTCAACCAGTACAGTCTGACTCTGGGTCAGGACGTGGGTCAGCATGACACAAAGTCTCTGATCAAGTGCGTGGAGACGCTGTCCTTCATCGTGCGCGACGCTGCCCACGTCACCCCCGACAACTTTGAGCTGTGTGTCCGAGCCATACGAGTGTTTGTGGAGGCCAGTCTGAATGGAGGTGAGACATCTGGTCAGCTGTACTGGTCACCAGTTTCCACCCTCCGGAGGATCTCCTCCAGAGGAGCTGCTGGAGGCTCAGCATGGAGATCAGTAAACAGATGCTGCGATTTTAGTCTGAATTCAGACTAAGAGAGAGGAAAACTTTTATGAACAACATCCATCTGTCTGTAAATGACGCCAGTGGTACTGGCAGGAGGCAGACCTTGGTTTTAAAGGGATACCATGTAACGTTTGACCACTGGGGGCGCTAAACCTGCAACTCCCTACGGACCACACAACACTGTTGTCACAAATGTAAACCGCCATCATCTCCACTCATAACAAAGCAGAAACTGCCCTAAAATATCATAAATAAATGGTCATTGTGAGGATCATATGAAGCAGTAAAAAAATGCCAGAAACCTTTAGTGCTGAAAACGCAGCTTTAGCCTTTAGCTTATGGGGCGTTACAGCCGTACTGCTTCCTGTTGAGCAGCGTATGAAAACCAGGATTGATTCCTGCAGCTTGAACAGCGATGCGGCTAATGTACAGATTCCTTCTGGCTAACGGGTCATTTTCTGCTTCATGCACATGACGACGCCTTCAAGGTAAAGGCGACGGATGTGGCGGAAATCAAGCGACTTGTATTCAGCTGAACGTAACCGAGTTCCTTCATTCATCATCCGAACCGCTCAGTCCGATGGCGGGAAGCTGGAGCCTATCCCAGCCGTCTATCGGCGAAAGGCAGGATACACCCTGGACAGCTCGCCAGTCCATCGCAGGACTGGAACCGAGTTGGAAATAAAGCCAACATGATCGTTAGAAATAGAACTACAGCGTTTCAATGTGAACGAAACGGTGCAAAGCGAAGAACACGGAGACGGTGTTGGTGTGGAAGCGAGGATGTAAACGTTGTGAACGGACATCGTTTCATACATGTCCCGTCTGAAAGGCTTGAACTTCTCCCCGCCTTTCGTTCAGGCTTTCCTCCATCTCCTCCTCGGCTTCAGTCCGGTTCAGGGCTGCAGGGAAGCTGGCGCCTCACCCAGCCCTCATCAGGCGCGAGGCGGGGACACTGGACAGCTCGCCAGTCCATCGCAGGGCTCCTCACTGCCATCTTTAATAAAAATGGCGATGTCTAGACGGTTTTGTGGAAAAGCGCCGGCTGCTTTCTGTAACGCTGCAGACACCACGCCGTCCCTGAAGCTTTCAGCGGCTTTTGTCTGAACCGTTCCTGCTTCCTCCTCGGTGTCCTGCCCCGCATTATTCTACCTTTCATCCTCATCCTCCCCTCAGAGGTGTTCCCCCTCCTCCCATTCAGCCCTCTGTGCGCCGTTGGTGCCCTGCAGTAAGACGGGATTACCGCTGAGAAGTGGAGGCGGGGCTTTTATGATGGCGCTTCAGGCCATCAGATCAACAGCAGAGACGGAACAAAAGGGCACGGCGATGAAAGCGGCGCGCCTCCGCCCAGCCGCAGAGCACAACCTGCTTTTACTCCATTCAGCTTCAGGTGTTGTTGTGAAAGGAGCTTGGAGGATGAATGGAAAGTTCTGGAAACGTCCCGTTTCTTTGAGCACGGCTTGATCTGTGGTGTAATTATTTGGCGACAGGCTGTGTTTGGACGGAAGCAGGCGGCAGGTGATGACTGCACGTCTGCACGGTGCGCGGTGATTTCCTGGTGATGCGCTGGAAGCCTGGCAGCTGCAGATGGATGTGCTCACACCTAACTGCTGTCAGCTTTTTACCTTTTTACAGACTCTGATTGATGTTCAGAAGGTTTATGTTGTCAGCTTCACTTCAGGTTGACACCAGTTTCCTGTTCAGCAGTGAAATCAGTCGCCGCTGGAACAGTTTCTCACTGCGCACGTTAAGCCGCTTATATGAATAATTAATATCATAACAATAAGAAACACGTATCTTCAGTAGGGATGCACACGCTTGGTATTGAGCCGATTCTGAATACCACGTGTGTGTACTCGTACTTGGTATTAATAAAAGTATACCGATACCACACTAGTCCAGCCAGCGCAGGTGTGTTTGATGACATGCTTCGGACATGTTTTAAAAGAAATAAACGCCTTAAATGTTAAAATGTGACATTTTTTGTTACATAAAAGTGAGATCTTTTTTTCAAAATCACACATTTATAGTTCTTCAGAAAGCCTTAGTCTGACGCTCTAGTCCCGCGTAAAAAACTCCACAGTATCCACGGGATTCAGTTGAATAGTTTTACTTAAAACTTAGACAAAATTTTGTTCAGCAGTTCTCCAAAGTATGAAAAACAAAATTTAAAAAAAATGAAACGAGAAGAAATAAAATGAGAGAATGAGAGGTCAAAAAAGTGTGCGGCTCTCCTCCACACTTGTCTGTCTACGTGACAAACCAATCTAATCAACGTCGATCCACAGCATCCTCTCTGAAGCTGCAGGCCATTCTTACATTAAATTAGTCTAAACAAGTTATCTTTGGTTCCAATAAAAATTAAATGACATACATTTTAAATATATTGAAAACAAAGTGCTGATATTCACAACTTATATTCTTAATTAACAAAAAATTGTATTTAGGCTCCTACAGTTGTATTTAGGTAAAATGTGCCGAATCAGAATAAAACTTGTTGAAATTGTTCGATCTGTAATTTTATTATATTTGTATTGGTGAGGTAACTTCAGAAACTTATTACAACCTGTTATTACACAGTTATAACAGCAATAAAAACCATAGTCACAATAATGTTCACATAAACACATCTGGTATCTGCAGATATTCAAGTTTCAGATATCGTATCGGATCAGAACTCCCAGAAAGTGGATCGATGTATCCCTAGTTTGTTTTCACCAGTAGACCGCACAGACCTAACCAGTGCTGGTTTGACTTCCTGTCGTCTTTCCATCACCTCCAACCAGTCTGCCCAGTCTCCTCTGACCTCAACAAGACATTCTGGTCCAGACAAAATCCCAGTAAACAATCAGAAAATCCCAGTAAACACTCACAGCAACAACCGTGCTGCGTTCAAAGTCACGTAAATCTCCTTTCTTCATCGTTCTGACGCTCAGTTTGAACGTCGACGTGACTCCATGCTGCCACGTGATTGGCTGGTTAGAAAGCAGCGCTAACAGGGAGTGGAACAGGTGCAGCTGATGACGTAGACGGTGTGTGTGTGTGTGTGTGTGTGTGTGTGTGTGTGTGTGTGTGTGTGTGTGTGCGTGCGTGCGTGTGCGTGCACTTGTCTTGGCATCGTTGTGTGGACCAACTCTTGACATTTGACCAGCATTGTGAGGACTTTTTGCATTGTGAGGACGTGTGTGTGCGTGTGTGTGATTGTGTGTGTGTGCGTGCGTGTGTGTGTCTGTGTGATTGTGTATGTGTGTGTGTGTGTGTTTGGAAAACTTCTGACCTCAGTTAAATATCTGGAAACGTTAAATAAAAGCGAAACTAGTTGTTCTAGATAAAAATGTTCCAGTTCTGTCTGATCCTGAGCCGTTTTATAGGACCCATGTCCCAGACCCCGCGGAGCGTCTGGACTGGATCTGAAACCAGTAACATACTGGTCGTATTCACCTGGTTGTCTGCCTCTACAGGCTACAGGAACCACGACAAGAAGAAGAGCCACAAGTACGACTCCTCCAAGTCCAGACTGAGGAAGAAGGCAGGCGGGAGGGACAAGGACGGCGGGGTCAGCGCGAGGCGGGGAGGCGGTCGGGCATCCAGCCAGCGGCCATCCCGTTCCCATAGCGATGACGAAGAAGATGAGGGCGTCCCGGCCAGCTATCACACGGTGTCATTACAGGTTAGTCAGGACGTAAGTACAACTTTCCCCTCCTTCCTTCTGTTGATTTCCGTCCCGCCGGCTCCTTAATGTCCACTTCTCACCCGCTAACACCGCGGCGCCAAGACGTTTGGGAGCAGATGAGGCTTTAAGTAGCAGAGGGACTTCCAGGACGGGTGTAAGTTAGCCCATCTCCGTCACTCCGTCTGTTAGAAGCCAAGCTTCCACCCCTCCTGGTTCCCTCCCACTTTCTGGACTCCTCCAGGCTCTGAGCCACCGGGAGGTTTTTATCTTCGTTATTTACCGGAGTTTTCGTGTTTAGTTCCGACGTCAGACTCTGGACTCGCTTCTCGACTTTGCAGTTTTCCTGGGTTCATTTCAGACTCGCGTGTTTCAGAGTTTTATCCTTTTTTCTCTCCGCTTCGCATTTATTAGACGAAATGAAAGTTTGTATCGAGGTCCACATGAAGAGTTAATGTTGAGATCAGTTTGAAAGCTTCATGTCCGTCGCTGATAATTAATTATTAAATGAAAATAATCAGATTTATTATTTTATTCTAAACGCTGAATGATTTCCACAGTCTGAGCAGTGATTTATTCATGTATCTGCTGACATGTTGCTGTTTCCAGCTGTTGGACCTGATGCACACGCTGCACACCCGGGCAGCCAGCATCTACAGCTCCTGGGCAGAGGAACAGCGCCACCTAGAGGCTTCAGGCAAGAAGATCGAGGCCGACTCCCAGACTCTGTGGACCAGCTGCTGGTGTCCTCTGCTGCAAGGTTGGACCATGTCATGTTGTTTTATTTTATCTTATTTTGTTTAATTTAATTTAATTTAATTTAATTTCATTTCATTTAATTATTATTTTTGGTTTACTTACATTTAGTTGGTTTTTTTTTTGTTTTTTTTTTGTTCTATTGTTTTTGTTAAAAATTTGTTTAGTTTAATCAGAATTACATTAGGTTTTATTTATTTTTGTTCTATTGTTTTATTACAGTTTTTTTTATTTAATCAGAATTACATTTAGTTTTATTTTTTTGTTCTATTTTTGTTAAAAATTTGTTTAATTTAATCAGAATTACATTTAGTTTAATTTTGTTCTATTGTTTTATTACAATTTTTTTTATTTAATCAGAATTACATTTAGTTATATTTGATTTTTTTAAAATTTATTTTAATTTGTAATATTCTTTGCTTAGTTTAAATAAATTACATTTTCTTTTTTTAATTTATTTATATTTTTATTGTTTGATTTTTTTTTTTTGTTTAATTTTATTACTTTTTTTTTTATTTTGTTAATATTTATTTATTTGTTTTGTTTAGCTCTTTCTTATTTTAGTAGAAGTTATTTATTGTGTGCCACCAGGTAGAAATTGTACAATTTATGAAGATGTAAGATGTTTATAAAGGAGGAAGACGTGAAGCTTTCATGTTTTAATGTTGATCATCATTCACAGTGAACATAAAGAAAGAAATAATTGAAGAGAAAACCTTTGTTGAAATGAGCTGAAAACAACTAGAAAAGCTTTTATCTGTGTGGAGTATCTGCTGCCGGCAGCTGACACGGTGTTGCCTTCCCTCTGCAGGCATCGCTTGGCTGTGCTGCGACGCTCGGCGACAGGTTCGCATGCAGGCCCTCACCTACCTCCAGCGAGCGCTGCTCGTACACGACCTGCAGACGCTGGACGCCACCGAGTGGGAGTCCTGCTTCAACAAGGTGTGGAATCCTCCATTCAGCCTCTGGGAAATGTCTTCCTGATAAAGCTGGCGTGGAGCTCACAGATAAAGTGTGTCTGCAGGTACTTTTCCCTCTTCTGACCAAACTGCTGGACAACATCAGCCCTGCCGATGTGGGTGGGATGGAGGAGACCAGGATGAGAGCCTGCACGCTGCTGTCAAAGGTTGCTTTTCTCCCCTTTTTACTTCTTTATTAACAAAAACATAAATTACAATAAAGTATAATTAAAAAAACACAGAAAAGGGCTTGCATTCACACATATATCTATATATATATATAGATATATGTGTGTGTGTGTGTGTATACACACAGTTGTGCTCATATTTATTCATCCCCTTTCATTAAAAAAGGAAAAAAACAGCTGCCTATAAAATAAGCTGAAATTGACTAAAGTAAGAATAAATGAAAATTTTATGAAAATCATGACATTATTTTCTAATTCTGGTTCAATAGAAATATTATTTTTAAAAAGCAAACAAATAAGATAATTTATTACATATTCCATCAGTCATAAAGTAATATTTAGTTGAACAATCCTTTAATGTTTCCGCTCCAGTCAGGTGTTTTCTGTTCCTCTCAGTCAGACTTCTGCACCTGTTGACAGGTATTTTGTCCCACTGTTCAACAGAAAAGTCTCTCATTTGTCCAGGACACATTTGTTTGTTTGTTTGTTTTTCTTTCTTTGATGCAATTAAATGAAAAAACAGTGTCTTAAATTACTAAATTATATATTTATAAATTTTCATTTATCGTTCCTTTTTTAAGTCTCCAGTTATTTGAGTGACTGCTGTAAATTCAGCCTTTTCTTTAATGAAAGGGGATGAAGACATATGAGCACAGCTGTACATAACCATGAACATCACATCATTGTAACTCGCTTTATCTCAGTAACAACGTTAACCCTCTTACAAGAACAGTAGAAATGTCCAAACCCGTGTTTGTTTTATGAAAAATATGATCTTTGCTGTGTAATTTGTAAGTTTATACGTTCCACTGCAACATTTTACTCTTTGCTTTGAGGGAACTTTATCTCTGATCCAGCTCAAAAGAAAATGTTTCCCAGCACAAAAAGTGATTATCTGATCAAGACTTCTCTTAAAGTAGCCAGTAATGCAGTGGTCTGATAAGCCCAGTGATAAATGGGAAGGGTGGTGCCTGGATGGTCTCCCACCAGAACTTTTCCCGCGGTGCACCAAAAGGTTGGTTTTTTTCTCTGAATAGAGTTCAGCTTCTTGTCTGTGCTGCTCCAGGTCTTCCTCCAGCACCTGTCCCCCCTGCTGTCCCTGCCCACCTTCGCTGCCCTCTGGCTCACCATCCTGGACTTCATGGACAAGTACATGCACGCCGGCTCCAGTGACCTGCTGGTGAGGATGGCGGTCTCGTGGCTCTCGGTAAGTGTGGTGTTGTGGCTGGAGAGACTCCTGAACGTGGTTGTGTTTCCAGCTGGAGGCCATCCCAGAGTCTCTGAAGAACATGCTGCTGGTGATGGACACGGCGGGGATCTTCCACAGCGCCGACTCCAGGACCGGCTACTCGGACCTGTGGGAGATAACCTGGGAGCGCATCGTCTGCTTCCTGCCTCACCTGAGAGAGGAGCTCTTCAAACAGACGGTCATTGCAGGTACCCGTCACCACGGTGACAGTTACCAAGCAGCACAGAGCTCGACCCAGTTGCTGTTTGTAATGGTCCAAACTTGTTTTATCAGATCCAGTTCCCAGTTCTCCAGCAGAACCAGTACAGCCTGCAGCAGGCCGGCCTCCGTCCCCTCAGGTGTCTCCACCTCCGACCCAGTCCCATTCACCGGTCCCAGTAGAGACCCAGACCTGCAGCAGACCCGACTCACCGCTGGAGCCTCTGGCAGCCAGTGCCAACGGTAACCATGGTTTCCTGTGTGTGACATCATAAAGCTGTGCGCGTGATGTCCTGCAGAGGTTAAAGTGTGTGTTTGGTTCTGCAGGACTGGACCAGCCGTCTCCAGGCGCCCCCAGCGTTCCTCCCGTCCCAGCGCCGTTAACCACATCTCCTGCTCCGGCTGCGTCTCCGCTCATCCTGCAGCCCCTCGCCTCCCCCCTGCAGGTGGGGGTCCCGCCCATGTCCCTCCCCATCATCCTGAACCCCGCCCTCATCGAGGCCACCTCCCCGGTACCACTGCTACCTGGACCCAAACCCGCCAGTCCTTCTGACGAGGTCAAATAAGAAATGTGCAAAGTGTCCATCTTCACGTCGATGCCACGCCCCCCCCCACCACCACCACCACGCCCCCCCCCCGGCCTACAGCAGGACAACCCGTCTCATTACTTTGTTCCGATGGGATCCCCGAGGAAGGGAGGCGGTAAGGTGGACGTGCCGTCGCTCCGTTCGCTTCAGACCTCCAACATGTTTCGTATCGTTTTAGAATATATTGATCGCTTCCCGCCAGTCGCCGTGGAAACGGGAAGGTGGCTGTAATTCCCCCCCCCCTGTGGACATGTCACAGAAAGACCCGTCTCCTGACTGATTTTAATCCAAACAGAATCCTGACAAGCAGCCTGAGAACTGGACCGGACTGAGAAACTCTGCAGGCCAGTTGGAGCCCAAAAGGTCCAATCGGTCGTCAACGCAAGCGCTCGCCGTGAACTCGGCTCCCAGCTGGAGAGACTGGGGACTTCTTCCTCCCAGCTTCAGGGCGGTGGTTTGCTGGGACCATGACACGGTCCGAACCGGGACCGATCCTAACTGGGACCATGACTTGGTCCTAACCGGGACCGGTCCTAACTGGGACCATAACTTGGTCCTAACCGGGACCGGTCCTAACTGGGACCATGACTTGGTCCTAACCGGGACCGGTCCTAACTGGGACCATGACTTGGTCCTAACCGGGACCGGTCCTAACTGGGACCATGACACGGTCCTAACCGGGACCGGTCCTAACTGGGACCATGACACGGTCCTAACCGGGACCGGTCCTAACTGGGACCATGACTTGGTCCTAACCGGGACCGGTCCTAACTGGGACCATGACTTGGTCCTAACCGGGACCGGTCCTAACTGGGACCATGACTTGGTCCTAACCGGGACCGGTCCTAACTGGGACCATGACACGGTCCTAACCGGGACCGGTCCTAACTGGGACCATGACACGGTCTGAACCGGGACCGGTCCTAACTGGGACCATGACACGGTCTGAACCGGGACCGGTCCTAACCGGGACCATGACACGGTCCTAACCGGGACCGGTCCTAACTGGGTGTCCTGCGGCAGAAACACCCTCTGATCCACGTGTTCTGAGGACTTTCAGGTCTTTGAGCTGCGGTACTTGACCGATTCTACGTCATGAAGAAGGTGCTAGCGGCCGGAGACGACTCGTCCACCGTTCCAGCCGTCTGCGGACGTGGTCCAGAAGAACAATCAACGCTGATGTAACTCTGAGCGCGTAGAGAGTCCTGGTTCTGCTTTAGTGCTGATCTGAACTATCATGTGATTAGAATCCTTCACTAATCTTTGTTTTTATGACCGCGCATGTTCAGCTTCCTCCATGTTAGCTGTTTTTCTCCGACCCAGCCTCGTCTGTGCGAAGTGACTCATCCTCGCTACATAACCCCACCGCCTGAGCCGTGACGGGAAATCCGGCCGCAGACGGGGACTAAAACACCCAGAGTTCAACCAGAAGAGTGCAACTCTGCTCAGATTGTGGTCTTTAATCCCAGTTGTGTTCCAGGCGTGTCTGGACCGTGTTGCATGCTGACTGTGCCTTGTGTACACGAAGATGAAATGTGACTAATTCACCGTTTTACCGCCAAACCTGTCTGAAGGCAGCAGCTCTGCTTGGAGATGCTTTGCTCATATTTAATGTTATTTATTGAAGCGGGGAAAAGGAGGCGGATGTTCGTGCTGCTCTTCAGTCGACGTAGAAGCTCCGTGTTTATGTCAGTCAGGTAACACTACAGCCTTATGGAGCCACCAACACGTAAGCCGGCTGTTTATTTGTTGTTCGGGACTCTTAGATTTAAAAGCCCACTTGTGCTTGAACAGTAAATGACATGAAAATAATGTGTGTACATATCTATATATATAAATATATAAATTAAAAGTAATGTACTTTTTACTATGTAATAAATATGAAAAGTGCTCATCCTGATGTTGGATTTATTTACTTGTTTTTTATTTTGTGATTTATGTAAAGTCACCGTCCACTTTTAGAGCTCCGCAGGGTCCCGTTCATGGAGTGGGAGCAGCGAACTGAGTATCTGTCCAGGTAGGAACCCCAATAAAATCCCACCATCAAAGGAGGTCTGATACCTGGAGTCGCCATGGCAACCGCTGACACAAAGCGGCTAGTTATTTGACTCACAGGAGCAAGAAGTTGTACTACAAGGAGCATGAAGAGGAATTCTGGGGAAAAGGGAATGCTGCTGATGGGAAGGAGAGATGCATCTTGGGAGAAAACTGGTGGAATCTACTGGCTGGATATTCAGCCTGAGTAAAGCTGGAATAAAATCTGAGTTTTATTTGGGTGGAAACACACGTGGAGAAGAAACATACAAATGTCTTCCAGAAGATTGTTCCAGACCAGTGGTTCCCAGCTGGAGAAGGCGACGTCTGTGAGGTTTGGACTGAACGAGTCCAGCTGACTCTGCTTTAGATTTTATCTCCTGGACATTTTGTCCATGTGGAAGGAACATTCTGGGAGCCAGAACATTTTATAAGCCACGTCTGAAAACGGATAAAACTGCTAAATATAAAACATCCAGAGTCACACTGATGATGTCACAGTTTGTCCAGCCAGTCAGGTCTGGTCCAGGTCCTGTGGTTTTGGGGGTTTGTTCTAGTCCAGGTCCTGTGGTTTAGGAGGTGGGTTCTGGTCCTTGTCCAGGTCCTGTGGTTTAGGAGGTGGGTTCTGGTTCTGGTCCAGTGGTTTTGTTGCTCTGCTGGGTTGGAACCACATGTCCCGTTTCCGTTGGGTCGATAACTTTCTAGTTCTCGTTCTTCACCGCGTTCAAGTTTCCTCAAGCAGACGGACCTTCATCGCAGGACGAGGAGGAGGATGGCCAGGAGTCTTCATCAGCTGGGATCCAGAGGCCAAAACGTCGTTTATTTAAAATGTAGTAAGAAACAACCGATCAACCGTCGATGACATCATCTCATGTAAACGGTGTGTCACGTGACTGTAAAACCACTATTGATCATCTTTTAATCATTACTAAAACTCTGTGACTGTGTTGTTATGACAACCTGTCCGACAGCGGCTTCAGGTGGAGGATCCAAGTAGAAATTCCTGGTTTCTGATTGGAAACCTGCCAGCAGAGTCAGTTACCATGGTAACATACCTTCCTCGGTAAAGGAAAAGCCAGAGTTTCCCTCGTAGTGCAAACCTCGATGTCTGGAGCGAAACAGCCGCTTCAGTGCAGAGGAAAACTTTCAGGTGAAGGTCTCGAAGAAGCAGGAAGTTGTTCTGATGACCCTGAGCTGGACGGCTGCAGCCACCAGTTAGATGCGCGCCCACCAGTTAGGTGCGCGCCCACCAGTTAGATGCGCGCCCACCAGTTAGATGCGCGCCCACCAGTTAGGTGCGCGCCCACCAGTTAGATGCGCGCCCACCAGTTAGGTGCGCGCCCACCAGTTAGATGCGCGCCCACCAGTTAGGTGCGCGCCCACCAGTTAGGTGCGCGCCCACCAGTTAGGTGCGCGCCCACCAGTTAGGTGCGCGCCTACCAGTTAGATGCGCGCCCACCAGTTAGACGCGCGCCCACCAGTTAGGTGCGCGCCTACCAGTTAGATGCGCGCCCACCAGTTAGGTGCGCGCCTACCAGTTAGATGCGCGCCCACCAGTTAGACGCGCGCCCACCAGTTAGACGCGCGCCCACCAGTTAGACGCGCGCCCACCAGTTAGACGCGCGCCCACCAGTTAGGTGCGCGCCTACCAGTTAGGTGCGCGCCCACCAGTTAGGTGCGCGCCCACCAGTTAGGTGCGCGCCCACCAGTTAGGTGCGCGCCCACCAGTTAGGTGCGCGCCCACCAGTTAGGTGCGCGCCCACCAGTTAGGTGCGCGCCCACCAGTTAGGTGCGCGCCCACCAGTTAGGTGCGCGCCCACCAGTTAGGTGCGCGCCCACCAGTTAGGTGCGCGCCCACCAGTTAGGTGCGCGCCCACCAGTTAGGTGCGCGCCCACCAGTTAGGTGCGCGCCCACCAGTTAGGTGCGCGCCCACCAGTGGGACTTTCATGGCAGAAGAACTACTGAACGGATTTAATGTGTTAAAAATCAGAGCAGCCGAGTCTAAAACATCAGAGTTTTATTTCAAAGCAGAATGAGAACCACATTTTTTAGTAAACTATCAAACTACAGAGAACAAGAAAAAAAAATTCTACTGTTTCCATACATGAAATGTAAAAACATTAAAATGAGAACAATCAGAGCAAAACTGGAAGAACTTAAATTATCTAATCTGGAACGAAAGGAAAGCAGTTTGTTGAAGGGACAGCGACACACAGATGTGAACAGCACTCCACTCACAAACACAGTTTCCCTCTTTATCAAAGACAGACTCCACAACGTAAGCCCTACAGCTGGATCGCCTACCGACGCCAGCAACGCTTAAAAAAACAACCTCCCACAACGCAGGAATCCTCATTTGCTGTCCAGCTTGGCCATTTCCTGAAGGTAAATCCCAATGCTCTCACTGTCAAACAGCACGAAGTAAATGTTCTTCAGAGACGAGCTGGTGGACGACACAAAGTGGTTGGAGATGGCCTTGAGGATGAGCTGAGCGGCCGTCTGCTTCGGAAAGCCGTTCCTGACAGAGAGGGAAACGCAGAAAGACGTTACGTTTCGTACAGAGTTGTCAGAGAAAGAACTACCAAAACTACATGTTTTATTCCATTATTGTCTCAAATTATGACAATTTAACCAAAATGATCACACACAGTATTATTATTATCAAAAAGAATTTAGTTTGTACTGTTTTTAATAGTTTTAAAAGGTTAAACACCTCTAACAGGACTAAGAACCAGTCCCACTTCCTCTGTGTTCCCCCTCCAAGTGGGATCCTATCTGCTGCCCCCTGCTGGCTGTTTGCAGAACATCAGCAGGATTTTTTTTATCTACTTAGTTTCATCTTCAAACTAAAGTGAGTTGTTTTCACCAGAAGAAGAAAAAAAGACTTTAGTTTTATTATTAAATCAGAAAAAGAATAAAATATGTTTTCCCAGATGTTTCCTACTTATGTCTTTTATTCTGAAGGGCTTTAAAAACGACACGCCAGCTGAGAAAAGCGCCACATAATTAACATGTTCTTTAACCAAAGAGCAGGGTTTAATATGCAAACTTTAAAAAGAGAAATAAAACAGATACATAGTAACCCCTACAGAAGTTTATAATAAAAGTGTCAAACGTGAGATTTGGAAACATTTAGCGCAAGATCCAGTCTGACCTGCAGCAGCAGCAGCAGCAGCTTATTCTCCAGCTGGGTTTATAAAATGTCCCACCTCTGAGGACGTGATGGCATCAGAAGCAGCTCAGGCAGATGAAAAGGAGGCAGAAACACCAGAGACTTAAACACAGATGGAAGGAGGTGTGAAGGGATGCTAAACTGGAGCGGACCAGTTAATGATCCTGCAGCTGCGTTTTGTTTAGTAGCAGCTTTGGGCGCGAGACGGAAGCCTGGCAGGACGACATGATGGATCACCTTCTCCAGGTCTGGACCACGGGGACAGATTTCTCACATCTGCCTCCAGTGAAAGACGCAGGATTTAACCAGAGTGGCGATGTGGGAGTTTAAGGCCTGAAGTACTGACGCTGGACTTTTCACTGGCCCACTGGTCCAGAGGCAGCTGGTGGATCTAAAGCCAAGTGGGAGTGGGAGGGCCGTTTCTCTTTAGCTTCGGAAAAAGCACCAAACTTTTACTTCTGTTTTAATTTTACCCAAATGTAGAAAATTTTAAATCCAGGTTAAAAACATTTCTTTTCTCATGCGCATGACATCTGCACAGTAACTTTTAACTAATTCTCCTTTTAATTATTTTTATATAATTTATGATTTTATTGTGATTTTGTATATATATATTTTTTTTTTGTAATGCTTTTAATGTTTCATGTAAAGCACTTTGAATTGTCTTGTACATGAAAGGTGCTGTACAAATAAACCTGCCTTGCCTTTTGACAGTTTACTTTTGTGTCTTTTGCACAATTTTTTTTTTTTTTTTTTTGACGTCATCGATACACTGCCAGGTAAGGCTGGAACGATTTGTTGACAATGAAAATTCATTGACGTGTCGCGTTATAAACGACCGTAACGGCTTTGCTGATAAAACGCTGCGCCAGGCAACTTAACGCCGTTTACCAACCACGGCTTTTCAGACAGTATAAGAACTCTAAACACCAAACAAATGAGGCAAAGCACCACAGGAAGTGCTGGGGGCAGTGTTGTTATTTTGTGCAGCGTCTTTGTTTAAACAACGAAGAAGAAACTGCCGGCGGTGCAACCTTTTTCCAAAGTTTGGGGATATTTCACGCTAAACAAAGTGTCAAACAGGTGAAATGTGTCGTCTGCCACGCAGAGTTGGCGTAACCACGGCAACACGACAGTCATGCAGGAGCATCTGGAAGGAAAGCACCTGAGTCATGGTTTCCAGCGTTCTGGATGGCAAAGTTAGCATTAGCGAGTAGCGATGTGCTGTTGTTACCTCTGCCAAAGAGCTTCTGTTTTTACCGCCGTTTATCTGTTTGTGTTCAAGATAACTCGGAAAGTTATGGATAGATTTTCATGGAGTTTCCAGGAGTCGTTAGAAATGTGAAAAGGAAGACGTGATTTAATGTTGGTGGTGATCCGGTTCACTGTTTGGATTCAGGAACTTTTTAAAGGATTCTGGCCCTTGTTTACCTACAAAACAGGCTTTTCAAGATGTAAATCATTTTAATGCAATTCTACAAAGATTAAGATGTTAAAATATTTTTTCTGTACAGCTTGGATGAGACACTATAGCTAAGTCTGAATGTTTAAAAAGAAATTAGTAGGAAGCTGTTAAGCTTAAATTTAATATGTAACAGGTTCAGGAGTCGTTCTTTTAACTTACTAAAGGACATTATGTTGTGACTGACTGGGAATCAGGCTGACATTCATATGATACAGATGAAGAGAGTGGGGTAAAACATACTGGAACCAGTAAAAAGAGCTGCGTCAACTGGAAGCACAGATGGTGGGCGGGACAGAAATAATCGTGACTAATCAAAAAAATTATTTACAGATTAGTCGACTATTAAAATAATCATTAGTTGCAGTCCTACTGCCAGTCCAAACGCACTTCCATCCACGGAAGTTTGAACTTCCATTTTTCACTTCTCAAGTCCGTACTAGCAGGTGGAAATAAAGGTAGCAAAGGAAGTAGAAGCGAAAACATGTCAAAGAAGTAAAAAAAAAAAAAGTAGAATAGGTAGAAGCAGAAGAAGAGTGAGACATAAAGGAAGCACAAGTAGAATAGAGAAAAGTGGAAGAAGAATTTTTCATACAATCATTTTACCTCCTATTACTGCATGTAAAAGACGCGTTTCGTAACTTAAAACTCTGCGTCCCAGACGTGTTTGATCACACAGTGACATCTATCATGTGCGTTTCTGCAGCTGCTGCTAACCAGCAGCGTCCCAAGGCTGAGATACAGACACAACATTTACACCCGGGACGCAACGTGACGTTTTGCTTCATGGTAAAATAAGAAACTAACGGAGTACTGAGGTTCCCTGAGGAACCTGCAGCTGTGAGAAGCGGCTGGTTCTCCAACCAGTAGTGTCTAACCATCAACCCCATCCGAGTCGGAGGGCAGCTCACCGGCCCGCTGGTAGTGACGGGAACGCCACAGACTTGAGCTTCTTGTCCTCGGCTGCTGTGAGACAGTTCTTCACAGTCTTCTCCAGCTGGTCCTCACACTTGTCGGAACCCCACTGTGGGATGTTACAGTGGATGACGAAGCGTGCCGGCATCCCGCTGGCCTGGCTCACGGCCACTGCAGGACACAGAAAAACACCGGCTCGTGTTACCTGACATCCAATCCGCTCATTTTAACAATAGAAACATGGCAGTAGTCCAAAGCTCATCCAGGTTTCTGTACCTGATGCCACATCCAGAGGCCCCTGAGCTTTCCGCAGCTCCTTGACTCCCTCCAGGAATTCCCTTCCTCCGGCTTTCTCCAGCGCGTTGCCTGAAAGCAGCGAGGCAGAGACATGACGGACGTCTGACTTACCGATACGAGGAGAAATCCTGAAAACCTCCTGCTTACCCACTCCGTCTTTCAGGTCCATCTCTGCATTTGTCGGGTTGATGATTCCCTCCACCTTGATGGATCCGATCTTACTGACTTCACTTTCTGTTAGTGAAAGCTGTGGATTCACAAACATCGTCGCATGAGTTCCAGTACGAACACGTTTACTGGTCACCTTTCCAGTACGAGTTCCAGTAAGAACACGTTTACTGGTCACCTTTCCAGTACGAGTTCCAGTACGAACACGTTTACTGGTCACCTTTCCAGTACGAGTTCCAGTACGAACACGTTTACTGGTCACCTTTCCAGTACGAGTTCCAGTACGAACACGTTTACTGGTCACCTTTCCAGTACGAGTTCCAGTACGAACACGTTTACTGGTCACCTTTCCAGTACGAGTTCCAGTACGAACACGTTTACTGGTCACATTTCCAGTACGAGTTCCAGTACGAACACGTTTACTGGTCACATTTCCAGTACGAGTTCCAGTACGAACACGTTTACTGGTCACATTTCCAGTACGAGTTCCAGTACGAACACGTTTACTGGTCACATTTCCAGTACGAGTTCCAGTACGAACACGTTTACTGGTCACATTTCCAGTACGAGTTCCAGTACGAACACGTTTACTGGTCACATTTCCAGTACGAGTTCCAGTACGAACACGTTTACTGGTCACATTTCCAGTACGAGTTCCAGTACGAACACGTTTACTGGTCACATTTCCAGTACGAGTTCCAGTATGAACACGTTTACTGGTCACCTTTCCAGTACGAGTTCCAGTATGAACACGTTTACTGGTCACATTTCCAGTACGAGTTCCAGTACGAACACGTTTACTGGTCACATTTCCAGTACGAGTTCCAGTACGAACACGTTTACTGGTCACATTTCCAGTACGAGTTCCAGTACGAACACGTTTACTGGTCACCTTTCCAGTACGAGTTCCAGTACGAACACGTTTACTGGTCACCTTTCCAGTACGAGTTCCAGTATGAACACGTTTACTGGTCACATTTCCAGTAACATAAGCTCCAATATTAACATGTTTACTGGTCACATTTCCAGTAACATAAGCTCCAATATTAACATGTTTACTGGTCACATTTCCAGTAACATAAGCTCCAATATTAACATGTTTACTGGTCACATTTCCAGTAACATAAGCTCCAATATTAACATGTTTACTGGTCACATTTCCAGTAACATAAGCTCCAATATTAACATGTTTACTGGTCACATTTCCAGTAACATAAGCTCCAATATTAACATGTTTACTGGTGACATTTCCAGTAACATAAGCTCCAATATTAACATGTTTACTGGTCACATTTCCATTAACATAAGCTCCAATATTAACATGTTTACTGGTCACATTTCCAGTAACATAAGCTCCAATATTAACATGTTTACTGGTCACATTTCCAGTAACATAAGCTCCAATATTAACATGTTTACTGGTCACATTTCCAGTAACATAAGCTCCAATATTAACATGTTTACTGGTCACATTTCCAGTAACATAAGCTCCAATATTAACATGTTTACTGGTCACATTTCCAGTAACATAAGCTCCATTATTAACATGTTTACTGGTCACATTTCCAGTAACATAAGCTCCAATATTAACATGTTTACTGGTCACATTTCCAGTAACATAAGCTCCATTATTAACATGTTTACTGGTGACATTTCCAGTAACATAAGCTCCAATATTAACATGTTTACTGGTCACATTTCCAGTAACATAAGCTCCAATATTAACATGTTTACTGGTCACATTTCCAGTAACATAAGCTCCAATATTAACATGTTTACTGGTCACATTTCCAGTAACATAAGCTCCAATATTAACATGTTTACTGGTCACATTTCCAGTAACATAAGCTCCAATATTAACATGTTTACTGGTCACCTTTCCAGTAACATAAGCTCCAATATTAACATGTTTACTGGTCACAATTCCAGTATGAACACGTTTACTGGTCGCAGCAACATGTCACCTTTTGTCCGAGAAACAGGCTCTTGGCCGACAGGATGGTGAAGCCATCTCCAGGTCCGTCCTCCACAGAGGAACTGGGTGCGGACTCTTTATCGTTGTCTGTGCTCTGTGTCAGAAGGAGGAGGAGAGACCGGTTAAAAACAAGGATCAGAAAACCGCGACGTGGACCTGAAGTCTGCTGCCGACCTACTGACCTTTGGCTTGCGGCCTCGTTTGCCTTTGACCTTTTTGAAGGACTTGACGGGCTTCTTGCTTTTCAAGCGCTCCTCCTGCTTGTCGGGGATGGACGCCTGGCTGTCCACTTTTACCCGCCCTCCTCTCTTCTTGGACAGAAGTTCTGGATGGATCCGTGGAAGAACTCCTCCGTTTGAAATGGTCACCCCTCTGAGAAGCTGGCAGAGAGAACATGTCAGAACCAAAGGAAGCGGACTGGTTTTACCTGCTCCTAACAGCAGCCGGGTCTGGTCCAGGTTGAGCAGATGGAACCGGACTTAGTGCAGGTTCTCCCTCCACTCACGTTTCCTGGTTCAACAAGCCTTTATGTTCGCTCTGAAAGCTGTGGATGGTTCTGAGACTGACCAGCTGTAATCAGGTCTACATCCTCCAGATCTGATCGTTGAAGTCCTGCAGCTTGTTAAAGTTGCCCCCGAGCATGATGACCCTTAATCTGATTCAAGCGCTGCTGCAGGAAACAACGACCTGCAGGATAGGACTGAAGCTCCTTACATCCTCCACGAGAAGTGAGAACTTTTTTCTTGTTGTCGAGGCTCTGAGAAGAAAATGACGTATTTTGTTAGTAGTAGGGCTGCTTGATTATGACAAAAATTATAATCTCGATTATTTTGACTGAAATTGAGATTTTGATTATTTAACACAATTATCCAGTATTTATAAACAACGCTCCGCGTCGTGGTGTTCTAGACTCTGTGTCGTGCATTATAACCGTCTAATGTACGCTTCCGAGTTGTTTAATCTGCTTTTACGGCTTATATAGGAACTATTTTACGTTGGCCTGGATGTACGTTTTATGCCAAACAACCGCTGTCAGGCTGCAGCGCGTTTCTCTCATTCACCTGTTAAAAGACGGCTGATCTGAACCAGCTGGTTAACGCGTTGCTATGGTAACGCCCCGTAACGGAGGGATATTACAGTGTTTAACTCGCCGAACTATGTATAGGAAAATAATGCAGCCAGTTGTCACTGACAATGGTATAAACTATGTTTAGGTGAACTTCCACAACCTACTGCAGTTATTCTACATTGACCTGCAGCCGGAGCCGACTGAGACTGGCCGCCTGGGAGTGCTTTAGGACGGGAGAGGCTCCCGCTGCTCCTTCCTTACAGTAACTGCAGAACAATATGTGTCTTCAAGTCAGTCGCCAAAACACCAGAAAAGTCTCTAATAACTCCAGTAAAAGCTGCTAGATTTGTCACTTTTAACAAAAAAAGTCTCCAGATTTAGCGAGAAAGTCGCCAAGTTGGCAACAGTGTCTGAATGAAAGCAAAGCGCCTGTGGGAGGAGTTTACAGCACAGCGCTGCAACGCCAGAGACGCTCGATTAGCAGCTGAAGACAGCAGGAGAGGAAACTGCAGAGAGAAAAATAATCACACCCTTTTATTTTTATCATCGTTGAAAACCCAGATCGTAGTTGACATTAAAATCCAATTAATCACCCAGACCTACGGGCTGGCAGAACTTTTTTCTTGCGGGGATCCGAGAAGTATATGATTGGTCGGATATTTGAGGTGGGCGTGGTCAACACGGAGAAAGCATGAAGCAGAGTTGCTGCTTCCGCGTTTTCGCTGTTGCTCGTAAAACGGATTGTTTTGATAAAACAGCTGATCGAGGTGGTGAGAAAGTACGAACATTTTTACATGTGGCATTAAAACACTCGGACCCAGCCGCGTGCACGACCCGCCCTGCCGCGTGCACGTTAAATATGAAACTAGAAAAGCACTCAAAGAGAGCGGAAACCTCCGCCAAGCACAATGTTAAAGAATCCTTGTAAAACATTCCTGGATCCAAACGGTGATCCGGATCACCACCAGAATTTAATCAGTTCTTCATTTCCAACAACTCTTGAAATTTTTATAAACATCCGTCCGTAACCTTTTAAGTTATCTTGAGCAAAAAGACGCCAGGAAAACATAACCTCCTTGGCGGAGGTAACAACATGTTTATGGCACAGAGAAGCAGACATGGCCCCCGCAGTGACCCCTCCCTGCTGCACACCTGCTTCCCATGGAGGATGTAAAAAGCTTGACTTTGGTCCCCCTGCTCTAAATGCTGCTACTTCTGGGAGAGAAGATGAGGTTAAAGGGGAACCAGACCTCCTGGTCCACCTGCAGATGGACAAACTTTTTTATTTCTGGATCAATTCTCTTCTGCAGAGACCTTCAATGTGGGATGGTTTTTATTTCAGGTTCCTGGTGGGATTCAGCTCCAGACTAGTCTAAGATGTGCGTCTGTTTTGTGTTTATGATCACGGTCTTCTTGGAAGGTCTAACCCTACGTCAGACTGAGTCTGACAGCACAGAGGAAGAGACGAGCGGTTATCCCCCACAGAAACACACGATGCCAGAAACAACTGCATTGCTAGTCTAACCCAAACTGGAGGTTTAAAACGCAACCTTACTGGGATCCTCCACATGTGGGCTGATGGCGGCTCAGTCTGCAGACTCCCTGCGGTGATCGCCCTTGTTGTCCTGCGCTACGTCCTAATGGTTGTGGTGTGGGACCTGGCCGGCCATTATTTAGGTGGATGTGGTGGTGACCTACGTGGTCATGGGTGGGGGTCTGATCAACCCTGATGAGTGGCTGGTTGGTAGGTGGGGGTGTTGTGTGGTTTACCTGTGTGAGTGTGTGAAAGACGATGACTGGATGTGTATTTTTGTTAATAATTTGGTCGTGTTATATGTAAAGGCTTTTTGTCTTGTTGATATTTATTTGTTGTTGTTGTGTAAAGAACTTTGTGCTGCTCTTCTGTATTCAGATTGTTAAATAAATAACATTTTGATTGATTGATTGACTAAAAGACTGAGATCCGATAAACCTAATAACTGGGATGATGTGATTGGACGCCCCTATCGGCTCCACCTGCTTAACACACATATGTACCTGGCCAATCACACGCCAGCAGCTAGATACCTTTACTAACGTAGACACTGTGACAGCAACTGGCTGAAGTTCAATCTGAGCAACAGAATGACGAATAACGGAGATTTAATTGACAGTTTTATTTTTTAATGATTTTTTAACGAATAAAAGCAGAATAAAGTAAATATTTGCTACGTTTTTCTGATGTTTCCCACCAGTTTATCTGTTTCTCATTATGATAAGACAGTCATCAACAGGATGAAATCAATAACTACATGGATGTTTTCCAGCTCCGGTACAAAGCAGCCGTTCAGCTGGACATCTAACCAGCCGACCGAGATGAAGCTTTTCCCAGAATCCTCTGCAGAGCGCCGCGTTACCTGGTTGAGCTCCTCGTCGTTGGCCACCGCCAGCTTGATGTGTCTGGGAGTTATTCTGCCTTTCTTGTTGTCTCTTGCGGCGTTTCCTGCCAGCTCCAAGATCTCGGCTAAAGGAGAGGAACAACAAGCGGACAACAAGCACAACTCAGGAGCGTTTTTTCCCGCTTTAAACATCCCATCAGCGCCGGATGGACAAAAACAAACCTTAAAAATGAGATTAACCTCTGTTCTTGCAGCAGTGACATAAATACAGGATAAACATTTTCTTTCACACCAACCACACGCTGCATGATGCTTTCACATCCTCAGCACTTCATGATCTATATCATTCATAAGAGCTCCGTCTTCACAACGTTAAAGTTCCACTCGGGTTCTGACGGCGACACAGTGACTAAATCTCTCCACGAACCCACCACTCCCACGGGAACAGGTCTGTCCAGGACCACATGACGTTCCACAGAAATACAGAAAAAAAACAAACGTATCTTCTCAGCTGTGAGTCGCCTCACGACGCCTGGACACTGAAAACCCCCGAGTGGAACAGAAGAAAAACCCAGACCTGAGGCTCCAGGCCGGGCGGCGCAAACAAAAACACATTATTATATGATACCATCCATCTACTTTCTCCCCCTTACTGGAGCAAAAGGTTTGGAGGCAGAACCAGACGTCTTCCTATCTACACTCTCCGGCTCCTTCCGGGAGATTCCGACGTGTTTCCAGACCTCAAGGGACATCTGTGTTTACTGCTTGGCTACAATAGATCTATAATCAATAGTTATGAGATTCAGGTCAAAGCAACGCCTTGCAGCCTGTTTAACCAGCCTCGTATGCACGGATACAGTGGACGCTTCACCCTCTGCCCTGTCTGGATGTCTGTCCATCTCCTCCTTTTACACAAAGGTATTGTTAAACAGCAGTCATAAACTGCTCCATGTGATGCCGACCTACCTGCCAGGTACTCGATGACAGCTGCCATGTAGACGGGCGCCCCCATGCCGATGCGGTATTTGTGTGTTCCGGTGCGAAGGTACCTCATCATCCTCCCAACGGGGAAGATCACTCCTGCCCTGGATGATCGGGACAGCTTAGTGGCCTTCTTCTTTCCTCCTCTGGCTGACATCTTGTTCTGAAAACAGATAAAATTCAAATCACTCACAGAAAAGAGGAATGGATCAGTTCCCCAACTGATCAATATTTCCTCCTGTTTCTAGACACAAAAACTGATACCCGTTCATCTGAACAGAAAAATACCACTAACACACCTCAAAAAGTGTTAACGTTCATATTAGAATAAACAATGAAGAGGGGAATAAACATCAGTACCAACCACTCATAAAATGTAGAAGTCAGCAAGTTTCAATTATTTATTTAACTAGCATCCATTTTCCAGAAAAGTGTCCTTATCACTCCAATTAATCTAAAGCATCCACTGAAAAATTTAGTAAAAAAAATTATGAGAAAATATATCAAAATACTCACAAAACAGTTTCAGCTTAATTTATTTCATTTATCAGAAAGAAAAAGATAATGATTATTTCAACCAACCACATCAAAGTAAAACTGTCAAGTTTTTAATCATTCGTGAGCATCAGCAGACAATTAGAAATTAAAGGCATACTTGAAGCCTATTTAAAGGTTTTCACATGAAACCTGTTGATCAACTATATGATATATCCATCAATCAATCAATAACCAAAACAAAAACCACAAATAGATGACTAAATATAAATGTGAAAGCAAACATACACCACCTCCACTTACAGAGGATTGTTATGATTATACTGTCTGATGGTCTGAAGCTGTAATTCTGTATTCATGCTGTGTAGTTAGTGTGATTACATGATGTGCAACACTGATAATCAGAAAAAGGGGTAGGATTTATTAAGTTTTACACTTCTTCCTACTCCTTTTCGAACAGATTGTTCCCTTGTGTGTGTGTGTGTTTTTATACATATACATATATATATATATATATATATATACACTTTTTTTTTTTTTTTTTTGGTGTCTCATGTGTGCAAGGCCGGATTACCCAATGGGCATTATGGGCACGGGCCCAGGGGCCCATGTCGGGCATCCATCAGCAGTTTGAACATGAAACAAAATGTACATAAAAGCCAGATAGTTACACCAGTGTTTAGTGAACTGCTATTGGTACCACTGGCTGAGAGATGTTGAAAATGTTTCACATTTTATCATTCACAATTTTTTTACAATGTTATGTTGTGAAACGGGGTCCCTTGAACACTCTGGGCCCAGGGGTCTGTACACTTTTAATCCGGCCCTGCATGTGTGACCTCTTAATCTTGTTTGCTTGGTCGTTTTATATTAATGTCTGAGTTATAATCTACTTACTGTTGGAAATAAACAATAAACAAATAAACAAAATGTTTTCGTCTTTCTTTTCCTTTCATCCACGCGTTGAGCCGGGATGTTATGGAACAGGCTTCCAGCGCTCCCCCCGGAGCTTTCCGTGAGTGCAGGCTGAAGCCGCGAGCGCGGTGCCGGGCTGCGGCCTTTCAGCAGCGCCTCTGGAGCTCACACGTCATTGCCATGGATGACCACACATGTCTGACACACCGTGAATTCACGGTTCGTGGATGTAATGAGGCCGTGGGGCGCTGGACGACGGGAACATATATGACCGTAGCCGTAAAAGCTAACGTTACTCCAAACGGCTCGGCGAGCAGCAGCTCGCGACAACGTCGCTACGCAGACGTTAACATGGACTGGGGGGGGAAACGACGGGAATATATAACCGTAGCTCTGAAAGCTAACGGTTACTCCACGCGCGGCTCGGCGAGCAGCAGCTCGCGACGACGTCGCTACGCAGACGTTAACATGGACTGTCCGGTTATTTAAACAGTGGAAAACTTGACGCGGTTTAGCGAGCTCACATGCAGAACTCCGCTTATTTATCGACGGATTAAAGGCGGAGATGTGACCAAATGTCCGCTGCGACTTAAAATGACCGAGTGCTCGGTCCCCCCCCCCCCGACACTTCGGTATGTTATTCCTGAACAGAACCAGAACCCGAATGACCCATTTCTCTGGACCAGTCCCCGCCCTCCACCTTTCTTCATTTTTCCATGTAGTCCTCCGCCTGGATTTATAATCAGACACAAAGTAAACCTTCACCGTCAACCCGGATGTGCGCCGAGACGTGAAAAAAAAAATCCAAAGAAAATATAAATAAAATGAAATAAAAAATATCCACGTTTTTTTCCCCTTCTTTTCTTTTACCTGTTTTCTTCGTCCGCGCGACGCAGCACGAGATGCCCCTGCACGGTGAAGTCCGCTGGCTTTAGTTTAGTCTCTGTATTTGCTGTCCTTGCTAATCTTGCCTCCTAACCTTTGAAAAAATAAAAAAAATAAAAAATAAAAACAGCGGCAGGAACAGCGTCGTCTGGTTGGAGGCTGGATCAGAGCTACTGATGCTGCAAAGGGAAAAAATTCAGTGAAAACGCCCCCTGAACATGGCTCCAGCGGGGAAAATCCTCCCTGCAAAGGTAAAGGTGGCCGCTTGTGTGAAGAAATCACATTCCGCTTAATTATAACAATAAATAAACAAAAGAGTCCTACAAATAAAATCGATGTCTTTTGTTTAGTTCAAACTGTTCACCTTTAGTGTGGCAGGAAGTGAAAGGGTGACTGAACATGAAGAGGAAGAGAAAAGTCAATCACATCACTGGACTCCATCTTTAATCTGTCAAACCCCATAAACCCATGGAGGGGGAAAACAGCAAAAACACCATGCTGTTGAGACTGTCACCCTAAACCAACATGTTTTACATGAAAACTGAACAGGACAGACAATATTCTCGATTTATTATTTTACCACTTATCTCTGGATGTTGCAAAAAAAAAAGCTAATCACTTTAAAGTTTATTTCTTATTTCATTACATAGGGAGGATGTTTCTCTCTCATTTTATTTCAGCTGTTTGATTTTCAGAAAAATGAAGAAAAAACACATTTGTCCATTTCTCATTTCATACAAATCAGCCTGATTTATTTTTTATTAAAATGAATCTGATATGCTATGTTGCTCCCTTTGATTTATTCCTCCGTCCAGGACCGGATTAAAAGTGCAGAGGTCCCTGGGCCCAGAGTGTTCCAGGGGCCCCCCTTCCCCACCAGAACATTGTGAATGATACACTGTGAAACAACATTTCTAACATCTCTCAGCCAATGGTACTAATGGCAATACACTACACACTGTGGTGTAACTATCTGGCTTTTGTATACATTTCATTTTATGTCCAAACTGCTGGTGTTTTCCCGACTTGGGCCACACATGCGTCTCAAGTGGACGTGGGCCCCTGGGCCTGTGCCCATGATGCCCATTGAATAATCCAGCCTTGCCTCCATCCTGAACTGCATGAGGAGAAAGAGAAGAAGAAAACCTCCATCAGAACCAGAACCAGGAAGAACAACAAATCTTTTTGGACCAGTGTGGAGGTGGGAGGGCAGGAAAGTCGGGTGAATTCAATTCACATAAACCTGCTAGCTGCTTATAGCGTGCTGCTCAGAAGGTGGAGAGGACTCTGGGTACTGAGCCGATGATCTTGTAACTTGCCTGGACCGTTTTCTGGAAGCCAACAACGTGAAACCAGCAGATGAAAGAGAAGCTGAGGACACTCTTGAGATAGGCGTGGTTGAAAGTCTGGGCTTGTGTATGCTGGCATCTCCTGACGATGGCCTCAATGTTGGAGGAAAAGCTCAGCAACTGGTCCGTAGTCCTCCATAATTTCCACAGGCCTCCTATGGGTGATGCTGGTGACTGCTGCTGCTACATACTGCCGTTAGATGGAGAATGACCATCACCTTGGTCTTGTCCACGTTCAGCTCCAGACAGAAGTCCTGCAGCACTAAGCCATGGTGCTGTGCTGGTCCAGAGAGCAGAGGCAGGACAACTGTGTCATCTGGAAACTTCAGCAGGCAGCAGTTTGGCTGGGAGACTCCACAGTCATCTGTGAAGAGCAGCAGTGTATGGACACCACCCTGTAAGGAGCCGGTTGAGGTGTGAAGTCCAGGGAACCTTCTGCAACCGGCTAGTGAGGAAATTGTGAGTGTCTGGAGAGTTGATGGGGCAGAATATGGGGCTGCAGTGGGTTTAACGCTAATGAGACGTCAGCAAACAGAAGTCAGACTGTGTAGGAAGTGCCAGGTTTGATGAATGGCGTCTATGATAAATGCCTTGGCGTCATCCACCCCTGCCTGTCCACTATGGGAACTGCAGAGGTTCATCAGCAGGCCTGTCTTTCTAATTGTGTATGATTTGATTACTGTTTTTCCTTCATTGCTTGTGAGATGGCCACAGGGTGGAGGTCGTTTGGAGCTTTGTTGGTTCCAGCCCTCTTGGAGATGGTTGTGGATTGTCTACACAGCTAAGGGACTACAGGACAAAGAGCTGAGGAACAGGCTTTTAGATACCTGAGAGTGTGTCCCCTGATGCTGTAAACCAGGGATACCGGCTGAGAAAGAAGACGAGAAACACACATTTATGACAACAACAATGTAAGAGCCATTTGCAAAATACTCAATTGGTCCAGGAGGCGTCCCTCGAGTTAATGTAGCGAGGATCCATCCATCCATTAGGTGTTGCACAGAAGGCGCAAACAATGTGATTTACCAGAAAGGAAAGTTTGAAGATGGCATGAAGGTAGAGAGGATGCCTGCTTCTTGAAACCAAACTGGGAACTGCTTCGACCAAAAGGGTCTGATAAGTGAAGGTTCTGCTTTTAGAACCTACAGGAACCACCAGTTAACCTGCGGTCTGAGAGTGAAGTGATCCGATGGGAAAATCTGGAACTCTTGAGACCTTTAAGATCATATGGAGCTTGCTCACTCAAGAACTTTGTATTATATTCTGGATTTAACAGGAAGCCGATGATGAGATGATTAAACTGGAGAAATATGATCTCTATGATATTTGTTTATTCAGATGTGAAACATGTTGTTTGTGTCTTATAACATGATAGAAACAGATTACAGATAGAAATCTGTTAAATATTTTTGGTTGGTTGGTTTGTTTTTCAATAAATACCAGGATAGGAATAAAAGCTAGCCTGCCTGAACTGACCTGTGGTTAGTGCTGTACAGGGCTGAACACAATACTTTAAAAAATTGTTTAATTAGAGTCGCAAACTAACAGTGTTACACACAAGTTACAGTGTTCTAAGGGTAAATAAGTACTCAATTAATGCTTAAAATGAAATGTTCAAATATATTCAACCTAAATGAAACTGTAATCCATTGGCATGTTCATTTCTTCATAATAAAAATGAATATTGGATCTGACTAGTTATGGAATGAAAAAATAATCAACGCTAATCAAGCTGTTGGAAGTCGTGTCTCCATCTGCTTCTCAGAACAAAAACTTGACATGCTTCTGTTTCCAGCCAACACGAAGAAATGTTTGGTTTCAGCTCATTATGAACATGTGTCCCTCTGATGGCCCGGCGAGCTGTCCAGGGTGTACCCCGCCTTCGCCCAAAGATGGGCTCCATCGGACTAAGCGGTTAGGATAGTAATGAATGAATGAATGAACATTTGTCATGACGTCCTTGACTGTCATCGCTGAGGGAAAGCACATGTCTGATTTCAGTTTAAACTTCTGTTCTCTGTACTCGCCGTTTCTGCATCTCCTGGTCATTCATGTGTGTGTTTGTGTGCATTGTGTGTGGCTGGGTACGATGTATGGTACATGGCGTGTCGCCTGACTTCCTGCTTTCTATCATTCTGGCCCCAGTTATTAAGGACAAAGCTGGTCGAGTGGCTAGTATTTTTTCCAAAGCATTGGAAAAGATTTTGTTAAGTTGAGTCCAAGGCCCTAATTAACACATCAGACAACCAATTTGGATTTAAAACTAAACATGTTACAGATTTATGTGTACTTGGTTTGAAAGAAATTGTGAGAAACTATAGGAGTCTACTATGCTCTATACTTACTATACTGTGCTCATGTGTATTACTGATCCGTCTAAAGAGTTTGATCGTGTCACTCATAAGAAGCTGTTTATTAAAATGAGTCAACGAGGTGTCCCCCAGTACATACTGAGAATACTAGTTTATTGGTACACTCACCAGGTTATGCAGGTAAGCTGTGGGAATAATCTGTCAGCTCCATTTGGGGTTAGTAAGGGAGTGATTTTATTCCCAGGTCTCTTAAATCTATGAATGAACTGTCACAGAGACTAAGTGCATGTAAAACTGGATGGACTATTGGTTTGACTCCTGTAAATCATTTAATGTATGCAGATTACCTTGTTGTATTCAGTCCTAGTAGGGCTGGTCTCCAAGAACGTCTCAACATCTGCTCTGAGTATGGCATGGAACATGACAGAAAATGTAATGCCAGTGTCATTATAATCTGCAAAACCAAAGATTATAAAAGGTTGAAATTTCCTCAGTTTTCATTACATGGAAATACTCTGTCTGTGTGTAGTAAATGTAAATATCTTGGACATTTTATTACTGATCATCTGAGAGATGATGTGGACACCTACAGACAGTGTCGCCTGATGAGTGCACAGGCTAACATGCTTGTCCAGAGGTTTGGTGCAAGTACAGATGAGGTGAAAAAGTCATTGCTCAAGGCTTACTGTACACCTTTATACACTGCACATTTGTTGTCAAATTACAAAAGAGCAAGCACGCAACATATTAAATGTGGCGAACAATGACTGTCTCAGACTGTTACTGAAGAAACAGAGATGGGAACGTGCAAGTCAGTTGTTCGTGACAGCACCAAGTATTGCTTTCCATATATTGCCTTATAGTTCGTGCAGAAGTTAAATAAATTATGACTATAGGTAAGAACACTGATTAACTGTTTATTGTGCAAAGACAAATGTTGATAGGTGGTTGATAGGGGGACTGGCTATCCTTCCTCTGTGAAGAGAATTTTAATTAGCATTGGTATATTGGAAACTTCCTCTACATTTGTTCTTTGTTATAGTTTCAAGTGTGTAAATTTAAATGCTCAACGGCTAATGTTACTTACCTCTGGTCTTCTTGGCAGAGCACAGGAGCTAAAAGAGGGAAGTATAGGCCCAACAATCTGCTTAACAGCTACAGAAACATACCATGCTAACGAGGAGAAGGATGTAAAGCAAAGATAAATTAGTTTTATGCATAGAATGAGACTAAATAGTTATTGAATTATGTTTATATATACATATATATATATATATATATATATATATATATATATATATATATATATATATATACACTATTCACAAAAAGTTAGGGATATTCAGCTTTTTGGGTGAAATTTCACAACAAGCCTAAAATGCATTCAAACCTGTACAGGTGAACTTAATGTGATCTTCTCTAAGCTTTTAAATGCACATGTCCAACTGTTAAATGTTTCAATAAATTTTGCACAAGTTGCTGTTCTCTAACAAGGAGCTTAACGGCAAAAATCACGGCAGGTGTGTGATCCTTGAATTGACCAATAAATGTCCTGGTTCAATTAGAGCTGGTGTTTAAACAGTTGTCCTCATCATGCTGTTCACATTTTGACATCATGAGACCAAGACGACACCTAACAATGGAACAACAGTCCCTTGCCATTGCGATGCTTCAAACAGGACGTTCTCAGACAGAAGTGGCCACTGAGCTTGGAGTGTCACAGAGTGTCATCAGCAGGTTGCAACAGAGATATGGAGAGACTGGAAGAGTCACAGAAAGGCCTAGAAGTGGACGTCCTTTGGCCACATCCCGTGCTGATGACCGCTACATTGTGAACACTGCCCTGAGAAACCGGATGATGATGCCACTCAACTCCAGGCACGTTTAAGAGAGGTGAGAGGCACCCAAGTGTCACGTCAGACCATTCGAAACCGTTTCCATCAGCGTGGTCTGCGTGCTAGACGACCTGCATGGGTACCTGACCACACCACCAGGCACAGGCATCATCGTCTTGCATGGGCCAGGGAGCATTTACGCTGGACGAGGAACCAGTGGGCCTCAGTGCTGTTCTCTGATGAAAGTCGATTCACACTGAGCAGAAATGATGGCCGGCAACGATGTTGGAGACGTCAGGGAGAGCGCTATGCATCAGCCACTGTTGTCACCAGGCCAGCTTTTGGTGGTGGCGGTGTTACAGTGTGGGCAGGGGTGTCCACTTGGTACAGAACTGCCCTACACTTTGTGAATGGTACAGTGACAAGCCCATACTACCTGAATAACATCATTAATCCAGTGATTGTGCCCCTACATGAACAGCACAGGCCTAATTTCATCTTCATGGACGACAAAGCTCCTGCTCATCGAGGCCGCATCATCAGGGAACGGCTGTTGGAGACTGGTGTACCTCAAATGGAACGGCCTGCACTCTCTCCAGACCTGAATCCCATTGAAAATCTGTGGGATCAGCTGAGCCGTCGTGTAGAGGCTCGAGACCCTGCACCCCAGAACCTCAATGACCTGAGGGCTGCCCTTCAAGAAGAGTGGGATGCCATGCCTCAGCAGGCAATAAGTTGCCTTGTGAACAGCATGAGACGTCGTTGTCAAGCTGTAATTGATGCTCAAGGTCACATGACGAGATATTGAGACGTTCAAATTTTTTGTTGTGGTGTAACTACCATTGTTGTTACCTTTTGTGTCGAATGAATTTTTTGAGATGAGGAAATCAGTAGTGCATCCTTCTACTTAAATGTCTTACTTTTATGATATTATATCACTGTAGCATGAACATATTGCATTTTCCATAAATTTCACCTGAAAGCCAAATATCCCTAACTTTTTGTGAGTAGTGTATATATATATATATATATATATCTGTATATGTAAATATGCTTTGTTGTGTTTGATGCTTTTAAACATGAGCTCATATTTTGTGGGGTTTGTTATTGTAGCCCCACCTCAATGGGCTGGTTTGGCAGCAGGAGGGTATAAAGGTCGGCTGTTACTTTGGGAAATGTGATAACAGTCAGTGTCTGCATGGAAATAAGGAGTGGGACTAATTTTTTGGATGATGAATCAGGCTCTTGTCTTTTTACATTAATCAGTTGACCGACGGCCAACAGACAAGGGCTTAAAACATTTCAGGCTGTTTTAAGTAATTTAATGTATACATTTATTTGTTTTGTCAATGAGTGTTGTAACTCCATCATAGTTCACCTGACTGATACAAGTCTCAGTGCTACACGCTACCAGTCTCAATTGCAGAGGCACTGCTATACCTGTCTTCTGTAAGGTATGTTGTTTACATTTGTTATTGCTTGCTCTAAATATGTTTTTATTGTTTGTTTTCTGTTGTCTGATTCTGACATGACTTTTACTCTGGATCAGTCAATCATTATCACTTAGTCCAGTTTTATTGAAATGGGGGTACCTGTGTCACTGGGAGTAGGTAGGTACACAGGAAAGTAAACAAAGAGAACTAACTTTCTTTTATCTTTCAGACTTAATAAATGTGACTACAGTTTGTATGATGAGGTGAGTAAGTTCAGGTTCAGATTACTGCACACGTGGAAATGTTCACGTATGTACATTTAAAATAACTTCTAAGTTGGGAAAAGTTACTCTGATGCTAATAGGAAATATTGGATTTTCTACTTATAATAATAGTAATAAAAAAAAACGTTATTATACAAGAAAAATCCATTGAGAACCAGTTCTCATTTGCAATGGCGACCTGGACCACAGGCAACAATTAAACATGCATTTAAACAAACAAAATACAGAAATCCACAAAATACAAAACCTGGAAGAGAAACAAGAAAAATAAAAGAACAGCTACTAACAAGAATAGCTAATAACATAAAACAGCTCATCACAAGAAAAAGCTAATAAGAAGAACAGCTGATTTGAGGAACAGCTAATAATATGAAAAGCAAATATTAGGAGCAGCTAATAACAGCAAGAAATAATAACAGGAACAGCTAATAACAGGAAAACAAGGGACAGCTAATAAACTGTTGATAAAAGGATCAGCTGATAAAAGGAATAGCTAATAACATGAACAGCTAAGAGGAACAACTAATACCTTAAACAGCTAATAATTATAAAAGCTAATACGAGGAACAACTGATAACAAGAACAGTTGATAAGAGGAACAGCCGATACTAAGAACAACTAATAACAGAAAGAGCTAATAACAGGAACACCTCATAAAAGCAGCAGATAATAACAATGTTTTGTTTAAAACATTACATTACTGTTCTGTTTGATGTTGCTGTGGTTCAAGTGATGCGATTCCATTTAATGTTGTTTTGGGTTATTGAATAAAACAACAACTCCAACTTTCGGAGACCGTTGTCACGAAGCTTCAGGAAATATGGAGGCGAGAGGTGTAGAGAGACAGTGAGAGACAGACCTGGAAGACATGAGAGAGACAGAGAGAGTCTTGACAGACTTGTTACCTGTAACTGTATGTGGTTTGTGGACTGTAGGACAACTCCTAAGGCACTCCTCACATGTGCGACTTGAACAGTTGCCCCGATATTTAGTGGGAGAATGGCCGCACTCCTCCACATCCCCACTTTGACCTGAAGACTGTCCAACACATGTAGTGAGCCTTTGTATTAGGCAGGTCTTCTTTTTGCTTGGTTCCTCTCATTACGCCCATTATTCTTCATTTTTTCTGTGCAGGGATGACTTGTGTGTTGAAACTAATATTCTTGATTGTTGAAATCTAAATGTATACATAAATAATACGGGAGACCGGGGCTTGTTGTCACACTTTTTACACTCACACATATTTCTTGGAGTCGATACGTCATATCAGATAAAGATGTGTACCAGATGAAAGAACAACATCTCAGGTATATATTTTGTATTCATGTTATTTTCATATCTTTTGTCAGTGCAGAGTTACAGGCAATCAAGTGAAGAGTGTGAACATGTGACATGTTGCCCCACCATGGGGTAAGTTGTCTCATTATATGGGGTAAGATGTCAAACTGGATAAAACTGCAACAAATAAAACAAAGATACTATTTTTATTCTTTTTATTTTACGTGAAACTGAACATTGAAATCAGGCAGAGATTGTGTCTGTCATTAACTGAGGAAGTCATTTAACATGGCCATTGAACAAACTTTAACACAAAATAAGACCTAAGAGGCTCAGGATTAAAGTCCAGACTGCCTCAAATGCTTGTTTTACCTATCATAAACTATGGATTTGATTGCCTTGCATTTCTTTTTAAATAGACTTTTTATTTTCCCTTGTAGCCGCTTTTCTACTGCAAGCGCTTCCTTCATAGGTGTGTCAGTGAGAATAGCAGTTTTTCCCCTTTTCCTCTGTTTACTTTTTTCTTGGACCAGCTTTTGGGTAAGGCCTAATATCCTCGGGAGTTAATGTGCTGTTGGCGGTGGCGTCATTCCCAAATGATAAAAAGATGGCTTGCCTGCTTGGGCCTGGAGTAGCTGGTTCAATGCTGGGACCTTGAACGACTGGGTTGGTGCTTGGGCTTGATAGTTCTGGGTTCTGATAGGGACGATCTGAGACATAGGATGGTGCAAATTCTGTCTCCAAAAACACATCCCTGTAGTAAGGGTGAACCCCTGTCACCCAACAGCCAGAATATTTAGTGGAGTTGCAGCCAGAGGATAAGCAATTGCCACAATCCCAGGGATGTCATAGATGGTTAGTGTTTTACCTGGGTTGTTCCTCATCCAGGAATCAGAGACAGAATTCACATGCCTTTTAAGTGGCCCATAAACACTTCTGTCCAAAGGCTGCAGCCTGTGTGAGCAGTGTGGTGGGAAGGATGAGAAAATGATGCCATTTGCTTTGGCAAAGTTCAGCCCATCAATAGAAAGATGTGAGCAGTGGTTATCCAGAAGAAGCAAACAGGGCTTCTCCATTGTTCCACATTGTTCCACAGAATGCTGGAGGAAATCAACAAAGTGTGGTTCTTTCATCCGCCCTAAGGGATTTGCCCCTCCTTTGCTGCCAGGTGGCCCATTGTTGAGGAAGTGATCACGGAAATGTGCACCCGAGGAAATATGAAGTAGGGAGGGATGCTGTTCCCTGTGGCTGAGACTGCGCAAGCAAGTGCAACCAGGGAACCCCTTTCACCAGATGTGACCCCACCTGCTTGAACCCACGCCTGGCCACCAATCGCTCTGGTTTCTGTACCGCAGTCCCACCGGTTTCATCCATGTTCCATTTATCTCCTGGTCCTGGGGAACGTCTTACTAACACCTTCTCCAGACTGTCGAAAAAAGACTTCACATTGTCCTTGTTAAATGCACTAGCTCCGACAAGGCTAGTAGCCTCTGGTTTTCTGAGAGAGAGTGAAGAATGCTGCTTTAAGAAGCCTGTACACCAGTCAGCGCTGGCTTTTTCTTTGTCAGACCAAGCTTGTGGGAATGGCAGGTCCTGTGCCACAGCAAAGTCGTATGCAGGCTTTCTCACCTCAGTTGGAGACAAACCAAAATAGATATCAGCTGACCTTTTCACATATTTCTCAAGCTGCACTTCCATCTCGGTGCTAAAAACCTGCCGTGGTGATCTGTACCCAACAACTGTAGTTGGGACAGCTGTCTGACTGTATTTTGGCTGGGGTGAATGTCTTGCAATAACGAGCCAAGGTACGGTAGTTGACATTAAAGTCCTTTGCTGTACTCTTGATTGACTACTCAACAGGGTCACCTGCCTGACTGCCCTCAGTATCACGTCAGGTGCTGTATTGCCATGTTCTGTTTTTTTTTTTTTTTTTTTGTAATTCCTGACCATTTTGTCTCACCTTTTCCTTGAAACTGCAATTCTTTTTCTGTAAAAATAAAGTCAAATTTTAATTCTGAAAACTGCCGACAATCATATTGTCTGTATTCATGTAAATCCTTTTTGAAACTTGTTATTTTGGGGTAAGATGTCACATGTGACAACTTACCCCCAAATGATTGAGACAAGTTGCCCCAAACCTCCACGTTTGTTAAAGCTAGCCCTAGCTTAAAGTTTATTACAGCATATTACAGAACAACGACTGAGGTATGACAGAATACCTCACTGTATCCTCTGTATCACAAGTCTGCATTTATCACTGTTAAGATTTTTACTTGAAAGGCTGTGCTGTGCTAGTCTGTGCTCACCTCAGCTCACAATGTCCTATTCTCTTCTCTGACAGTACATGACATCTGCCCATGTAAAGGAAGAAAACAATGTGGTTAACAGTATATTACTTTTTTTCCAGTTGTGTTCACCCTATTGTTATGGTTTATTAATTATGATCTGCTCACAGTCATTTTATATTATTCGGCACCTGATGTTGACAACTATGAAAAGAATTATACTTACTTGCACACCTCCAAAGAGGCATGCCTCTTGCCAGTAAACAAGGACGGATTTGCCACCCTCCAGATAATCATGGCCCTGGTGTCCTCATCTGTTCCTGCAACAATAACAAACAAAAGTTCATTAATGCATTATATGTGTGTTTATTACAGACACACACACACACACACATATATATTTATATACACACACACACACACATATATATATAGATAGATAAATGAAGCCAGTTAGAGGAGTATTACACACCAAGTGTGTTTGCACATTCAGGTCTACATATCAGATTTTGCCTTCCCAATCAATGTCGATGGTTCAAATCGGCCCGATCGTGTAGGCCTTCTTGTATAGGCATATCAAGTACAATAATACATATATGTGGTCTCGTTATTCTCCCATTTTTTTTTCAACGATATAAGTTATGCAGATATATGGCGTCAGCGTTACCATGGAAACGAGTTGGTTCCCTCCAAGTTGGCGGCATATTGAAAACACTTTTCATATTAAGTATCACATTTATGTCATATACACCGCAATGCTTAATCTGGATGTTCATGAATGATGAATGAACATCCAGAACAATTGACAGTCATAATATATCACACGTACATCTACGTGTACTACACGCTAATGAATACGTGTGCTAACTTTACTGAGTTGGTGACCGCAGCCTCACAGAAATGATCCCATTCATAGCTGTCGTCAGTGACATTAAATAGGCAGCAAGCTGCAGTACACATTAAAATGATTATGGATTTATTAAGTCATAATAACTTCCATACATCTGTACAATTTTTTTTTTTCCCCCCCCACCTCTGGAAAACTGAAGGAAAGTCCATCCTCTTCCGCTACGTCAGCAAAATGGCATCGATTTAGTGCGCGAAGTGTCCATCGTTCCACACTGCATTTATGGGCGGGTTTAGGGCAGCATCCGGGTACTTTCAGTGCACGGAGTTTTTTGCACAAAAGTCAGTGTAAACGCACTAAACACTGAAACATAGTGCGCGAAGTAGTGTTAGTGCGCTGACTGAGACACAGCCTTTGTGTCCAAGATTTCTGCAAGTGCCATCATTAAATTCTGAAAACAAAAGGAAACACAAATCAGACATTAGGCAAGAAAAGGGAAGTTAATACTGATTAGGTTACTTGGAGAGACTACAGACTGTAAGGGACTTGGGTTGACTGGCTTACTGACACCATCACTCTTTTGTAACTTGACGTTAGCATCAGCAGGGGTTGAAAAAGGATTTGCATTATCAATGCCATATTTCTGGAGGATTGCTTCAATGTACTTTTCTGGTGAAGAAAGATACAGTTCTTTGCTTTGTCTGAGATAAGAGATGCCCGGTATTTAGGGTAGCTCACTCATGTCTTTCATCTTGTAGTGCTCTATGAGAGCCAGCTTTAACTTGTTCTTGCTTCAGTTGATTAAGTAATCAAGATCAGATAATCCGCATAAACAGCTAGTAACTCTAGCTCCTCTAACGATCTCACAAACTGATGTGCTCTGTTTAAATCCAAGTTCCCTCATGAAGTCTGTGTGTTTTGCTCCAACAGCAAGGAGGCTGATATAGTCCATAGATCGATTGTTTTTTTGTTTTTTTTAGTAGCACACTAGGTGTTCCTCCCTGGTTTTACATATCCCTCTGGTTGTTCCATGTAGATTTCTTCTTCCAGGTGTCCAAAACGTCAAACTTCCACTCCGTTTGAGGTTACCATGGTTTAAACTATACAGTTCCATTCTGTTTGATGTTGCTGTTACCAAAACGACAGTTCCATTTCTTTTGATGTTGATCTGGTTAAAATGAGACAGTTCCATTCCAGTTAATGTTGCTAGGTTTCAAACGATACAGTTTCATTATATTAGATGTTGCTATGGTGCAAATGATACAGCTCCATTCCCTGTGATATTGCTATGTTTCAAACGTTACAGTTTCATTCCGTTTTATGATTTTTTTGGTTCAAGCGATACAGTTCAATTCCACTTAATGTTGCTGTTGTTCAAAAGACAGCTTTATTGGTGCCAGGGGATGAGTCAGATAAGACTTGGCTGGTCCTCGCGATCAGACTTTATACTTTCATATTTAATCATTGAATGGATGAGTGTTGTTTATTTGTACACTAGATTTCTGAGATGTATTCAAGGTCTGATGCATGTTCGGTTTCTTGTTTTCAGGGTAGAAATGTTTCTCTCTTGAGGAGCTTTGTGCAATTGCCAAAGTAAAATATGATAGGGCATTTGAGGCAGAAATGAGGATCAGCACAAGTGAAGGTTTGTAGAAGGAAAGAAAGGGTTCAGTCAGTCACTGCAGAGAATGCAAACCTTTTGCTGTATTGAGTTATGTAAATATTGCATTCAGTTCACTAAATGTGTTTCTCTTTTAACCACTCCTAACCCCTTTAAAAGAATCATTCACAGGTGACAAGAAAGACTCTCCTGAGTATTGCACGCTCTCAGAAGACCCTGGCCTTTTAAAAAATGTCTCAAAATATAAAGCACACGTAAAACAGACGCAAAGAGGCACGGCTGCAGCGTCAGCGAAGAAGTCAAATTGTACAATGTGTCTAAGACTGTTCAGTCGCCCTTGGTGAACTTTCCGACAACGGTGTATTCAGACCAAATGTGTTTTAAGCGTTTTTGACGCTGATCGCTCAAAGCTGGTCACTAAACTGTTACTTGTGTCCAACGCCCAAAACAATCCTGACGCTCCTGCTGCGTTTGCCGCTTGTCTGGAGCAAGCAAGAAAAAAAAGAGAAAAAAAACAAAAAAGAGAGGGGGCGGAGGCAGAGCTTTCCTTCCAGTCAGTTTGAAAGATGGCGGATGGAGTAGAGAGCATTCTGATGATGTGTTCACACCAGACGTGTTTTGAGCGTCAGGTTTACATGTAAAGTCTATGTGGAAGCACATCAAGGAGACGTCAAGCTTTCTCGCAGCACATTTTCAGCGTTTGCCGTGGCGGCGTAACGCGCTGAAAATTTTTAAAAAGTTTTATAAGGGTGATGCGCGCCGCAAACACCAGTGATGGAAAATCCGAACTTTTGTCGCTTGAGGCGGGGCATCAACCAATCAGAGCGATATATAATTCGGCTCAACAGGTTGTCAAAATTGGGCCAGGGTGAGACAGAAACAATGCTGGAAGCGAACCTCATCAGCACACAGTAAATGGTTGCCTGGAGTAAATGGTGAAACTCGCCTACAATTCATCTGGTGAATCCAAACACGAGGCTGAGATATCCTACGACAACGTTCTCCATTTATTAAATAAAGTCATGTCACTCTCTTTACTGCATCCGCCATCATTCAAACTGACCTGAAGGAAAGCTCCGCTTCCCTCCCCCCGTTTATTTTCCGCCGCGTTTTGAGTGTTGGACACAAAAGTGACAGTTTAGTGACCAGCGGCGAGCATTCAGCGTTTTGGATGCTCAAAACGTGTCTGGTGTGAACACACCGTTAGAAGGCACCATATTTGAGTTGCTGATTACCCAAGTGCAGCATCAGGATTTTTTAAATCCTGAACTTTGATGACAGATGGCTTGTTGTGGCCATCATAAAAGCCAAAATCAAAGTTTGTCAACCTGTAGTTCAAGTGTTTCAGAGTTAAAAGTTTTTGCTCTATCAACAAATTGAACACAAGTTTAATTTCATAACCCCCAACCCCTTCAAGGATATCATGCATGACATCAGGTGCAGCATTGTCAGTTACATGGTAAAGCTGTAACTTGTTAAGCGAATACTCCCTCTTCATTCCAGTTGGGTTGTGTAGAAGTGAGTCTGAGTGGTAGTTAGCCTTATTGCGCATGGATAAAGGATCCCCAGCTGTTTGTACCCTCAAAGCTTCTCTGTAAACCCGACACCACCACCACCACCACTGACACACACTATTGCCTACAAAGCTTTCCATGTAACCCAGGATGCCATTTAGTCCAAGATTATCCTCACAAACCTTTGCCACTCCAGCTTTCACACTCCCTTAAAAATGTGGGATTGCAATATGAAATAGAAATGGCATTAATTCCCAATACGAAACACCATCAATGTACCAAAATGCAAACTATGCTTTATTTACTTTAGGAATTCTCTTATTTAGTCAAAGCTGTTTAACTGATTTCTCTAAAATCTACACCCTCAAAAGCGGGGATGAAGTCACTCAGATTCCCTTCAAAAAGTGTGTACCTCACACACTCATCCATCTTTCAGAAAAAACAAACATTTTTAAGGTTGTTTGATTTTTTTGTTTTTTAAAAAAACTTCTTTTGAATTATTGCGGTTTCTCTCATACCATCTGGATGGTATGAGTGTTTTCAGGATAGGAGAGAATAGAAAAAAAAAACTTATCTGGAAAGAACAATAAATGCAATGAGCATAAATACAAATGCATCAAACCTAATGAAATGCACATCTGTTGGAGACCACGCTCATGGTGCCCAATTACTTTCCTTTACACAAGCATATTTATGAAAGGATTAATACTGCAAAATCATAATCATTAAGTATGATTTTCCTTAATTCCTTATTTGCTGAATGATCCTGATATATTGTTCTGGGGATAAGCCGAACATCAAGACATGGGTTCTTCCGTAAGTCTACAGGTATTTGCCTTTGTGGCTTATATCATAACACTATACTGGAATATTGAGTTAAACCAGAGGGATTGTCTATGCTGATCTCAGAATTCCAGGGGGAGAGTTTCATCTGATCTGAGTTCAATCGTCTGTCATGATCAACCTTGCATAATCAGCAACAGATGGACCAGTGCAAAATCAGCAGTAGCACACTACTGATTTGGTGTGCCGTGAACTTGTGTTGCCAAGTTTTGTTTTTTTTTTTGTTTGTTTTTTTTTTACAAATAGCTTTAAGCTATTTGTTCCATTCCTTTTGATGTTGATCTGGTTCAAATAAGATTGTTCCATTCCCAAAACGTAAAAGTTCCATTCTATTAGATTTTGCTATGGTCTAAATCTGGGATCCCCAATCCTGGTCCTCAAGGACCGGTGTCCTGCAGGTTTTCCAAGTGTCCCGCTGCACTACACCTGATTCAAATCAATGTGTATTTAGCAGACATGAGCAGAGCTTGTCTGAGTCAGGTGTGTTCCAGCAGGAACACTTGGAAAACCTGCAGGACACCGGTCCTTGAGGACCATGGTTGGGGACCCCTGGTCTAAATTATACAGTTCCATTCACTGTGATATTTATGGTGGCCCTGGAGTGTCACAGCAAAACAAAAGCCACAACACAACACATTAAGCCACAACCGAAGTGATATTTCTTTTTCCTTCTTCTTTCCCCCCCCTTTTTCTCAGGACCACCTTGATGGAACTTACATCTGAAGTGAGCAGTGACATACGTAACATCACGGTGGGTCAGCCAATTTAAGTCCTTACAGATTATTAGCGCGATATCGTTTAAAAAAGTCTGAGAAGTAAATAAAACACAGACAGTTAAAAATAAAATTATAGTTTATTTTAGTTTTACCAATCATTGTCTCAACTGTGATACGTACACTAATCCCTTAAAATATGTTTATTTCTCTGTATTGCATTTTATTATTTCTGTGTTGCATATATATCCAATAAAATTAAAAATTAAGTAGGCTATCTTTAGTTTCTCGTCGCTCGAATTGCTCGTCGTCTCAATTGCGTCATGTCTCCAATTCATTGATCTATTTTGACCTGTTTAGAGACCATCAATGCTCACTAATTTTCAGTATGCAGTGTAAACAGTTACTGTTTTACTACACATTTGGGTGCGGCTGATGTAGAGCAACATTCCGGCAGAATTTTACATTCCAGTTGAACTTATATTGAACCTGTCAAAAATAAGACACCAGTATATATGGTTACCCTGGAATCAGTAAAGATCTGTTTTTTGTTTTGCTTTTATGCATCCCAGTTTTTCCACAACCAAGGTTTTCCGTTTCTGGGTACTTCATCATGACAACAGGCTGGTTAATAGGTACTTGGGTTGACTGGCTTACTGACACCATCACTCTTGTAACTTGACATCAGCAGGGGCTGCAACTGGATTTGCATCATCAATGCCACATTTCTGGAAGAAATGTTCAAAAGACTGTAATAAGTGACTGAGGACCTGGAAATTCAACTACACAGGAATAATAGTAGAAAAGACACAGCATTATTGGAGCCAGGGGATGAGTAATGGCAATGTCATGAGAATCAGGCAATTGTTGGTGTCCAGAGGCAAACAGTACTTACCAAGGCGACAGGCATGGTTCGAGGTCCAGAGGCAAGGCATTGGTCAACATCCAGAAGTCCAGTACAGGCATAAAAAATCTAATTAGAGCAAGGCAAGAGGGGAAATCTGATAATCAAAACTGGTTGGCAATCTTGAAGTCAGTCAGAGAATGCAGGATTTCAACTAGGTAGGAAGCTGTGCTGATAACCTGGCTGATAATGAGGTCAGGTTATATTGTGTGGAGACCAGGTGGCAATTTGGGAAATCCAGGCGGAATGAGTTTTCTGATTGTCAGACTGGAAACCATGGCAAGAAACAGAGTGGCAATCAGATGATTACAGGTGAACTGAATCCACTGATTAGCCCAGGCAGAGCAGAGCAGAGAACATGACAAAGACACAGTTCCATTTTTGTTGCTATGTTTTAAACGATACAGTTCCATTCCGTTTGATTTTGCAGTCCTTAAAACATCAAATTTCCATTTTGTTTGAGGTTGTCATGGTCCAAACTATGTGCCTCAATTCAGGGTATGCACACTCTGTAGTGGGATGACTGCGTAGGCTACAAAGTGTTGTTCCAAGTTTTGATGCATATGGAATGTCATATATGTATATATGAAATGATATATACATATATATATATATATATATATAATATGCTTGCTCTCAGCGGAGGTGGACGCTATTTCCTTTCTCTCCCTCCCTCCATTTCTGTCCTGCTACTTTGTCCTGTCTGTCTCGGAGCCTCCAGACTGCACCCCCACGAGGCACAGTGTGGTGGTACCTGTTTTTGGCCCTCTACCCTGATTCCTATTGTTCCTCTGTTCTTATCTGTTGAAAGGCGGTACTGGATAAAGCTTGGACAGGTTGAACTTTAATTTTGAATTTCCCCTCAGGGATAAATGAGGTATTCTTGATATATATATATATATATATATATATATATATATATATATATATATATATATATATATATATAAAATAAGAATTTTCCCTCTGTTACTTCCTAACCCAGGACTGGCCACCATACTGTGACATAAACCTTTCAGTGCCTGTGTTGGACAGGTATTTCAGTGGTGAGGACACCAGGCTGGATTTCCGTCTCAGCAGGGAGGCCCTGGGAGTACTGCTTGGTCTCCTCCAACAAGAAAGAAGACACAGATAGGATGCCACAATTGAAACCCTGGTTTTTCTTTTTTTTTTTTTTTTTTTGATGGCCTCTATGGCATCATACAGGGTGGTCTCCAGGGTTTTGGAATACTTCTTTCCACTGTCTACTGCATCCACAGAGTCACTAAGGAGGTGGTGGCCCTTTGTCATCAGGTCATCTGTTTCCCAACATCCCAAGAAGATCTGGAAGCAGTGTTTCAAGGATTTGCAGGGCTGGCAAGACACCAACCTTTTACAAAAGCTGCAGGTGCCATGGACTGCTGCCATGTCATTATAAAGGCACAGAGTGGCCCTGATGGTTACTGTAATAGAAACGGCAAGCTATTTCCATCCATTATTCTGCTAGCTCTCTGTGACCATCAGGGCGCAGCCCACTGTATGGAATATCAGTGTACCCTTCTCCAGGGCACTTAATCTTGGCTGGCAGTGGGTACCCTTGCCTTTAGCAGTCACTCCCCCTCATCACCCCCTAGAAAAGACCACTGTGAGGTGTGGGAGCCCAGAGCTTCAATCACCACCATTCCCAAAAGCACGCTCAAATAGTGGGGGTGCTTTTGGGATGAAGAGCAGGTTCCGTGCCATCTTTCTGCATGCGCTGGAAGTACACCACACTTTGCACCATACGTGAGTTAATTGCACACCGGATGATTGTTTTTCCAATAAACTATACAAGGATTTGTTATGGATTCAGAGGATGCAGGGGAGATGGAGTTGGACGTAGACAGTGGTGCAGCCTGGCGGGACCAACTGTTAGCTGAGGTGTCTGCCCTGGAGGAAGTGCTCCTGGACCACCAGTGTTTATAGAGGTAAATTAAAGAACAGGTGTTGCAAAGGCCTAATGACAGTTCCCATATGATAATGTCCCTTTATGAAAATAGTGACATGGCAGCCATTGACTTTGCCACCCTGCAAACCCAACCAGTGGATGATGCGGTATAGCACCCCAAAGCCAGGATTTCAATTGTGGCATCCCAATCCACAAACACTGCCAGGACCTCCCTGATGGGTTATTGTAAATAGTTGTCTGTTTGGATTTTTTTTATATTTATGTAAATAAAACATTCATAAACATTTTCAACAGAATTTTTTTTTTTTTTTTGCTGCAATTTTCTCCAGGAGGGAGAAAAGGCTGTCCATCGTCTCTCTGCCGCTTTCCTCTCTTCTGCCTCTCTCTGCAGCCTCATGTCCTCCTGAATGAGGTCCACCAGCTCCTCACTGGCCTTCCTCTTCCTTGGGCTGCTCTCTGTCTCTGCTTGGGGATTTTCCTCCTCCACCAACTGGCTGTCCACTGCTGAACTTGACCCTGGCCTGTCATCATCAATTTAAGCAATTACAACAAGGGGCTTGGTGGAAGGCTTCTGTCCCAAAACTTTGCCCATGAGGACAAACCAGGGCCATGTTGCAGCAGTGGGCTTCCCTGACACACCTTCTCCAGTCCCTGGGTACTTGCAGTCCTAAAGCAGAAAAACATTACTCATAGCAGTCAACAAAGGCATGAGTATTCATACATGAAATACTTACGCATTTGTTAATGAATGAATGAACGATTATAATAGTTCATTAATTTATTCTCCGTACGATTTAGTTCGATAAAGGGTCACGGGGAGCTGGTGCCTATCCCAACAGTCTTTAGGTAAGAGTCACTAATAGTTGGGCAAGTTAAATTACTGTCTTATCATTACGTTACAGACGTTACCATAACAACGCGTTAATCAATGACTTTTGACAGGTGAATGAGAGAAACTCGCAGTAGGCGGAGGCCAACTATTGAAGCCAACATAATATAGTTCCTAACTTAAGCATATTTAGCAGGTTTTGTATAAAAAAAAAAAGCAACATTTGTTATAAAATGTTTACCATGTAGGACCATGGTGGGATGCTGCAGGAACTGGCCTCCTTGCTGTTTAATCCTTAAATATTGGACTGTATTTGTATGTATAAAATAATTTATTGAATGATCGCTGAACACAGATTTCTTAAACAAAATTTATGTAAAAAAAACACAAAGCTCTAAACATTTTAATGTAGGAAATGGATATATTTAAAAAATCAACATTTCTCCATAGCTATATTTACTTCTGTGTATTTATTAACATTTCATCCATTAAAAAAACGTTTTTAATGGCATTTATATTGGCTAATACGGCATATAAATAAATGATCCTGCTCTCCTGATGCTGTTAGATGTCGGACAGTTCACCGTGCATGACTAAATAGCTGCTGACAAATTGTACAATTTGCCTAGTAAACATCTTCATTGCTGCAGCCATGGATGCGCCTCTTCCACGTCTGTTTGGCAAGTGCTTTTGAATCTAAAGATGTAGAGTAGGCCTATCAAGCACAGTAGATAATTTCAAGGCCATTTAAAGGCGCAGGTCTTCTGATAAGAGCAGCAATGTAGGCAACCATGACTACTCAACACACAGGCGTCGGGGCGGAGGCTGGGACCTATCCCGAAATTACGTTTTTACTATTTTCTGTGTATTAATTGATTTTTTTTTTTTTATTGAGTGTTGATGTGTGTGACCGACATGTGTAGGCTGTTTGAAAGTTATGAAAATACAGAACAAAGTGCATCCCGTATTGGCTCAATCCAAGATGCGTTTGTCAACCCTTCTTGCAGTAGTTTTTCTCCCGCGCACAAACTTACAACAGAATTGCCGTTATTGTCCCCTTTTTTGTCTCGGGTAGAAACTCACCGGAGCACTTCCGCTGCGAGATTGAATATTTAGTGTTTTCTTGTTGCAGCTGTTTTCGTTTATGCAGTGCTTTTCTATATTCTCATTTGCAGCACGTGTTTATAATTTTTTTTATTTTGCAGTACGTTTTTGGAGTTTCAGCGCTCTTCTTCACATGCAGCGTTTCCTGCTCGCATTTCTTTTCTTATATGCAACTGTTTTGCCATATGAAGCGCATTTGAACCTATCTGCAGCCGTTTTTCTGTATGAAGTGTGTTGCACCTGTCGGCCACCGTAGATCAGCCACATAAACAGCAAGTAACTAGCTCCTGTTATGATCTCACAAACACACAGGGTTTGATGTGCACTGTTTAAATCCAAGTTCCTTCATGAATTCTGTGTGCATTTTGCCCCAACAGTGTGGAGACCATTTTCGTCCATAGATTGATTTTTTCAGTTTGCACACTAGGTGTTGTATGTATCCTTGTGGTTATTCCATGTAGATTTCTTCTTCCAGGTGTCCAAAACGTCAAAATTCCAATCCATTTGAGGTTGTCATGGTTTACACGAAAAAGTTCCAGTCCGTTTGAGGTTGCCGTGGTTTACACGAAACAGTTCCATTCCGTTTGAGGTTGTCGTGGTTTACACGAAACAGTTCCATTCCGTTTGAGGTTGCCATGGTTTACACGAAACAGTTCCATTCCGTTTGAGGTTGCCATGGTTTACACGAAACAGTTCCAGTCCGTTTGAGGTTGCCATGGTTTACACGAAACAGTTCTATTCCGTTTGAGGTTGCCGTGGTTTACACGAAACAGTTCTATTCCGTTTGAGGTTGCCATGGTTTACACGAAACAGTTCCATTCCGTTTGAGGTTGCCATGGTTTACACGAAACAGTTCCATTCCGTTTGAGGTTGCCATGGTTTACACGAAACAGTTCCAGTCCGTTTGAGGTTGCCATGGTTTACACGAAACAGTTCCATTCCGTTTGAGGTTGCCATGGTTTACACGAAACAGTTCTATTCCGTTTGAGGTTGCCATGGTTTACACGAAACAGTTCCATTCCGTTTGAGGTTGCCATGGTTTACACGAAACAGTTCTATTCCGTTTGAGGTTGCCATGGTTTACACGAAACAGTTCCATTCCGTTTGAGGTTGCCATGGTTTACACGAAACAGTTCCATTCCGTTTGAGGTTGCCATGGTTTACACGAAACAGTTCTATTCCGTTTGAGGTTGCCATGGTTTACACGAAACAGTTCTATTCCGTTTGAGGTTGCCATGGTTTACACGAAACAGTTCTATTCCGTTTGAGGTTGCCATGGTTTACACGAAACAGTTCCATTCCGTTTGAGGTTGCCATGGTTTACACGAAACAGTTCTATTCCGTTTGAGGTTGCTTTGAATATAACGACACAGTTCCACTCCGTTTGATGTTGCTCTCACTAAAATGACACAGTTCCATTCCGTTTGATGTTCATCTGGTTTAAATGAGACAGTTAATGTTGCTAAGTTTCAAACGAAACAGTTCCATTCCGTTTGAGGTTGTCGTGTTTACACGAAACAGTTCCATTCCGTTTGAGGTTGCTTTGAATATAACGACACAGTTCCACTCCGTTTGATGTTGCTCTCACTAAAATGACACAGTTCCATTCCTTTTGATGTTCATCTGGTTTAAATGAGACAGTTAATGTTGCTAAGTTTCAAACGAAACAGTTCCATTCCGTTTGAGGTTGTCGTGTTTACACGAAACAGTTCCATTCCGTTTGAGGTTGCCGTGGTTTACACGAAACAGTTCTATTCCGTTTGAGGTTGTCGTGGTTTACATGAAACAGTTCCATTCCGTTTGAGGTTGCCATGGTTTACACGAAACAGTTCCATTCCGTTTGAGGTTGCCATGGTTTACACGAAACAGTTCCATTCCGTTTGAGGTTGCCATGGTTTACACGAAACAGTTCTATTCCGTTTGAGGTTGCCATGGTTTACACGAAACAGTTCCATTCCGTTTGAGGTTGCCATGGTTTACACGAAACAGTTCTATTCCGTTTGAGGTTGCCATGGTTTACACGAAACAGTTCCATTCCGTTTGAGGTTGCCATGGTTTACACGAAACAGTTCCATTCCGTTTGAGGTTGCCATGGTTTACACGAAACAGTTCTATTCCGTTTGAGGTTGCCATGGTTTACACGAAACAGTTCCATTCCGTTTGAGGTTGCCATGGTTTACACGAAACAGTTCTATTCCGTTTGAGGTTGCCATGGTTTACACGAAACAGTTCCATTCCTTTTGAGGTTGCCATGGTTTACACGAAACAGTTCTATTCCATTTGAGGTTGCCATGGTTTACACGAAACAGTTCTATTCCGTTTGAGGTTGCCATGGTTTACACGAAACAGTTCTATTCCGTTTGAGGTTGCCATGGTTTACACGAAACAGTTCTATTCCGTTTGAGGTTGCCATGGTTTACACGAAACAGTTCCATTCCTTTTGAGGTTGCCATGGTTTACACGAAGCAGTTCTATTCCGTTTGAGGTTGCCATGGTTTACACGAAACAGTTCCATTCCGTTTGAGGTTGCCATGGTTTACACGAAACAGTTCTATTCCGTTTGAGGTTGCCATGGTTTACACGAAACAGTTCCATTCCGTTTGAGGTTGCCATGGTTTACACGAAACAGTTCTATTCCGTTTGAGGTTGCTTTGAATATAACGACACAGTTCCACTCCGTTTGATGTTGCTCTCACTAAAATGACACAGTTCCATTCCTTTTGATGTTCATCTGGTTTAAATGAGACAGTTAATGTTGCTAAGTTTCAAACGAAACAGTTCCATTCCGTTTGAGGTTGTCGTGTTTACACGAAACAGTTCCATTCCGTTTGAGGTTGCCGTGGTTTACACGAAACAGTTCTATTCCGTTTGATGTTGCCATCATCAAAACGTCAAAGTTCCATTCTATTAGCTGTGGTTATGGTACAAATGGGGCTGCACGGTGGCATAGTTGTTAGCACTGTGGCCTCACAGCAATAAGGTCACTGGTTCAATCCTTGGCTGGAGCAAGGTTTGCATGTACTCCGACATGTACTCCAAGGTTTGCCGGGTACTCCAGCCTTCTCCCACTGCCCAAAGACATGCATGTTAGGGTAATTGGTTACTCTAATATATGCCATTAGGCGTGAGTGGTTGTTTGTCTCTGTGTCGCCCTGTGATGGATTGGTGAGCTGTCCAGGATGTACCCTGCCTTTCGCCTAAAGACTGCTGGAATAGGCGCCAGCTTCCCCACGACCCTTCATTGGATTAACCAGTTAGGAAAATGAACGAATAAATCCTGAAAATTGCTAAATGTTTACTTTCACTATGAACTTAATGACTTCTCACTGACTGAGTAGTCGTCGGTTATTTCCGTCCAAGCAATTTCATGGGTCAGGAGATAAGAAAAACATACTGTAAAACAGTATAGTCAAAGTAAAACAACAGGGTGTGTCCACTCATTAGCTGTGTCTGCACACTTGGAAGTGCGTACCCATTTAATTAAACAGATCTGACACAAGTCTTGTGCTGTGTTTCAATTCAGCGTCTGCACACTTCAAAGTTCGGCTTCATTGGCTGCACACGTCATAGTGGCACGCCAAGTGCCGTCCCAATATAAAAGCTACTTCCAATCCTCCCTTCTAGTCCACACTTTGTTTGGCTCCAGATTAGCTTGAAACAAAGACTACAAGCGGTGCATCCTATGCGCCCTCTCTTATCCCAGAATTCATTGTGCCCTGATAGAAAAGAATGAGCAGCAGAGTGCCGGTGTAGGTGCCAGTTTATTTATATTATGTATGTACACATATTTGTGTGTTTATATACAGAAAAAAAGCAACCGGCCTTTTGAAAACAAGCCCAAAGAACCGCAACCCGCGACTGATAATATTTACAAGCAACTTAAAAAAAAAACAAGCCCAAAGTTGCTCATAACAAATGGACCAGGCAACACTGCGATAGGTTACTGTTTTCAAACTTGATTGCATCTGAAATGATTCACCATTAATTTCCATCTGTAAATATGAAATAAATCGACTTGCATGAAATTTGCTGTGTGAGCGAAATGCAGTAGCCTACAGTGACTGCTGAATGTGGGATGGGGGTGGGGGGTACTGTTTGTTGGCGAATAAAACAACGTAGGCTACTTTGTTTGTTTTATTACCTTTCTTCGTCATTTTCTTGCTCAGCATCAATATTTTAGCTGTCTTTGAACTGTTGTATAAAAGCTATGCCTATATCATATTGGAGTTGGTAATGTTGTACTCCATCATTAACAGTTATTCATTGTCAAGGCTAATAGAATGGTATACATATTATATTTGTGTGTGTGTATATATATATATCTGTATGTGTGTGTGTGTGAAATGAAGCCTTTTGTACGAACATTTGAGACGAGTTCTTTGAAACTATTTTTCTGAAACTTATAATGAAAAGACAATAACTTTTTATCTTTTTGTATAGAATAATATAGATAATATAGAATATAGAATAGAATATATAGAATAGAGTTCATACGTACATTTTTTTTCTAAAGATCAAGACATGAAATATACATATATATATATTTCATATATATACTGTTATACTATATATATATACTGTTATACTATATATATATATATATATATATATATATATATATATATATATATATATATATATATGCTGTTTATATATATATATATATATATATATATATATATATATATATATATATATATATATATATATATATATATATATATACTGTTTATACATTTGGCTAAAATTGGATAACACCTCAAAGAAACTGGATTGGCTTAACAAAAACCATTGTTAGCTTTGCAAGGTGTTTTTGTTGTCTCTTAATTTCTTGGAGTTTACAGCATTGCATTATATATATATATATATATATATATATATATATATATATATATATATATATATATATATATATATATATATATATGTGTGTGTGTGTGTGTGTGTGTGTGTGTGTGTGTGTGAAATGAAGCCTTTTGTACTAACATTTGAGACGAGTTGTTTAAAACCATTCTTTCAAGTATTCTGAAACTCATAATGGAAAGACAATAACTTTTTATCTTTTTGTCTGACATGCTTTTATACTGCGTGCGCAGGATAGAGTTCATACATACATTTTTTTTTCTAAAGATCAAGACATGAAATTTACATATATTTTAAATATATACTGTACATATAACTATATATATATATATATACACACACACACATTTATGCACAGAAACAAAAATTTAATGGCAGTTTATCATGTTAAAAATGAAAATTTAGAGCTAAAAGTAAGAAAAGAAAAAAAGGGTTTGGCTAATAATGGATAACCCCTCAAAGGAACTGGATTGGCTTAACAAATACCATCGTTAGCTTTGCAAGGTGTTTTTGTTGTTTCTTAATTTCTTGGAGTTTACAACATTGCATTGTAATTATTTTACCAATATTCCATAAATTGCCTACCTCTCTCAGATCAGCCAGATCAGCTTTCCTCTCTGTCGGCGAATGCTTTACGAACATTGGCCAAAGTGAATTTGCTGACGCCAAATGTGCTGACGTTTGCCTTTCAAGCAAACATCAGCATGCAACCGCGCAACGCAGCGCGCAACCCTCCTCCACTTGTAACACCCTCTCTTAATGTTTTTGCCGGTGTAAATAAATAAAGCCCTTGGCAGCTTTGCACACTGCATAACATAAATCCCAGTTTTCAGTTTAAGTTACCATTCAAATGAAAATGTTCTTAGGTGTGAAGGTGTGAATCTGAAATCTTAATATTGGAATATGAATTGTTCAATTTGAACCTGAACATGACTGAATTGCTTTAAAAATCTAAATATGAATGACTGTATTAAAATTAAATTCAAATTAAACGATTCAAATTCCAAAATAAAGATTTAATTTTAAAGAATTAAAGAATCAGCAGCTGCATCAGGCAAAGGAATACCAGAGGTTCATCAGGCTCTGACATCCACTGAAAACATTAAATACACATTTATACTATCAAATATTTTTTATTAATTTATTTTTTAAACAAATAACATCCACATTTGCCCAGTAGCACCAGGCTATCTTTACATTAATGCTGCTGTTTCTTTTACTGAGGCCTTGTCTGTTTAAGGATGTATGACTCCAACTAAATGAATTTTATAATGTAGTTTATAATGTAGTTAATATTATCTCTAGTTTACAAGCAGGAATTAAACTCAAGTGAGCTAATAAAGCCATAACCAAAGGATGACACTTAAAATTCAATGAAAATTGTTACTTGCAAACAAAACCTAATAGCTGCAATAAATAAAAAAGGAATTAAATAAATACGGGCTATGTAAATACAAGGTTACTGGCGGCATCAAAGACTAGGAGCTGACTCCTGTTAGCTAACCACTACCACAAGCTTGTTAGTTACACAACAAATGAACTTAAACTGGCCAAATTAAATAACACAGCTGATTTAATTTGCTGCAGAATATTCAGCCAATGACTCACAACGCCCAAAACTGTAGTCATTTCAGCCGTTTACCTGAGAAAATGCTTCCAAAACACCAAGAATGAATGACGGTCAATGGTGGAACTGTTGGCATGTGGGAATTATCGGTAGCTCCATGAACCACGTAGAGTCTATGGAAGTGTCGCCACTCCCATTGGAGCACGCTGCTGATACCTACCTACACCGGAAGCAGATTTTATTTTTTTAGATGGGGATTTACCTGCAGAATTTACCCACATATTATTATATTATGTATAATAAAATGTATATGTAAAATGTATTATGTAAACATAGTGAAAGGAGCTTCAGAGAAAGCCTCACTTTTACGCGCCATGGTTGTGCTTGATAAAGGCCCGGTAGTGAAAATGGAGAAGCGGTAAGTGTATTCTTTATATTTTATTTTTTATCATCTTCTGACATGCCAAAAATTAACATCACAAATCCACAGATGGTTAAGAAGCCACAATATATTTCTGTAATTGATCAGGATCAGAATTAGTATCACTTTATATCACCATGTTTGTGCAAACAAACAAGGAATTTTACTCCGGCTAATTGCTCTCAGTTGTACTTACATTAAAAAAAAAAAAAAAAAAGTCAAAGAATAAGCAAGAAACGAGAGAAAGAGTTACATGATAAACATAAATAATGATAACAACGAAATGCCGTGATTAGGGTGGGATGAAAAAACGGTTACCAAGAATGGCCCGCAATGATTGCATTCAGGTAGGGAATGCAGTCGGATTGTACAGTAGAACCTTCCTCTGTAGACAACATAACTTGGTCTTGGTTGGTTTAACCTTTAGTTGGGAAAACTAACTACTAGTAAGACATGTATTTCAACATTACTATCAGGTTGCAAAATTATTTCAGAGAATCTTGATATTCCAAATTGCAATAATCTTTACAAAACCTGACTGGTTGCTGATTGACTTCTTCAACAAAGCAACACCAAATGTTTTGCAGCCTACATGTTATTACACTGTATAATATATAGCAAATCTGCAGCTTATGTCAAGATGACCAAGGGCAATAATTTCACACCATTTTAATCATTTAAATTTATTCCATTCAAAGACACAATACAAGGACTGGGGGTGTGTCTCTTTTTTTTTTTTTTCTTGTCCAGCATTTAGGCAAGCAGAATGATGGTCTGGGTGCTGTGTTCTGCTGAGCAAATTTTCTCTGCCAAGGGAAGCTTTATAGATATAATGATCCCCTTGACTTCCTGAATTTTTATTTTATTTCTATATTTATTTTGTATTGTTGTTTGAATTGTAGAGTTTGTACTGCTGGACCAGAGAGGACAGACAAAAGACAGAAAGAGAAAGGAGAAAAAACACCTCATAAGAAAAGTGAAAGCGATAAAGGGAGAGAAAAGGGAGAGAAAAAAAAACAACTAAAAAATAACCCAAAAACAAAAAGAAAGAAAACAACCTACAGATGTATACATACACACATACAGGCACACACATACATATACACACACATACACACGCATACATACATATACATATACACACACGTATACACACATAATATATATATATATATATACACATATATATACATATGTACACATACATACATACATATACACACACACCTCTATGCACACACATACACACACATACATACGTACAAACATATACGCACTTGCCAGTATTAACACATATACATACACATACAAGCCAACTTTAGATCATAGTAACTAAACTATGAATCTAAAAAGTTAAATATAAATGAGAAACAAACAGAAATGAGAAAACTAGCTGCTGTTAGTGAATAAAACTGCGTGACGACTCGGTGACTGTGTCACATGCAGAACATGCAGAGTGGAACGTGTTCCGGAAAAGGTGATCATGCCAGTGTGACCCTTCCCACACAAAGGCAAGAGGCACGCCAGGAGTACCCCCGAGACCAGGGCCATCGGCAGCCACCCCCAGGCGCAGACCCCAACCGCCCCACCCCGGAGCCAGCCATGCACCGACCCAGGAGGAGGCAGAGGGGGGTCCCAGCCAGAGTCCCCCGCAGTCAGGGGGAACAGGCCCCAGCAGGCCCGGACCAGCGAGGACCGGCCCCGCCGGGCACCGGCCACCCAGGGCAGACAGAGCGCGGGCCCCACGGCCCCAAGAGCCCAGAAGCAACCCCCCACCCCCGCAGGCAGAGGGCCCAGCCCACACCGACGGAGGGCCGGGATCCCCAGACCGCCACCGAGCGGCAGCCAGGCCGCACCCCAGCGCACCAGCAGTGTCCCCCGAGCACCAAGACCCTCCACGCACCCACGCACGCACGCACGCACACACACACACACACGCACACACATGTGCACACACACACATGCACCCACCCACCTACCCACACCCACACGCATCCAAACTTCCTCCTTAAACACATCCTATACACCCATTCTCTTACACACGCTCAAACTCACACTCTCCTACCCCCGTTCTTTATACACACACACCCCCTCACACACACATCCCTGCTCCCTCTATAATCACCCATTCTTCCATACACGCATACCCCACTCTACACACACACACACACACACACACCTCCCTACACCCCTCTATCCACATTCACACTCCTCATTGTACACCCACCCTATCACTTCCCCGTACCACCAACATAACCCCACATACACACCCCCACCCATCTGCATACACCCCCCCTTCCTCCTATCCCAGCGGCCATCCACTTTCCTAAATTCTTTCACCCTGATCCCCCCACCCCCCCCCTACCCTAACATTCATTCACCACTTCATCCATTGGCTCATGCACGCCCTCACCTTTCTTTCCCAACGTGTCCCCTGTGAGATACCCCCGGGGGAGCAGGGGATAGGAGGGCCCCGATCAGGGCCCCACAACTACCCCCCACCCCTGTCAATGCCCCCCCACCACTCCACACATACAGCCGATCCAGCACCACCCAGGGCCAGCAGCAGTCCCACCCCCGCCAGGCCAGCCCAGACCCAGGCCCCCTGAACAGCACCACTCCCCCGCCCAAACTCCTCTGGCACAGCCCCAGAAATAGGGGCGTGGCAGGACCCCATCGACACCCCCTCCCTCCCAGCTTATGAATGATTGTGAAGTGCGTGTTGTTTGCAGTTAAAATTGGGAAGAAGTAACCACATCATGTTGGGAGCGGGACCACCAAAGCAGCCCCGCCCACCGCACACTGCATGGCCCGCCCCCCAAAATATGTCCATGTGTTGTCAGTGTGTGTTTTTTGTGTTATGTTGACTAAGTGTAATTAAAACTGGGAGGTGAACCGATGCTGGGTGCAGCGATCGAAACCACCTTGATGGCCTCTCTCACCATCCAGATCAACGTGTCCACCTCCCAACGCCCTGCCTGTGTGTGGTGGAAGAAGGGAAGGAGGGGAGTCCGGGGATTTAGGTCCCGAGGGAAGCGCGCCTCCCTCAAGAAGATGAGCCACCTGCGGCACGAGGCACGTCCCCCATTCCCGGGGCCCCCGAAGGCCAGGACAGGCCAAGGGCAGCTGCCCCAACAACCAGGGCCCTCAGCAACCCCAATAAAGGAGCCGCCACCGGCCCCAGAAGGCACCAACGAACCACATGCAAAAGTGGGGGGGGGGGCAAAGAAGAGGAGGGGCGGGAGAAGGAGAGACAGACCAAGGGCCCACCGCCCCCACACCCCTAGGAGACGCCCCCACCCAGAGACACGTTGCATTCCCTTCTCCTTTACACACCAACACATTCACACCCCCTCACCATCAGCCTGGTATACACACACATCTACACACACACACACACCTACAGACCCACACATACATCTATACACATACACACCCATTCTAACAGATACACGGCCAAAAGATTAGTCCACCTCCAAAACCCTACATCCCACTCACCCCCCTGCCCATCACAAAACACCCCTTCTCATTCTACCTACCCTAGAACAAACCACCACAACTCCCCACTTCTCTCACTGAAGTCCTACCCCCTTCATAATCATGACCCTTCACCCCCCTATACACCTACATACACATGCACCCCCCCCACTCCCCCCTACACACGGGCCACTACCCCCCATACACATGCATCTCAATACTCCTCTATATACACACCCCTATCTCCCATGCATTTAACACCAGATTATCCACACACAAGCCCTTACTCCCTCCCACACACACACACACACCACCCACTCCTTCATCCACAACCCCAACCCCCCACACAATCATGTACTATCACACTCCCCAAAACCTCCACCCCCACACCTACATGCCCTAACACACTCCCCCTTACACACAACCCTACCCCCCACAAACTCATGCTCCACTACACTCCCCATAAACCCCCCACATATAAACCACCACACACCTCCTACACCCCACACACTCATGTACTATCATAGTCCCCTAAACCTCCATCCCAACACCCCTCACACACTCCCGCATACACACACCCCTCACCCCCTATACCTTCATGTACCACTACAATGTACACACCCCGCATATACACCACCGCACTCCCTCATACATACACCCCCACACATACATGCCTCAACACACTCCCACATACACGCACCCCTACCCCCCATACATTCATGTACACTACCCCCCCCCCCCGCCCCCACTGCAGCAGCAGGTCCAGGTCAGCCCAACCCCCCCACGACAGGGCCGACCCCCCATCCCCGAGAAGCAGGGGACAGCCCCGGGCACCGGAGGCCAGGACCCGCACCCCGCCCACCCCGCAGCGGCACGGCCACCCGTCACGGAGCCAATACCCGCCGATCCAGCCCCCGCCAGCGACCTCGCCCCACCGCCGAAAGGCAACTCCAACCATTGATCAACCCAAGGCCTCCCGCCAGGTCTGGAAACCTAGCCCCCCCAGTAATGAAGCAGCCAAGATCCCCGTCCAGGGGTCCACCCCAGACCCATAGCCACCTGAGCCACCCAGCCACTCCCCAGCCCCGAGCGGGATGAGGTCACACTCTCCCCCCTACACTAAGTGATGGAGCTGATCACAGGAGACCAGAGAGAGTGAAATTCAACTGACTGATCCTTTGAGGAGGCAGACATCATTTCCATGCTGATGTAATCTAATAACAGATTTCTAAACTGCTGGATACACAGATTCTGTTTGCTTTTCCAGTTCACAGGGATAGTTTTCTTTGCAATGCACAGGCTGCTGAGGATTGGTTTTGCTAAATTAAACCCTATGTTATTTTCACCTAAGTGACCCAGTAGGCACAATTTGGGGTTTGCAGGGATATTACATTTAAACCAGTCTGACAGATCTTTACATACCTGGAGCCAGAATCTCTGGACAGGTGGACAAGACCATAAGGCATGGTAGTAGAGGTCAATCATGTTGTCAGTACAGTGTGAGCAGATATGTGAGTGTAACAGACCCATCTTGAACATCCTGTGTCCCGTATAATGAGTTCTGTGTAGAATTTTGAATTGTATTAATTGCATGTTTGAATTCTTAGTCATTTTGAATGGGTTTGAGCAGATTTGTGACCATTCATTTTGATTGAAGTTACTGGATAAGTCTGCTTCCCATTTAGAAGTTGGGAGAGAGATGGAATCTTCTAGCTTCAATAGTAATCTGTATATTTTGGATAGTAGCTTCGGGGCCTTAAGATTTAAGAATTCTGCAACCCTGATAGGTAACTGTAAGTTTAGTTGATCAGTGGTGCATTACTTACTTATGATAGATTTAAGTTGGTGGTATTCTAAGAATTTGGTACTGCTGAATTCATACCGTGAAGAAATTGCATCAAATGGCAGAAAGTTTCCATTTTCTATTATATGTTCTAACTGCTTTACTCCTTTATTCTTCCACCGAGGGAAGTTTATCATCTTTTTGTTTTGCAGGAAGTCAGGATTGTTCCAGATGGGTGTGAGCTTACATGGAATAAGCGCAAACTTGGTTACTTTCAGGAATTCCCACCAAGCCGTTAAACTGGAGCTGATGTTAATCCTTTTAAAACACTTATATGACTTGACAGTTGAGCTGATGAATGGTAAATCAGAGATGACTAAATCCTCACATAATGCTTGCTCAACATCCAGCCATGGCTCATCCAAAGAACTTGGATTAAGCCACTTGGAGATGCATTGCAGCCTATTACATAAGAAATATTGATTAAAATTTGGCAGGTCCAACCCACCTCTGTCTTTGGTCTGTTGTAAAGTTTTTAGACTAATGCGGGATGGCTTGTTTTTCCAGAGAAATCTGGATATGTGGGAGTCTAGTGATTTAAACCAAGTGGAGGATGGTCTGATGGGAAATATTGAGAAAAGGTAATTAACTTTTGGTAAAACCACCATTTTAACAGTGGAAACCCTCCCCATAAGTGATATGGGCAAGCGGTTACACCTTGAGAGGTCATCCTCTACTGTTTTTATTAGCTGATCATGATTTAACTTTATTAATTCGGTTAGTCTGGGAGAGATTATTATACCTAAATAACTAATATTTCCTGACTGTATAGTGGTGTTTTTAAAGTCACAGTTAATGGGCATTGCTGTAGTCTTTAACCAGTTAATAGAATAGTCTGATATTGAAGAGAATGTATTAATTAGTGTGATTGTTTGAGAAAGTGTTGTTTGTGAGTTGTTAAGGAAAAGTAAAATGTCATCTGCGTAAAGACTAATTTTATGTTCAATATTTTTAGCTTGAATTCCTTTGATTTCTGGGTTTTGTCTTATGGCAGCTGCCAGGGGTTCAATAAAAATGGCAAAGAGAGAAAGTGGGCAGCCCTGTCTGGTGCCTCTCTGTAAGCAGAAGTTTGGAGAAGTTTTGTCATTAGTCTTCACACTTGCATTTGGGTTATTGTATAATATTTTTATCCAGTCAATAAATGATGACCCAAACCCAAATTCTTTTAAAGTTGCAAATAAAAGTTTCCAGTTTACACGGTCAAATGCTTTTTCTGCATCTAAAGATATAACTGTGGACTTCAGATTGTGTAGAGTTGAATAATCTATTATGTTAATTAATCTGCGCATGTTAGTGTAGGAATGTCTACCTTTTATAAAGCCTGTTTGATCAGGGTGAATAATGGAAGGGGTTATTTTCTCTATCCTTCTGGCTAGAGCTTTGCTGATTATTTTGAGATCTACGTTTATTAATGAAATTGGACGATAACTGGATGGGAGTGTAGGGTCCTTTCCTGGTTTTAATAGGACTGAAATATTCGCCAAGTTCATATTGGAGGGTATGTTTTGCTTTTCCTTTATTTCTAAAACCATGCTGTAAAAGGTTGGAGCCAGTGTTGTCCAGAATTCTTTGTAGAATTCAGCTGGATAACCATCTGGACCCGGTGCTTTATTATTTGGCATACGGTGGAGAGCTTCATGGAGCTCATGAACTGAAATAGGTGAATCTAGAGCCATTTTATTTTCCTGATTTATTTTAGGAAGATTGATGCTGCTAAGAAATTGGTTAATATTCTCATCTGTTGGATTTATTTGTGATGAATATAATGCTTTGTAAAATTCTTTGAAAGTATTGTTTATCATGTCAGGGTCATGGCTGATATTTCCTTCTGAATCTTTTATAGAGGAAATTGTTGTTTTCTCCTTATTTGCCTTTAGTTGGTTAGCCAGGAACTTTCCAGATTTGTTACCATGTTCAAAATTGTCCAATCGAAGTCTTTGCACCATGAATTGTGTTCTTTTATCTATTATTTCATTAAGTTCTAATTTGGCTTTTCTAATATCATTCAGTGTGTGTTCTTCTGGGGAGACATGGTAAGCTTCCTCTAGTGATTTAATTCTGAGTTCTAATTCTGATGCTCTCAAAGTTTCCTTCTTTTTCTTATGGGAAGAGAAGGATATTATTTTCCCTCTCATTACTGCTTTTCTTGCTTCCCACAGAACACACGCTGAAGTTTCTGGTCTGTTATTGTTTTCTAGATATGAGGACCATTCTCTTTTAAAGTAACTGATAAACTCAGAATCTGTAAGTAATGATGTATTAAATCTCCAGTTTCTAGTGGCTGGCTTACAGTTTTTACTTCTAAGGGTTAATGATACAGGTGCATGATCACTGATGATTATGGGATGGATCTTTATCACTGATATGTCATTCATGAGTGAACTGCTGATTAGGAAGTAGTCTAGTCTAGAATAGGTATGGTGAACTGAAGAGAAGAAAGTGTATTCTCTCAGTGTCGGGTGATGAGAACGCCATGCATCGCAAAGACCAAAATCCTTCATGTACTGTTTAACCGTTTCAGCTGATTTCCAACCTCGATACTTCCCTGATGAACTGTATTTGTCAAGAATAACATTTAAGTCCCCTGCTACAATGATTGTGTTATCTAAGTGATCATAGAGCGAAGTAAAGAGGGAGTGAAAAAAGGAGGAGTCATCAACATTTGGGCCATAAACATTTGCAATAGTTAACTTAACATTTTGAATAGATAATGTAACTATTAAAAATCTGCCTTCTGGATCTGTGATTGTTTGATCAATGTCAAATTTTAACCTTTTATTAATAAGAGTGGCTACTCCTCTTTGTCTGGAATTATAGCAAGCTGAGTAAACATGTGGAAACTGGTCCGTTGAAAGATTTATTGTTGAATTAGATAACTGAGTCTCTTGCAGGAGAACGATGTCTGCCTTCATTTCACACATCTGATTAAGAATTTTTAACCTCTTCTCTCTTGTACCAGCTCCACGCACATTCTAAGAGACAAACCTCAGTGCATCCAAAAACCAACAAAAACGAAGACTATCTGCATATTACAAACCTCAGTGTATCCATAAACCAGCAGAGATGGAGGTTATGTGCATATTACTACAGCGTGTGTCTGTGTGTAACCCACTGCTTGTGCGCCTGTCAGCTGTGTGCGGTACCTGGATCTGCGCGTTAAGTGTCTCTATGTGTGCTTTCCTTGTACTGAACTGTGTGTGTCTGTGTGAATCATGCATAATGTTGTGTTCGATGTTTAATCTTGTGCGTGCGCCATGAAACATATAAATATAGAAGTAGGTGACATTACTGATAAAAGTGAAAGGGTTCAAACAAAGAAAAGTGAAAAGAGAAAAAAGTGACCGTGCCAAAGGAAGAAAATAATGTAAAAGAAACATCCGTGACGAGAACGGTGTAGCAGAGACGGGTGGAGAAAATACTGATAATTAGTTTGAAACCACAGTATTACAAATATGGCATAACTTATTTAAGATTTAAGATTATTAAGGAACATACCAACAAGTCAGTAGAGCCACGTAGTGATGTTTGGGTCGCGGTACAACTGTCCATTGATAAATAATTTATCCACGGCGATGACAGCGCGAGCTCCTTCGGCGATGGATTTTCTCCTGATAGGGAACAAAACTCTCCGCCGATCCAGGATCTCTCTTGGAAACTGGTCATTAACTGCATAATGGAGGCCCCGACGTTCACGACCCTGACTCTTCACCTGCTCCTTTTGTTTGTAGTTAACAAACTTGGCTACGATGGGCTGTGGCCGGCCGGCTCCGGGTTTCCTTCCGCCCAGACGGTGAACTCGGTGAAAGGCGATGTTCCCCACCGTTTCTTCCGGGAGCTTTAGATGAGTCTGGATGAAGTTTTTAACTGTGGTCTCGGGGTCTTCATCTGCTTGTTCTGGAATCCCTGCAAACACCAAGTTGTCCCTCATACTTCTGGCTTGCAGATCCAGCACCGCTTCCTTCATCTTCTTGTTCTCCTCGGAGACTCTGGTCAATCCCTCGGTGAGGGATTTAACCGACTCTCTGAGGACCGCGTTTTCTGTGGCCAGTGTTTCCACTTGCTTCTGGCTGAATTCCAGTGATTCCCGCAAGGCCTGAAACTCTTTGTGGAGAATCTCCACCAGGCTCAGGTGCGCATCGAAACTACTGAGCTTTTTATCGATAGAAATAAGAACATCGGTCGTGTCGTTCCCCGGCGACGAAATGGCTCCGGATGAATCCTCGTTCCGCTGTCTTTTAGCCTGAGATGATGCGGCTGGGGTCGATGTTTGCTTTGGCTTCCCCATGACAACTCTGTCGAAACACTGATCTATGAAGTCCGTCAGGCTGGCCAAATCCTCCTCGTTGTGCTCCAGAATGCACCTTAAAGAGACACTATTTACCTACTTAGGAGAATGTTCAAATTAATTTCAGATTAATTTGGTAAAACGCACACATTAATAAATGAATGAATGAATAGTTTACGTTTGCCTAGTGGGACTCCACCGTCTCAACCTCACTACTTGCCTACAGCATTACGTCACTTACCTACGTCCTCCCCCGTCACTTACCTGCGACCGAGTGTCTCAAGAAGTGCACTAACACTACTTTGCGCACTATGTTTAAGTGCGTAGTGTGTTTACACTGGCATTTAAGCAAAAAACTCGGTGCACTGAAAGTACCCGGATGCTGCCCTAAACCCGCCCATAAATGTAGTGTGGAACGATGGACACTTGGGACACTAAATAGATGCCATTTTGCTGACATAGCGGAAGAGGATGGACTTTCGAGCAATTTTCGAGTGGTGAATAATGGCGGCGATTGAACAAGCTGTGCCCGCGGAGGGAAATATGTATGAAGTTATTCGGTATTATTTGAATGTATACTGCAGCCTGCTGCCTCTCTAATTTACCACTGACAACAGTTATGAATCTGATCATTTGTTCGAGGCTGCTGTCACCAACTCAGTAGAGTTAGCACACGTAAATGTTAGCTATTTTTAGCTGGTGTGCCATTAGATATGATGTACGTGTGATAAATTATGAATGTTACTTGTTCTGGATGTTCATTCACCATTCGTGAAAGTTCCAGATTAAGCATTGTGGTGTATATGACATGAATCTGATCTTAAATATGAAAACAGATTCCGATATGCCGCCAGCTTGGAGGGAACCAACCTGTTTCCATGGTACCGCTGACGCCATATGTCTGCATAACATATATCTTTTAGAAAAAAATGGGAAAATCATGAAACCACATATGCGTGTTAATGTACTTGACATGCCTATACAAGAAGACACTTTATCGGGCAGATTTGAACCATCGACACTGAGCGGGAAGAAAAAATCTAATATGTAGACCTAAATGTGCAAACACACTTGATGTGTAATGTTGCTCTAATTTGCTTCATATGTATGTATGTATGTATGTATGTATGTATATGTCATAAACACACACCCATAATACATTAAGGAATTTTTTTTTATTGTTGCAGGGACAGATGAGGACACCAGGGCCATGATTGCCTGGAGGGTAGTGAATCCCTCATTGTTCACAGGCGAGAGGCATGCCTCTTTGGAGGTTTATAAGTAAGCATAAGTCTTTACATAGTTGTCGACATTAGGTGCTTAATAATTTAAAATGAATGTGAGCAGATCATTATTAATAAACCATAATAATAGAGTGAACACAACTGAAAAATAATGCAATGTACTGTTAACCACATTGTTTTCTTATCTAGGCACATATAACAATTCTTTTTTTAATAATATAAATAACTGCTCAGACAGTGTAAAGTATCTATAATGTACAGATAATCAATGTTTCTGATTGATTTCTGGCCCCCAAACGGAGAAATAATCTAATAATCTCTGGATGCAATGTAAGTTTATTAAATCCATCTTTCAAATGTGCGCTTTCTTCAAACTTTTTGGCAGGCAGAAGAGTCATGTGGTTAAATGCGAGTATGTCACTACCGGTTAGTGCACTACGTCCAGTGTTCCATTTGAGACAACACTTATCCACGATAGTGCGCACTACAGAAAAAGGTGCGCAGTGCGCACTACCCACTACATTCCAGTGCACTAACGAATTGAGACACACTCTTGGTTTGCATCGTAGCTTTCCCTATGACACCTAATGATCCCCCTCATGTTATCCACTGCAACCCAAACCAGTAATGACAACAATAGAATACAATGCATTCAATTCCTCACAGTATGTAAACTTTGATTAGAAGTCTTTCGTTGTCTTTGTACATTGTCCTGTACAATGAATGTCTACATATAAAAAAAGATGGTTGCAAAGTGTTGCCAGTGACAGTGTTTATCTCCAGATAAAAATAAAAATCCAGTCCAATGCATAGAAATCTTAGCATGTCAATGCCAAGTAGAGCCTTGTGATTTATTGTTTGGATTACCCCTAACCATCCAACTCTTATGTTGTGTGGCCATTTACTTTTTGTGCATGGCTGCAGTTTAAATATATACAGTATTAATACCATAATGTAATTACCGTACATTGTCAATTTTTGTAGACACTTACATTTATGTTTCACTTTACAAAATTTATCTTAAAGTCTCCATCAAATTAAATGTTTTGTACTGCAATATACTCATGATTTCAGTTTCTTAAATTTATGTTGTTCTTTATTTATATATAAAACAAATAAATTGGCAAAGACCTTAATGAATGTGAAAATGTTATCAAATGCTTGTATTTTTACTGAAATGGCAAGTAGTCAACATCTTCTCTTGAATGTCAGACAAGTATAAATGGCCAAGAGAATATTTTTTAAGAGCTCATCTTACGAAATGTGAAAATATGACGGAAAACTGCATGCTATGTTAGTGCTCTATGGATAGGTTAACAACGGTTGTCATGGATGCTGCGAGGTAGGGCTGTAATAATATGCTTTTGTCCTGATTTGATTGGATTCAGATTTTTTGGGTGCCAATTTGATTGAAAATGCGATAATGCTATATGATCAGCTTTGCTATAATGTCCAAGAAAACAAGGAAAAAGATCATCAAATACAATAAAAATTACAAATATATAAAGAGTATTGGATTTTTATTCCATGAAATATATTTAGGTTTTTTTTTGTGTAATTACCTGACAATCGTGGTTGTAATACCCAATTTGATATAAAAAAAAAAAAACAAAAAAAAAAAACATAAATCTAGACATAAAAGTTTAAAAACAGTAGGAATGTTTAACATTGCTTGAAACGTTTTTTTTCTTTTTAATCCTCGTGGAAAAGGGTAAAAAGATGTTACATAGCAGGGTAAACTTTCCATAACTTACTATCCCAATTTAGTTTATTCCTCAAAACAATAAGTAAAAAGTAAAAAAAAAAAATTTGCCACTTGACAAATGTAAAACCATCCATCCATCCATCCATCCATCTTCTGGCGCTTATCCGGGGTCGGGTCGCGGGGGCAGCAGCCTAAGCAGGGAAGCCCAGACTTCCCTCTCCCCAGCCACATTTGCCAACTCTGCGGGGGGGATCCCGAGGCGTTCCCAGGCCAGCCGAGAGATGTAATCCCTCCAGCGTGTCCTGGGTCTTCCCCGGGGTCTCCTCCCCGAGGGACGTGCCTGGAACACCTCACCAGGGAGGCGTCCAGGAGGCATCCTGACCAGATGCCCGAGCCACCTCAACTGGTTCCTCTCGATGCGAAGGAGCAGCGGCTCTACTCTGAGCCCCTCCCGGATGACTGAGCTCCTCACCCTATCTCTAAGGGAGAGCCCGGCCACCCTGCGGAGGAAACTCATTTCAGCCGCCTGTATACGAAATCTTGTTCTTTCGGTCACGACCCACAGCTCATGACCATAGGTGAGGGTAGGAACGTAGATCGACTGATAAATCGAGAGCTTCGCCTTCTGGCTCAGCTCCTTCTTCACCACGACAGACTGGCGCAGAGCCCGCATTACTGCAGACGCCGCACCGATCCGTCTGTCGATCTCACGCTCCATCCTTCCCTCACTTGTGAACAAGACCCCGAGATATTTAAACTCCTCCACTTGAGGCAGGACCTGACTCCCGACCCGGAGAGGGCAATCCACCCTATTCCGGCTGAGGACCATGGTCTCAGATTTTGAGGTGCTGATTCCCATCCCAGCCGCTTCACACTCGGCCGCGAATCGCTCAAGCGAGAGCTGGAGATCACGACCAGATGAAGCCAACAGGACCACGTCATCCGCAAAAAGCAGGGACCCAATCCTGAGGCCACCAAGTCGGATCCCCTCAACCCCTCGGCTGCGCCTAGAAATTCTGTCCATATAAGTTATGAACAGAATCGGTGATAAAGGGCAGCCTTGGCGGAGTCAAACCCTCACCGGAAACGAATCCGACTTACTACCGGCAATGCGGACCAAGCTCTGACACCTGTCGTACAGGGACCGGACAGCTCGTACAAGGGGGTCCGGTACCCCATACTCCCGGAGTACCCCCCACAGGAGCCCCCGGGGGACACGGTCGAATGCCTTCTCCAGGTCCACAAAGCACATGTAGACTGGTTGGGCAAACTCCCATGCCCCCCCCAGGACCCCAGAGAGGGTATAGAGCTGGTCCACTGTTCCGCCACCAGGACGAAAACCACACTGCTCCTCCTCAATCCGGGATTTGACTATCCGGCGGACCCTCCTCTCCAGGACCCCTGAATAGACCTTACCAGGGAGGCTGAGGAGTGTGATTCCCCTGTAATTGGAACACACCCTCCGGTCCCCCTTCTTAAAAAGGGGGACCACCACCCCAGTCTGCCAATCCAGCGGTACTGCCCCCGATGTCCACGCGATGCTGCAGAGGCGTGTCAGCCAGGACAGCCCCACAGCATCCAGAGCCTTAAGGAACTCCGGGCGGATCTCATCCACCCTCGGGGCCTTGCCGCCAAGGAGCTTTTTGACCACCTCAGCGACTTCAGCCCCAGAGATAGGAGAGTCCACCCCTGAGTCCACCAGCTCTGCTCCCTCATGGGAAGACGTGTTGGTAGGATTGAGGAGGTCTTCGAAGTATTCCTTCCACCGACCCACAACGTCCCGAGTTGAGGTCAGCAGCACCCCATCTCCACTGTACACAGTATTGATGGAGCACTGCTTCCCCCTCCTGAGCCGCCGGATGGTGGACCAGAATCTCCTCGAAGCCGTCCGGAAGTCTTTCTCCATGGCCTCGCCGAACTCCTCCCATGCCCGAGTTTTTGCCTCGGCAACAGCCGAAGCCGCATGCCGCTTAGCCCGCCGGTACCCATCAGCTGCCTCCAGAGTCCCACAGGCCAAGAAGGCCCGATAGGACTCCTTCTTCAGCTTGATGGCATCCCTCACTGCTGGTGTCCACCAACGAGTCCTGGGATTACCGCCATGACAGGCACCAACGACCTTGCAGCCACAGCTCCGGCTGGCCGCCTCAGCAATAGAGGCACGGAACACAGCCCATTCGGACTCAATGTCCCCCGCCTCACCCGGGACATGTTCGAAGCTCTGCTGAAGGTGGGAGTTGAAGCTCGCTCTGACAGGGGACTCAGCCAGACGTTCCCAGCAGACCCTCACAACACGTTTGGGCCTGCCAGCTCTGACCGGCTTCCTCCCCCACCATCTGAGCCAACTCACCACCAGGTGGTGATCAGTTGACAGCTCCGCCCCCCTCTTCACCCGAGTGTCCAAGGCATGTGGCCGCAGGTCCGACGATACGACTACAAAGTCGATCATTGAACTGCGGCCCAGGGAATCCTGATGCCAGGTGTACATATGGACACTCTTATGCTGGAACATGGTGTTCGTTATAGACAATCCATGACGAGCACAGAAGTCCAATAACAAAACACCATTTGGGTTCAGAGGGGGGGACCATGCCTCCCAATCACTCCCCTCCAGGTCTCACTGTCATTGCCCACGTGAGCATTGAAGTCCCCCAGCAGAACAATGGAGTCCCCAGAAGGAGCACCCTCCAGCACTCCCTCCAAGGACCCCAGAAAGGGTGGGTACTCTGAACTGCTGTTCGGTGCATAAGCACAGACAACAGTCAGGACCCGTCCCCCCACCCGGAGGCGGAGGGAAACTACCCTTTCATCTACCGGGGTAAACCCCAACGTGCAGGCACCAAGCTGGGGGCTGATGAGAATGCCCACACCTGCTCGGCGCCTCTCACCATGAGCAACTCCAGAGTGGAAGAAGGTCCAGCCCCTCTCGAGGGTACTGGTTCCAGAGCCCAAGCCATGCGTCGAGGTGAGTCCAACTATATCTAGTCGGAACCGCTCAACCTCGCACACAAGCTCAGGCTCCTTCCCCACCAGAGAGGTGACGTTCCACGTCCCTAGAGCCAGCTTCTGCAGCCGGGGATCGGACCGCCAGGGTCCCCGCCCCTTGCTGCCGCCCAGCTCACATTGCACCCGACCCCTACGGCTCCTCCCGCAGATGGTGAGCCCACGGGAGGCGGGGCCCATGTAACCCTTTCGGGCTGAGCCCGACCGGGCCCCATGGGCGAAGGCCCGGCCACCAGACGCTCGCTCTCATACCCCGCCTCCAGGCCTGGCTCCAGAGGGGGGTCCCGGTAACCCGCGTCCGGGCAAGGGAACATTCATGCCCAGGTTGGTCGTCATCATAGGGGTCTATGAGCCGTGCTTGGTCTGGTCCCTCCCCTAGACACCTGTTTGCCATGGGTGACCCTACCAGGGGCATAAAGCCCCCGACAACATAGCTGCTAGGATCTTCGGGACGCACAAACCCCTCTACCACGATAAGGTGACGGCTCAGGGAGAAAACCATAAAAAAATTAAAAAAAAAAGCTTCATAATGGTGTTGTTACATCAAAGCAACAGCTGAGAAAACTAGCATACAACTGGTTTGTATTTGATTGTGATTATTACATTTTGCTGGCGCTTCCATAAAAATAATACCTGTATTGATCTTTTTCAGTTCTGAAGACGACCAGCGCAGCTGTCAACTGATGCAATGTCTCCTTAATCAATGTCAACGACTTTCTGATCAGTTTGACGCTAACCCTTCACAATTTGACTTGGATTTTCTTGAGCAACGCTACAAAGATGTTTTTTTCTTTTCTCTTAAATCTGTAATATTTAAAAATGCAAACACATTAAACAATTGATCAGAAGGTTAAATAATTCGAATCTGGTTGAAATGAGAAAAAAGACCAAGTCAGCGGATTCAAGTTAGAATTGACGAGTCTTTGTCAAGGAAAAGAAGATTGGAGATATCTCGAAAGGAGGTCTTGCTGATACCTTTGGCTGCTGTACAATTTCAGCATTTAGGAAATTGGGGACTGCTAAGTGGAAGCTACAGCACTGTACGAAGAAGGATGGCAGACAGCAATTTCTGTCGGAATGAACTACAGCAACATCAGTGATGAGGATCTCCAAAGACTGGTGTACAATTTTATTCAGGAGTGTCCTGATTCTGGAATGAAATCCTTTTTGGGGTATCTACGTAGTGTCATGATGTGGTTTCATTCGGTGCCTTAGTTTCTGGTTTCCTGTTTTATTTTGTAGTTTTTCCTGTTTAGTTCTCTTGGTTCTTGTTTAGCTTCATGGATTTTCTGTTGATGTTGTTCACCTGGGTTCATTTACTAGATTTGTTTCACCTGTTTCTTGTTTGGTTTTCCAGTGTATTTATACCCCTCTGTTTCAGTTGTTGTTGGTTCATTTTGTTAGTTCTGCCCTCAACTTCTCCTGGAATAAATCTATCTTTGACCTGCATCCTGTTTTCCCTCATCTCTGCATTTGGGTCCACACCACATCTCCACTGCCACCGTGACCCATAGTGTGGTAGTAAAGTAAATGTAGTGAAAGTATGCATGATTTCTTTGTTTTATATAGAAGGCTTAGTTAACTTTTTAAAACATATTTTCTAGAGTGCAGCGATCCAGAGTAATGGAGACAATGAGGGTAGTGGACCCTGTTGGCACAATTTGTCGTGGCATTGGCATCAATATAATACAGAGAAGAATTTAGTCCATACCATCACCCCTTTCACTATGGCACATTGATGGCAGTCACAAATTAATATGGTAGGATCTTTCATGAAAATGTGTGAAAATGAACTTGTTCAAAATGCAGCTGCACGTCTTTTTACTGGCACACGTAAATATGAGCACATCACCCCAGTTTTATCATCTCTTCATGGGGCGCCCGTGCACTTTAGGATCCATAAGTTGCTTTCATTTGCTTTTAAATGTCTGAATGATGCTGCACTGCTGTACCTCTCTGAACTTCTCCACCCCTACACACCCTCTTGGTCTCTCAGGTCGGCTGACCAACGAGACCAACGTCTCCTGTCAGTACCAAAGACTAAACGGAAGCTCAGAGGGGACCGGGCCTTTGAGATGGCAGCACATAAACTATGGTAAAAGCTGCCTTTATATGTCAGACAAGCCTCCTCTCCATCTGTTTTTAAATCTTCGCTGAGGACCCATTTGTTCACACTGGCTTTTTATACACAATGATAAGTTGACATTTTTATCTAATTTTATTTTGATTGTCCTTTAGTTGATTGTAATTGTTTTACTTTTAGTTGTAGTATGTTACATTTTAATTGTCCTCTTGTATGTAACTTATTCCGTTTTTAGTTTAAACCCCCACAATGTGGCACTTTGTTCAAAGCTGTGTTAAAAGATAAAATTGCATGGCATTGCATTCCCATCAACAAATCGCACCCTGTTTATGAATATAATACTGATTGTTTTGTTAAGCATTTAACCTGATGATGCATCATTGCTCTTTTATAGTTAAGGAGCAAACAAATCTAGAGGGTCTGGAGAGTTTGGCGTGTTGTCAATCTAAACTACTGATCTGCACCACAATATCTGTCCAACACTGCAGCTTTGAATCTGGATAGTGAACTGGATTTGACCTGCATTCGTTTTGTAATGCTGCCCAGAATAAACTGGCATTTAGAGTAGTTTTCTGTGGCTTGGGACAGACATTCACTTTCCACAGAGCAAGGTTGATCTCAACAATTGTGGATTAGGAGTCTGTCAGGTTTAAAACCCCTGTGACATGTAAAATAAAGAAAGAGACACGGACTTAGAACTCAGTGTAACCTTTGCAAAGGGGAAGAGAACAGTCTCAGAGCTCGCACAGAGACTCCTAACTGTCTTCCTCGCTTGCTCTTCCTCTGCTCAGGCTTTTTATTTGACAGATAATGGCATGACACATGTCATGAGTTCATCACACATTTTCCAGTTAATGTATAGTATTAACTTCATTTACTCCTGCAGCTGCTAAAACAATAAGCATCTATTTTAACAGACTACCAGAAGCAAGTCATGAGTAAAACACGAGGTGCATAGATAACAATAGGATGGTATGTCTGAGTGAGCCAAGCTCATTAAACATGAGGCACCCTGCTTCACCAGAAAGAATCAATCTTTGTTAAAGTAATCTCAAAAGTTTAACATGATAAAAGAAAAGATAAGTCATGAACAAATAATATATAAATTTCCTAACAGAGTCAGTTAACGGCAAACACTTAAATACCAGATCATTTAAGCAAACAAGTTTGAATTCTTAATCATATATAATACTACCATCTGAATAGGTTTCTATTTCTATTATATTTTCCTTTATGCTGTCATTATTATTGTCTTTTGTGTAATGAGTTACCGTGAGGATCCGGAATTACAGCCACACACAAGGAGTAATGGACAAATGACCAGTTTATTGGCGAAGGAGTATGAGTAGAAGATCAATCCAGGTGACTGGTCTGCAGAAGAAACCAGTCTCCAGCTGGGAGGTAATGGAATGGCAAAATACTCGTCCAGGCAAAGACAAGGCTCGGAGATCCAAAGACAAGCAGGGTCGGTAACCAGAAGATCCGAAAAGTAGCGGTGTCCGTCAAGGGCAAGGCAAGGAGGGTAATCCGGGGGCATGAAGCAGAAGGTCGGCAACTGAGGAACAATCCGTAGACCGCTGGAACACAACTAGACATAGGTCTGATTATTATCTGGCAGAGAAGGAGGGATTGGAGGGAGCTTAAGTAGGCAGTGAGAGAAAAGGAAACCAGGTGAACTGAATGAAACAGCAGAGGCAATTAGGAAGCCAGCAGATGGATCGAGTTACCAGTGATGAACGCCAGGAGATCAGGATGGCAAAAACATGACATTTTGCAGATAGATGAAAATCATAATGGAGTTGACTGGCAAGGACCAACCCCAGTGCACCCAGAAAAGACGGTGATAGTCAGGAGACAGGTTCACACGCTCCTTCAGGAGCAAACTGACCCGCTGAGGGACAATGACTGCATTGGAATGGACATATCTGTTTGGAGGCATTGCAGTTGGCGAGGCAAAAATTGAGTTTTCATAATTGTTTTTTTCAATATAATGTGTTAAAGGGCAGCATTACAAAAGTTCATGCTGGTATTTCAAGATTTTTTTGGTGTGGAAATTTCATATTTTTACTGCAAACAAATGTTTGGAAAAGCTCTAATTTCTCAGCATACATTGTAATTTCTGTCAAAATACATTGTCCTTTGGTGATCATTTAGTTGGTGCCCAAAAATGTTTTGATTTTTTTATTTTTCTGTAAATAGTTTTGTTTTCATATTATGACATTTAAGGGCAAATACTGACAATGTCTCAAATTGTCAACATAGGTCTGGATTGGGGGCTGTCAGGGATACTTTATTTATAAATCTACACTTAGGAAAGTGTATTTGTAATCTCTTTTTTTTCTTCTTTTTTTGAGTGTTAGTCCTCAATAGAGTATCTTGGATATATGACAAGGTGTATGTTTTTAAAATTTGTTTATGCTTAAAATAAAAATGAAACATTTTGTCCATAGCATCATCACAGCTTTTTAAACGCTAAAAGTGGGTATATATAGTCAACTAAGTGCTATTGCCAAACTTAAATTAAAATATGAGACATTTAAAAATGTGGGAAATAAGTAGTTCCTTTTACTTTGGAAATAGCTTAATTTATTAGAGTAGTATTAACTCACTGGAGAATTTTTATTTGTTTATCTGTTAATTTATTTATTTTTATTCTTTTGAAAGGGGGGGGGGATAACCAAACTGTTATTTACTTTGATAAAAGTATTTTCCTCCACTATGTTTATAACAGCCAGCCGTGATCTATAGCCCATTAGTTGCGTCGCAAATTCAACACGGAAAAAATCAAAATCATTGGATAATCTCGACACTGATGTGTGAATAACGAAGTTTACGAATTCTCAAGATTTACCAGTATAGATTATTGACACGGAAATTGCTATCTGACAAAACTTATGTTGCGCAGAATTTGCAAGGGGCAAGGAATAACACCACAAAGACTAGGACTAACGTAGAACATCACAACGAAGAGTAACCCATAACGACGAGGAGCAAGAGTACCAACACATCATAACGACGAAGAGTAATGACGCATCATAATGAGAAGGAGGAAGATGCATACAAGGGCCTAGAAGTGGACGTCCTTTGGCCACATCCCGTGCTGATGACCGCTACATTGTGAACACTGCCCTGAGAAACCGGATGATGAATGCCACTCAACTCCAGGCACGTTTAAGAGAGGTGAGAGGCACCCAAGTGTCACGTCAGACCATTCCAAACCGTTTCCATCAGCGTGGTCTGCGTGCTAGACGACCTGCACGGGTACCTGACCACACCACCAGGCACAGGCATCATCGTCTTGCATGGGCCAGGGAGCATTTACGCTGGACGAGGAACCAGTGGGCCTCAGTGCTGTTCTCTGATGAAAGTCGATTCACACTGAGCAGAAATGATGGCCGGCAACGATGTTGGAGACGTCAGGGAGAGCGCTATGCATCAGCCACTGTTGTCACCAGGCCAGCTTTTGGTGGTGGCGGTGTTACAGTGTGGGCAGGGGTGTCCACTTGGTACAGAACTGCCCTACACTTTGTGAATGGTACAGTGACAAGCCCATACTACCTGAATAACATCATTAATCCAGTGATTGTGCCCCTACATGAACAGCACAGGCCTAATTTCATCTTCATGGACGACAATGCTCCTGCTCATCGAGGCCGCATCATCAGGGAACGGCTGTTGGAGACTGGTGTACCTCAAATGGAACGACCTGCACTCTCTCCAGACCTGAATCCCATTGAAAACCTGTGGGATCATCTGAGCCGTCGTGTAGAGGCTCGAGACCCTGCACCCCAGAACCTCAATGACCTGAGGGCTGCCCTTCAAGAAGAGTGGGATGCCATGACTCAGCAGGCAATAAGTTGCCTTGTGAACAGCATGAGACGTCGTTGTCAAGCTGTAATTGATGCTCAAGGGCACATGACGAGATATTGAGACGTTCAAATTTTTTGTTGTGGTGTAACTACCATTGTTGTTACCTTTTGTGTTGAATGAATTTTTTGAGATGAGGAAATCAGTAGTGCATCCTTCTACTTAAATGTCTTACTTTTATGATATTATATCACTGTAGCATGAACATATTGCATTTTCCATAAATTTCACCTGAAAGCCAAATATCCCTAACTTTTTGTGAGTAGTGTATATATATGTATATATATATATATCACATATCTAGTATCTATATAGTTTCTGGTAGACGATCACTTTATGGTACACCGGTTTGGGCCAGCGTGGTGGTGTGTAGCGATCTCACCTTCCAGGATTGATAAAACGTTTGAACCAGATTAAATAATGGTTTATTTTTCATTCCTGTAGTGAGACTGTCTCTTCCACAGGAACACAGGGACCAAACCCCTTTTGACCATTTGACTTGGTCAGGAGAACTCAGCTTGAGACCTTTTCAAGAAACTAATGACTTTTGTGTTTAAACGAATATTCTTGATTGTTGAGATCTAAATGTATGTATAAATTTCCCTTTGGGGATTAATAAAGTATTTTTTCGAATAAATAAAACATCAGTTACACACCATATGGACCACTAATCAAATAACACCACTTCAGACATGTCAGACTAACCAAATAAGCCCAATTACATATATTAAGCACAAAAAGCTAACATTTTCTTCAATAATTTGTCCTCTTTAATTTTATGAAATAGCTTATATCCTCACAACTACAACAGAAATAACAATGTAAACAAGCAACAGCTACAGATTAGTGGTAATCAAGATTTCAGTGTGTTACACTACATTTCATTCTAACCTAAAAACCTACCTCCACAACCTTCCCCTTGATGGTGAAAAGGCCCTTTTCATTTCTGGTGGCCCTTAGGTGGACGTGGTGAAGGAGGATTCAACAATAACGCTGCTCCACTCCTGATGTCTGTGTGATCTGGCTTTTATAACACATAAAACTGCTTTGTTTCAGAATTTAGTGGTTGACCTTTTACTTGGTGGAGTAACAATATCAAATGTGCATTTTCTTTTTTTTTGTAAATGCTGTTAATCTGCAACATTCTGCGTAAAAGTTTATATTTGATTTTGAACAAATGTCTTAAATTTCACACCATTTCTTTGGTTTTATTTTCTGCCTTTGGTGTTGCCGTTTCCTGTTTCTCCAGATGTTGTGCGTACGGCAGGGTCAGAGTTGGCGTGGAGGTAAGGACATTTTATTGCCAAGTCGTGTTTCGAGAAATCCCAAAAAATTGAGCATAATTGCCGGTTTTTGTGCGTGCGACAGCGGCATAAATGAAGTGTCCCTGAATGTGACTCAGGTTGGTGCTGATGTTTACTTCACCAGCAGATGTCAGTGCAGTCCTGAACTAACCTTCATGCAAGCTCCTGCTTCACTCAGCTCTGCAGAAACATCAGTGTTACAACAGGTTGTGTTGGCTGGATGGGATGTGCTTTGTAAATCTATTGATTTTTGGACCCAGTTGAACATTTTTATCATCAGCCATCACAGAGCTGATGTTGGAGGACAAACAGGCCATAATAATCGTGGTTTTAATGAGACCAAGTTTATGGATGCAAATATTTTCTCTCATGCTGTCAGATTCTGCTCCACACTTTATCAGTAAGATTAGAAAATGTTCTGGTTTAATGCATAGCGTTCATTTACAGGGGCATAAAGGTGTCCCACGGAGTCCCCTGGAAGACCAGAGTTTTCTTGTACTAATGACTGACATCTATTTGCTGTAGCATGCCATTAAGTCAGTCAAAAATCTGAAAAAGCAGATGTTTATAATATAGTCCCAATTCCAATGAGGTTAGGAAGTGTAAAAAAAAATAAAACCAGAATACAATAATTAGGAAATACCTTTTTACCTTATTTTCAATTAACTATGCTACAAAGATCTAATGTTGAGGCTTATTTACTTTGTTTTTTGCAAATATTTACTCATTTTGAATGTGATGCCTGCAACATGTTTCTACGTACTGGAGACACGCTGCCACGCACCGCTGCACACACCTGTGCACACACCTGTGCACATGGTACCAAAACTCCAGACAATCACAGGCTCCATGAAATTCATCCTGATTGGCTGTTTTGCTGCATCATGACAACACTTCTGGATATTTTCTAAGGCTACGTTCACACTACAGGCTGAAGTGACTTAAATCCGATGTTTTTGCCCCGATGCGACCTGCAACCGATCTTTTCTTAACAGTCTGAAAGACACAGATCTGATATTTTCTAATGCGACCCAGGCCGCTTGGATACGTGGTCCTGAACCCGATATGTATCTGATCTTTTACCATGCGACTTCAGTCTGAACGGTCGCATTAATCCGACCAACGCGTCACTGACACGCGACAACCGTCATTATTCTGCGTTTGTTGTTTATGAACTCTTTATCGGTAAATGCGCTGACATCACTCTCCCACCAATCCTGACTGCGACTCCGAACCCAAACGTTTCTCTCTACAGTTGTTGCTGCCACAGCTCCACAAAAGGCCTCGACCAAAACTTTTACTTTCCTCTTCCATAAACGTCTCCTTAAGACGAACCCATTCACAACGTTGTTGCTACTGTTGGACAAAACTTTTAAAGTAGCAAATGCTCTGCTGCCGTCCATATTTACTTCTGCAAACACAAAGACGTCACACGCACGCTCACTGCACGTGTCTTCTATGCATGCGGGACGCTTCTGGTTCGCATGATTTTCACACAGGAGATCACATTCAAGTCACATTTAATCGGAAATGTAGACGGACTTTCAAAAAATTCAGATTTCACAAAAACATCCGATGTGAGCAGCAAGCCCTGCAGTCTGAACGTAGCCTTAGTCATAAGGTGTTGTTGGCAAATTACACTTTTACTACTTTACGCTTTGCTTAAATTTATATATTTCCATTTAAGTACAATCATTTTCAGCATAGCGCTGTCACGTTATTATCACCATGGTAACAGTCCTATGGGAAATGTTGTCATCTTGATGATAATGTCTGATTTTGATAAGGAGCAAGACTAACAGTAGCAGCACATACACATACACCTAGTCGAGATATGCCTAACCCTAACCTCGCCGAGGCTACTAACCAATAAGTAATGTAAAAACATGGCAAAAAAAATAAAACTATAACTGAAAATGTAATAAAACTGAGTTTAAAGCAAACAATGCATCATAACTTATAAACCATTTTTTCCACAGTTATCATGGCATTGAAGCAACCAATAAGGATGACTTTGTCAGAGCCTGTGATTGGTTGGAACTGTGGCTCATTAAAAGCATTGCACTGAGTTGAATATGTACAGAGTTGATCTTCACTCAAACTAATTTTTTCTTTGCACAATAACATTTACTTCCCAAAATGTAGCAGATGTTCAAAAATCAGTTATCTGATCAGAAAGTTCCTCTGCTGCTCTGCGGCCAACACACAACAAGCTCAACAAGATGCAGCTGAGAGCAAAACAACTCAAGCTGGAAAGTCTTTCCTTCACAGCCTTCACACAAGTTGTATTGTATTTCAGGATTACAGCATTTTAGCTCACTAACGTTTCCAGTAATGCTGTGACGAAATGCTTCTGTCCCGATACGATTTGATTCCGATTTTGTGGGTTCCAATTTTCATTGCCATTCTCACAATTCTTCAATAGCGCGGATTTTTGTAGATTAACCCCCCCCCCCCAAAAAAAAAATGTAGAAAATTTTATTTGCTCAATTTCAATTAAGAAAAAACAACACATTAGCTAAACCATCTTTCTGCTGCTATGATGCCCAAGAAGACAAGTAAAAAGATCAATATAAAACAATCTAAATGACAAAAAGTTTATAATGAAATATTTTTATAACTTGAAAAAAAAAAAAAGATTTTTTCACAAAAATTTATTTGAAAATTGTGAAGCAAAAAAAATCCCCAAATTCAATCTTTTGATTAGATTTTCCCACCCTAGTTTCCAGCGTTTCGTTTTACATCAACTTTTCTGTGGGCTTGTCTCTTCAGTTTTCACCTTGTCTGCTGGAAGTTTTACGCTCTGTTGGAACATTAGCCAATGTCTGATGCACAATTTTCTTTTCTTTTCTTAAGGGAGCAACTTTTTACCCTGGAAACATTGACACTGTCTTTTTTATTCTTCCATACTAAAATCTATCCCAATGAATGACATGCTAAAGGAGAAAAAGCTACTCATCTACCATCAGACTTGTACAGTTTTCTGTTTACTGTCATTGGAGCAGTCTAACAGCTGAGGCTGGCCTCTCCAGGGCAGTGAAAGAAACAAGTCCTCTTCATTCTAGACTATTTGGATTCATAACACCTTTCCTCTCTGATTAACAGAAACATGACGGAGATTTCTGAGCTACAATTAAAAGAGTTACCTCTATGTCTTGTGGTGGCAGACATTATCAGAGTATCAACCAGAAAGCTGCACATCTGTGGAATTGCTACTCCAGATGTCTGTTCTCATGAACGTGCACTTCTTCTGAGTATTAACAAGCAGGTTGAGTCACTGAGGGAGATGCTGCAGGATGCTGGATCCTACAGGATGTGATCAGTGTGGTCTGTGTTATCCTCAGGTAAAATCAGCATTAGTACCGTAGCAGATGCCTCACCATCCTTTCCCAGAGCGCTCCGGCAGATGACTTCTCCAGCCTTACTGCCTCAACTCTTCTAAGGGATGCTTCAGCAGGCCCCAGAGTCCCTCAGCCAAAAGGGCATGGACACTCTTAGTCAGCATCCAGTGTGGATTGGGAAAACACCTGGATATAACCGAACACTGAGCTGCATGCTGAAAAGACAGGAGCAGGTCCTCTTGGCTCGGTTGTAGAGGATCTGGGTCTGCTAGTGGCCGTTTCAGAGGATCTGAAATTTAACACAGCAATAAATATCATAAAGTCAGTCAGGATAGACGGGAGCTGACCATAACTTACTGGATGTGATGTGTGGTCTCTCTGACTTCCTCAGTGTGGCCAGAGACATCAAACACAGTATTACTCATCCTCATGTAAAAACAACACTGGGATGAAATAAACACCATATCAAGTATGGTAGAAATATCCATCAGAGGTTGGTCTAAAGAATTTTTACTTCAGCATAACATGAGCATACTTTTGGTTTTGGACCGTTCGCTCAGGCACCCGTCCACTTTTACACCTACTTCATCCTGAACAGGGTTGCCAGATGCAAGGAGCGGTTCGGACGTGTCAACAGTAAATCACAGGTAAAGTTCACAGAAAAAAAATGTTCATTTATGTGAAATTTTTACTGAAGATTTTATGTCACTTTGATGTATTGTCAGATAAAGAGGAGAAGACAGAAGATGGTCAGAAATAAACAAATGACATGTCTTTTCCATGTTCATGTCCTAGAACTGATGAACAATGTGAGATCGTTGGTAATATGCAGACAGAGTGGCGTCACTGATGTGAGATTGGAGTTACAGAGCACCGTGGCGAAGAACGCGTAGGCTCCTGAGCCGAGGAGAAGCAGAGGAGCTGATGAATTTCTGGCAGCACTGGATCAAGTAGACGTGGTTCAATATCTCCACCAATTTTATGAGGCATCTTTAATTTCTATAATAGATTCTGTTTTCTAGTGTTTCTTGGTCTTTCTGCTGCTTTATCTATTGACACAATAATTTGACATCATCTTAGCCTCATAATCTGAGAACTGCGGCTGTCCTGCTCAGTTTTTTTCCTTTCAGCTTCTGCATGACTGATCATGACATGTTGTTTCTTAAACCGTATTCAGGTATGTTTTGCTAAATTACTTTTCCTCATGATAAAGAGCCTCCTGGGCTTTAAATGATTATCATGAAAGGCTTGTGACAAATGAGCATGCCCTAATGTCTGTCCAGGTTTATGACTCTTTATGTTCATGTTACTCAGGATTCAGCTGGGTATCTGGCCAAACATTCAGGATGAAGATGAACGCCCCCCTCTTCTGTTAGCTTGACATCATTTTTAAAGCAGACATGTTGTTTACTATGATGAGGATTAGTGAAAAATCCGGCTTGTCTGCTCTGGAGAGCGTAGACGGGACAGCAGCAGCGGTGGCGTCATGCTGACGTCGTCCTGTCCAGATCTAACATCAAGCAGCTGCAGCTGTGATGCTCAGATGACGTAGATCCCAACTTACTACATCAAACAATGACTTACACTGTGTGTCTGTCTGTGGAGGTTTGAATCATTTTACAGTCGAGCTTCTGTTCTCATCCAGGCTTGGATTTTATATGTACGTTTCATTTGGCTGCCAGGTCTGCCAGGATTAGAACCTGAGAAGAACAAAATAGAAGAGTTGGCTATAGACTGGAAGTGGTTTAGGGAAAAAATAGTCTCATGTGGGGATAGTGGCTTTGGTTTAGGGTACGACCAAGCGGGAACCTCCGACGGTTAAAAATGAAGCCAATGCAAAGCGCCAAAAATGGCAGTTCTCCACTCATCCCCTAGGGGCTCCATAACACAGCAAATCTCCATTGAGTCCCTTGTTAAAAAAAAGACCAACTTCACAGGTCTTCTGCATTCATAGATCGTCTGCCGACCCGGATTGTCTGCTGTCCTAGACCGTCTCTTCGTGGTGGTAAAGAGAACTGAACTTTGTTTTTCGATTTTTTAAACTTTATTTTAACTCCTAGCAATTGCCAAATTATAAAGCTGGCTAAAAACTCTCTCTCTCTCAAACACACACATGTATCTATATCTATCTATCTATATATATATATATATATATATATATATATATATATGTATATATATATATATATATATATATATATATATATATATATATATATGTATATACATATATATATATATATATACACACACATAGCTAATGTTTCTTTGCTCTGACACATCTGACTCAATTTAAATGGATCCAAAACCTCTCAAGTTCTGCACAATAACTATTTAATTTAAGTCATATGTTTGTTGGAGCAGGGATACATAGAAAACCTGCAAGTCTCTGGCTCTTGAGGACTTAAACTGGACACCCCTGCTGTATGGGGAACTAGGGTTTTAGAAGACAAATTAATTGATAGATTTCTGTAAATTAAAGATGACATAAGATTAGATGTATTTTACTGATCCCTCATGGATATTCAGTCGTCCAGCAGCTCACCAGAGCACCAACAATCGTCACCAAGATGAGGACCTAAACATAAACAGCAGTGCAGTGCAGACAACAAATCAGACGAAATAGAGTAAAGAGGATGAAAAAATGAAAGTGTCTGATAGCAAAGGGGACAGATGAAACCGAAGGGTGCATTCACATCAGGATAGTCCGCTAGACTTGGTCCGATTGGGGACTTGGCCCAGTTGTAGGAGGGTGTATCCATACGGACCGAGATCTTGTTCACGCTGCACTTTGGTCAAACGAGCCATACCATTAGAATAATAAATCCCCATTCCCACCAAAGGTGGCGCTGCGCTGGTATTTAGCAAATGAGAGGACAAGAGTCTCGTGAAGAAGAACGCTCCGTTGCAAGTTAAACATGGAGACAAAACTCACAGTTTTGGGTTTTTATTGTGTCTTATGTAAGTATACTGCAGAAATACTCTGCAACAACGGACGCAGTATGAACAACAGACGAGGCAGAGGACTCTTAATGCCATTGCTATGTATTTACCCACAATGCAATGCTACGTCAAATGCAGGAAGTGACTTTTTTGTAGTCCGGTTCCTGTATTTGGTCCACTTGAAACGGACCGAGACCTTCATTTGTAGGAAAAGAACCAAGTCCGCTTCTTTGATCCAAATCAGAATTTGTGACACATTCACATTTCCCCAAAAGAAGCAGACTTTCTGAGCAAATGGACTCAGATTTGAATAAAAAAAGCTGATGTGAATGTGCCCTCAGCAAGCAAAGCAAAGAGCAGTAAACTCTTTGTTGTGGATTCAGTAAGAGTTCTGTCTTAGTTCTGCTCATGTGAGTTTTTCCTTGGTCCACCCTGCATTAACTCATTACCGTCTTCCCTGAATTCCTTTCTGAAAACATCCATTGAACGTTTCATGCGCATGCTTGTTTATCTTATGCTGGGAAAGTGACCTTGTTGGTGGGGTGGGACTTCCTCCCATCTTTTTTCCCAGTATATCTCATCACCTCCACATCTGACATGAAGGGAAGCCCTGCCTTTCCTTCCCTGGCTGTTTATGGACCAGGATCATGGCAGCTTCAGGGGTGGCTGTGTGTATTTCTGTACCTTTGTACTTGTGCTGCGTGACCTGCGAGTGAGGGGTCAGGGTGGAAGAGACGGAGCATTACTCAGGTCCCATCCACGATGCTTTAAAATTGGAGGATTTGAGCACTTTGTACAACAAAGACCACTTAGCTGAGGCTGGAGCAGAGAACCGGGACCTACGGCAGCCTGATGCTCATTTCCTGCTGTGGTTGAAACCAAACTGTTGCAAACCTTCATCTCTTTTCCTTTCTGCTGCCATATTTATTTTGGTGGTTCTTTGGACTGAAATACCTCACAGTTGTGAAGCTGCATGCAGCACATTCCAACCAGAGCCTGATGTACAGCTGCTAATTACAGCATTCCTCAATAAGGTCTTCCTTTTCAGAGACCACAGGGTCGTACTCTGACAAGACTGTTGATCTTTTACTCCTTCATCCTTTCCTGACGTCAACATTTATTTCTAACAGGAAGCCAACAGATAAGAGCAATCAGAGAGTATCAGACCAGGTTGGTTCATGTCAAGTTGAAAGTTTAAAAAAAATAGAAAAAAAGTATATATATATATATATATATATATATATATATGTATATATATATATATATATATATATATATATATATATATATATATATATATATATATATACACACACATACATGTATGTGTATACAAACACACATATATTTGTGTATTTAATGTAGAAATAAGTACTTTATACTTTTTAGCTTTATGATGTTTAGTAATGAAATGAAAAATACTTTATTAATCCCCAAAGGGAAATTCAATATTGTAGTATATAATAATAATTAATTTGAGGAGGTCTTGTTCCGGAGGCTGCTGGCAAGAACGATCTTCTGTATCTTTCAGTCTTACAGCAGACCTGAAGAAGCCTGTCACTGAACACACTTTGTTGTCTCTTCATTGTGCTATAACACAGTGAAGAATATAATAATTGTAATTAAATATAATTGTTATAATTCACTGTGTAATAATATTATTTATGTTATTTTCCTCTATTTGCAAAGGAAAAATAACAACAATATAGGAAAATAACAATAATAACACATTACCAGGTTATAAAAAGCAAATATAATTTTAATTCCTCATAAAAATGGTTTTATTATACATATTCAAATAACAGTAAATAACTAAAACATACTATGTAACATTTCTAGTATTGTATGGTACTGTCGAGGTCAAGAGGTGAGAGGTGGACTTGGACCTGGAGGTACCAGGTTCATGTCTCTGGACTGGCAACAAACTCAATGGATTTTATTTGAATATCTTTCATTAATCATTTAAAACAATAAAAAAAGATTCGATGTAGAAGTAAAGGATATAAACTAGTTTTACTGTGGAATGTTGTTTTGTCTTCTAGAGAACAAATCCCAAATCTCACAGAGACATTAGTTAGTTAGTTTGAAGTGAAATGAATGAAGAATTATTATAACTTGATCATAATGAATCTTATTACAGGACTGTTACTAAGGTCCACCTTCTAGCCTGGTCGGACCCTTTCTCCCGTCAGAACTGCCTTAGATCTTGGTGTGATATATTCAACAAGGTGTTGGAAACATTCCTCAGAGGTTTTCTCCATGTTGACATGAAGCATCACACAGTTGCTGCACATCATGATGAGAATCTCCCGTTCCACCACGTCCCAGAGCTGCTCTGCTGGATGTAGATCTGGTGACTGTGGAGGCCGTTGGAGGACAGTGAACTCATCGTCATGGTGGAGATGATGTGAGCTTTGTGACATGGTGCATCATCCTGCTGGAAGTTTCCCTCAGAAGATGCTACACTGTGCTCAGAAAGGGATGGACATGGTCAGCAGCAGGACTCAGGTAGACTGTGCTGGTTAAACCATGTCATGCCGGTACTGAGGGGCACATTGTGGGACAAGATAGGCATCTTGTACATTTATATATATATATATATAGCTGACCAGAACTTATCTCTTTGTATGCTTTCACAAGTGTTTCACATATATATATACATATATATATATATATATATATATATATATATATATATATATATACATATATATATATATATATATATATATATATATATATATATATATATATATATATATATATATATATATATATATATATATATACACATATATATATATATATATATATATATATATATATATATATATATATATATATATATATATATATATATATATATATATGCATATATATATATACATATATATATATATGCATATATATATATATATATATATATATGCATATATATATATATATGCATACAGTTGCAATGATAGTAGTATCTATTTGTAATGATGGGGTATAAATATTTTTTTTTTTGATAATACTGATACTGACAATGCTGCACTGTTTATTCATTTTCCTTCGTCTGATAGAGGGCCGTGTGGAAGCTAGAGCCTATCCCAGCAGTCATTGGGCGACAGGCAGGGTACACACTGGACAGCTCGCCAGTCCATCGCAGGGCCACACAGAGACAAACAACCACTCACCCTCACGCTCACAGCTATGGGCAATTTAGAGTAACCAATCAACCCAACATGCATGTCTTTGGATGGTGGGAGGAAGCCGGAGAACCCGGAGAGAACCCACGCATACATGGGGAGAACATGCAAACTCCACACAGAGAGGCCACTGACCAAACCTCGCCCCTGTTGTACGGTTATTATACCTATCTTACCAAAACCACGGCCCTCATGGGAATGCAACATACTGACATCACAAGTCAAGTTTGTTTACTTTTTTTGTGTTATTTTTATTTTAATCAATTGAGAAAAAAAACTAAAGTGAAAATGACCAGTGAAAGCCTGCTTGGTGCCCCTGCTAGATCCTGCCTCCTTTACTTATTCTTGTTCCAGCTGTAGCTTCAACTCTACAGCACAGAGTGTTGGACGGAACTTCGTCTCGTCTAGACCTGCACACAGATTGCTTCACCATGATGTGGTGCTTTGCTAAACTCTGGCTGCAAAGCTGCAATATAATAGCACCTAAGGGGAAGCGTGATACTCCGTTTAAACGCTACAGGAGAGGTTTGCAATAGGGGGTCGGCTGCTGCTCAGAGGCCTCACTGATCCCTTTATTTGAGTTGGAATAACTCAGCGAGTTTTTACTCCATAAATATAAATTGGGACCGTCGTCCCATCAACCTGTTCTATGACCCTGAAACAATGCAACGATGGGTGCTGGGCGCTCGTGTGACCGAAGCATAAACTGTCCTGACATCTTCTAACGATTTCACTGCGGACGAGAAACGGTGAAGACATAAAAACCAGACCAGACTAGATTAATAAGTGATTGCAGATCCATTTATTGTCTGTAAGTGTATGAAGTCAGTCAGTGTTTTGGTATCGGGATGTCTGAGTTGTGTCGGGACAAGCAGAAGATCAGCCAATCTCAACCCGCTGTCTCTGCAGTGTTTATTTGACAGGATGAAGATGAGTGACTGTCTTACAGCCATGTTCTGAAAACAGCAGCAGGCTGTAAAACTGATTAACTCTGCGAAGAACAACAATAACAAGATTGTTCGTGCACATGTTTAGCGAGGCTGTCACGATGCAGCTGGAGTAACGCTGCGCTCTGAAGAGGTGATTTTATGATCCCTCGGAGAGATTCAGGCTTTTCCAACACTGGAAGTTTTATGTAGGATTTATAATTTTACAAATGAATGTTTTGAGATTCAAACCGAGAGTAGTTTTCAGAAGAAGGACTCGTTGAAATGAAGTAATTAAGACATTTTAATTCCCAAATGCGGTCATGGAGATCTGCCATCCTGCAACTCTTCTCCGGCACATCTGGATGTCTCCTTTCCAGGCCTCTGCAGAGCTGGATGACATGCCGATGAAGGAAACCAGTCAGATTCAGGTGTGTTGGATTAGAGATGCAGGTTTATTGGTATGGAGGACTGGACTTGTTAAAGCAGTTTTAATTGTTGCTATTCCACCAGAGAGATATACTGGTATTGGTCCAGTTACTGGACCAATACCATTTAAATAACGAAGGAAAACTGAAACTGAACAACTTCAACAATCTGGAATCAATATATTTACACATGTATTTACCAACAGCAGTTTTTACAGGATATTTATGATGTTAAAAGTTTATATGATGAACGTAGACTCTGGTGGAGAATAAACACATCATCTGCAGATAAAACTGATCCATGTTACTTCCAGACTGGACTTCATCAGTTTCTGAACACTGAATATGCAGCATTTTCTTGTTGCAGCTGTTTTTGTTTATGCAGCGCTTTTTTTGGGGGATTTCTTTATTTGCAGTGTGTTTTTTTTTTTTGCATTACATTTTTGGATTTGCAGCGCTCTTCTATACATGCGGCGTTTCCCGCTCGCATTTCTATTCCTATATGGATCTGTTTTCTATATGAAGCGCGCTTGCACCTGTCACCGTAAGATAGAGGTCTCTTAGTACCATAGGTGTTGTCATGGATCATTGTGGATTTACCATTTAGAATCTCTGAATAAAAGCTCTAGTTAGAGGCTGGGTTGTAAACCTCATGGTTTGATGCAGTCTGTTGGTTTCTGTCTTAGCTAGACTATTTATTATGAAGGCTTGATTGATGTCTCTGTAAAGTGTCCTGAGATGACATTGCTGTGACGTGGTGTTGTACAAATAAAGCTGAATTGAACTGAATTGGTTGGGATAGAAAGGCCTGGAAAACTTCTGTAGAGGACCTAAAGGGTTGGTTAACCATGATGATTTACCCCTGAGAATTCCACGCTACTGTCCCTGAGAAACTCACAACATAAGAGACAACTTGGGTCAGCAGTGATCTAATGACGTTTCAAGGTTTAACTGCGTAATAAAAACTGTTAACAGAAGAAAGAAGATCCATAAAACCTGCATCTGCGGTAGAAAACTCTAAACTGAGTCCAGACAGCTGACAAAGAACAGCTGCTGCATCTGGATCCTCAAACTGCAGCCTCCTTCATCTTCCTCACATGTACATCATCCCTCAGAGCAAGTCAGGCAGGATTCCTGGATGACTCTGAATTTTCTCCTCTTAAACAGACAAGACTGAAGTCGTTGTCTTCAGGCCTGAAATACTCAAATAAAATACGAAATTATCGAGCTATTAATCTGGATGGTATTAACTTTGCTTCCAGTACAACTGTGAGGAACTTTGGAGCTTTTCTTGACCAGGATTTGTCCTTCAGCTCGCATTTAAAACAGGTTTCTGTAACCGCCTTCCTCTACGTGTGTAATATTGTAAAGATTAGGGGCATATTGTCTCAGAGAGATGCAGAAAAACCAGTATATGTCTTTGTTACTTCAAGATAGTCAGTCATTTTGCCATTTTCCTAACCGTTATTCCAGTTAAGGGTCATGGGGAAGCTGGAGCCGATCCCAGCAACCGCTGCGCGAGGGGCAGGTAAACCCTGGACCGGACGCTAGTCCATCGCAGGGCTACTTCCAGACTGGATTACTGCAGTTCCTTATTTATGGGTCGTCCCAAATATGCCCTGAAAAGTCTCCAGCTGATCCTACATGCTGCAGCGAGGGTTCTGATGAGGACTAGCAGGAGAGATCATATTTCACCAGTTTTAGCCTCTCTACACTGGCTCCCTGTTAAATCCAGGATAAAGTTTAAAATTCTTCTCCTCACATATAAAGCTCTCCATGACCAAGCTCCATTGTACATAAAAGATCTTATAGTTCCATATATTCCAAATAGAGCACTTCGCTCTCATACTGCAGGTTTACTGGTGGTTCCCAGAGTCTCAAAGAGTACTAAGGGAGGAAGGGCCTTTAGCTATCAGGCTTCTCTCTTATGGAACCAGCTCCCACTGTGGGTTCGGGAGGCAGACTCCCTCCACACCTTTAAGATGGAGCTGAAAACCTTCCTTTTAACAATCTTATAGTTAGGATATGAACATCTCCTGAGTAGGAGTCTGCATGTACAGGGCCCAAATGTCCAGGTTCTGCTCTTTGCTCTTATAGTTATGGGTAGTCTAGCCATCCATTACTTATGTAGCATTGGGGATGTTACCTGATGCACTGAGTAGTTCCTTGCTCCTTTTCCTCTGTGTATGAATATGGGACAATATTGCCATCATTAACGCATTTCTAGTGTTTTCGCAGGTCTTCCTGAATAAAAGCTGCTGTACATGTTGTTCCGTCTTTCCTGTCGTCTCCACCCCAACCAGTCCAGGCAGATGGCTGCCCTCCCTGAGCCGGGTTCTGCCGGAGGTTTTCTTCCTGTTAAAGGGAAGTTTTTTCCTTCCCACTGTCGCCTCGTGCAGCTCAGGATGGGGGATTGGATCCAAGTCAAGATTTGATGCAATCCGTTGGTCTCTATCAACTGGGCTGTCTATAATGAATTGGCTTGAATGAATGTGTTTGTAAAGTTCGCTGAGACAACATTGTTGTGAAGTGGCGTTATACAAATGAAGCTGAATTGAATTAAATTGAATTCATGCACACAGTGTGTGAAAACGATTCTGGTCCCTGCCAGCTGGATTAAATCCATTTTGTTGAGGTGTAATGACAAACGATGGGATGATTCACTCAGCATCACACTTTCAGCAGCAGCAGGAGGAAGTGATAGAACCAGCTGATATGTCGTGTGGGTCAGGCAGGTATTTATAGCCACCAGACGGCTGAGCTATGCTGCTTGGCAGATAAAAAAGAAGGCCTTCAGAAAACTCTCCCCAAGGACCCCAGGAATAGGACCCCAAATCCCCCTCTCATCTGTTCTTGGAGTCTCTGCAAGTATCCCCTGAAAATTCTCCCAGAACAAAATAGAAGATTAAAGCGGAGCTGAACCAAGGACCCGGCTTCGGGTTTCGACCTGACCGCCTCTTATGTCAAAATAGGCCCTGAGAGTGGCGACAAAGGCCGAGACACCACCTCGCCCTGCTGCCAAGTCCTGCATTCCAGCCGGGTATTTTTAGTCCTGGCATTTAAACTTGGCACTGCATAACATTCAAATACCATGTGCACTATTTCCTGTTCCTGTAAGAGACAGGGCGTTTGGATTACACAGCATCACCACTTTTTCTCCAATGCACAGCTGGAAGTGTCCCTACAAACCTCGGTGCTGAGGAAACTTACCAAAAATATTGGAAATAATCTAACATTGTCTCTGTTACATTTTGAAAAAGGTATTTGGCCCATAAGAGCCCATCCATAAAATTCTCCGACATTTGGCATCACTTTGCTGAAAATCCCATGAAACACAATCAGATTTTTGTCTTTTGACAAAGAAAGCAGAAGATTACACTGTAAAATTTCTGAGATATCACCTGGTAATAAATAATAATGTTGGTGCTTTTTTATTCTACATTTTATTGAAGAAACAAATCTTGACCTCATATTCAAATGATTGGACTTATCTGATAATTTATTCAAGGGTTCGGTCTATATGTGTTAAAATGTTACATCTATCAAAATTAGGAATCACTTAGAAATAAACTCATTGATAAACAAAACAAAACAACAACAAACAAGCAAATAAAGAAAAAATAGGGGGATGACAGAGGAGGAGAAACATCTTTCCAGACCTGCGTGGTTCACCAGCATCACTGCCTCAGTTTGAAGTCATTTTTAAAATAATTATTCATTCTTTAAAACATTACCATGCTGCTGCATATCTCTGCCCCAGACTTCATCCCTGTGCAGAAACAGCTACTAATGGTATTTAAGGCTTTTAACCTCATGTAGCAGATTAGCTTTAAGATAATGTGGGGAAAACGACAGATTTCTTTTTCTGTTTTTTTTCTTCACCGTATTGAGAGACTAAGCATCAACTCCGGATTTTCATGCTTGACCTGAACATAAAATCTCTCACTGACACAGTTATCATGTAATATTAAACGTACAGAATGTTTACAGGGCAGAATATGATTCACAAACTATGCTTGCAGAGGGATTCAGAAGAAAACAATTATAAATATGAAATTATGACCTTTATTTTTCTCTAACATTTGGAGGAAATTCCACAAATTGCATTTAGGACTGACAGTCTTTAAGATGCTTGATAAGACTTACACTGTAAGACTGAAAGATACAGAAGATCATTCCTGCCAGCAGCCATCAGCCTCCGGAACAAGACCTCCTCTAGTTAATGATTATATACTACAATATTGAATTGACCTTTTTTTCATTTCATTTCATAAAAACAGCTCTTGGTACAATCAGAGATTAGGCACAGGAAGTAGAAACGTTTCCAGATAATGAAGGATCTTAATTCTTAGCTCTTAATCAAAAACATATATTTCTGAAATATAACAAACCAACAAGAGAGGAGACTGTTATTGTGACGTTGGAGGATATAAAAAATGAACAACTTTGTCTCACTGTGATGACCTGGCGACCTGCAGGGTGTACCCCGCCTCTGGTCTGATGATTCCTGGTAAAGGTTCCAGCTTCACTGCAACCCTCAGCTTGAATAAGAGAATGGAAAATGAATGAGTCAATCTCAGTGAAGTATCTGGATGTAACCTGATCTTTGATGACTGGTGGAGAAAATTACATGTATGATCTCATGTATAAGCATCTTTTACGTCGAATCACGTGACCTGATGAGGATTAACTTTATTTTATCAGGGAATAAAAATTTAGTTTATTCACCAGAAAACATAGTGGCTCATTACTAAAGTGCTAAATGAAAACATGCTATAAACAAAGTATAAACATGCTATAAAGTACAAAGCTTTCATTCCAAATTAATTTATGATTAAAAGCAAAAAAAATCTTTTTATGTCTTTCTGACGTAATAGATCTGATACTGTATTACAAGATGGTCAGGATTATTACACATAATGGGAATAATTGATCCAGATACCTGGATTAAATATTTCCAGATTTTATAGATTTATTGTGATCTGGAAGTTGTAATGTACATGTAAATAAAAAAATATGTAAAGAAACACATATAATTGAATTAAGAAAGAAAAAAACAAGTTTATGTTATGAAACATAAAATGTATAAAATTGATGAAAAATCATTCAGTTTTATAATAATTATTATTGTATAGATAAAAACTTAAAACAATAAAATCCATTTTATATAAAAAAAACACAACAAAATTATTTAATAATAAATAAAATAAACTATGCAAATGAATAAATTATGTAAATAAATCATGTGAATGGATAAAATGATAAATTCTAATATTTAATTGACAAAATGTTCTTGGTTGTTCATTAAATGTAAACATCTTGATAATGTAATTTTACTTTTTTGTACTAAAACAACAAGAAAATGTGTACTTTTCATGATTTCTTGGTTACCATGCTGTTATCATACATGTGCAACCTGCTGCAGACCAGAAAGATCTGAATGTGGAAGCAGAACTATAATAAGTTTGCTCCCTACCCTCCACCCTGGTTTAGATTTACTGTGAATCAAACACAGTAAATGACAGTGACATGCAGCTGAATTCTTCTTCTGCATGTCACTGAGCTCTGCAGAGGCCTGCTAGCCAGACATGCATGTGACTCAGCTGTGTTGGAGAAGGGATGCGTCTAAAAGCTGCAGGATGGTGGAACTCGAGGACCAAACTTCGGCACCCCTGCCTTAAATAATCCAGTTTAAATGGAGCCTGCTGTGAAATCAGATTATCACCTATCCAGACTACTGTGCAGCAGATATCTTGAGGAAAGGCAGACTAGGCTGGATCTGTTTCATGGAGTCAGATTACAACTTTAGGGCTGTTTTAATCCAACTGTTAGATCTTCTCTGGAGCGCAGCGAGGAATCCTGGAGGACTGAGCGAGGACTTATGAAACCGTTCTTCACCGAGAGGTCGCACTGAACTGTGTAGGTGATTGGATGCTGCATCTTGTTTATTCTGCAAAGAAAACCTCTTGAAAACCTGTCAAACATGTTGGTTTATAAAGGTAACCCACTTCAGATGGATGAAACTATCTGTCCATATCTTCTGCATCAAACGTACATTGGCCTTTAGGCATTACGTGTCCTAAACGGTGCTCTCATGGCGGTAAAACAAAGCCAGTACACACACACACACACACACAGATTTTTGTCCATTCAGAGACACCGTAGCAAAAATAGTGGAACAAATATAACTAGAAAAGCACTTGGAGAGCGCAAACCTCCACCAAGGGCCAATGGCCCGACCTCACAATGTTAAAGAATCCTTTCTAAAATTCCTGGATCCAAAAGGTGATCCGGATCAACACCAATATTTAATCAGTTCTACATTTTCACATTTCCAACAAGTCCTGAAATGTTCATGAAAATCCATCCATAACTTTTAGAGTTATCTTGAACACAAACAGATAAACGGCCAGTAAAACATGACTGTAGATATAAATGGTTCATTCTAAGAGAATAAAAACATCCAACAGATTTTAGTGAAGTGATCAGAAACATACTTTATAATGAAGGTTTAACAGTAAAAAGTGCACAAAAAAAAGTGTAAAATATGCAGTTCTGCCTCAATTCTACTGCTTTTCCTTGATTTTTATTTATTTATTTTTTTTTAACTTTTGTATTTGTGTTTTGGAGAAATTCTTATAAATAAAAAAGGGACAGTTCATATATGATGATGATTTTTCTCTTTTTGTATTTGGATAATCTTTAGTTATTTTTTGTTGTCTCAAGTTTGAATGCAATAAAAACTAAAACTTCTCGAAGTCAAACCTGCAGTCTGAGAGCAAAGTGTTCTGACGGGAATTTCTGGTAAACGTCACAAATCCGTGTCCAGAACAGAGAACTATGCAATATATAGGCTCTAAAGTTTTTAAACTAAATTACAACAGAAACCTTGAGTTACTTAGTTTACAAAAACAAATTTATTTATTTATTTTCCTTTTTTGTTTTGTCCTGCATTTAAGCAAGCTGAATGATTGTGTAGTTGTGTTCTACTGAGCATATTTACTTTGCCAAGGAGAGCTTTATAAATATAACGATCCTCTAAGTTTTGAAACAGCTAAATTACAGCAGCAACATTTAGTTGATTAGTTTACAAAAATAATTTAAATAAAAAATTTGTAACTTAATTTAACCCTTTGCTGCATCATGTCAACTACAGAATACACCCGTGTAAAATGTAGAGTGTTTTCTAGTATTTTCATAAGTGAGGATGGCATACCGGCAATTTTGCCTCTTTAGTGAACATTAGGAGAATCACCCGACACACGGCCACTCACTGAAGAATAAACCAATACAGTATAAAATGTCACAAATACATCTTCATGTAATTCCCAGCTTTATCTCAGCGATAAAGAGGACATGAAAAGGATACTAGTTTTTTTTTATAGAATATTTCTATTATATAAATGCAACAATATATTAGTTTATAAATATGTCTACAGAGTAAATAATAACATTATATATATATATATATATATATATATATATATATATATATATATATATATATATATATATATATATATATATATATAAAACAATAACAACAATAATAATTATAATAATAATAATAATAATAATATAAGTCAAATATTTAAAACATACAAAAAAGTGTCTGTACATGTCTGTAAACGTAAAATATTGCATATGTTAAAATGTGGCATTGATTATTAATATTTCATGCATCAAAGTCTTAAAGTAAACAGAATTTAGGCTCAGAACTTAAAATGCATAAAAATCCATCATGATATTTTTATCTTGATCTCTTCAAGCAGGAAAACAACAACAACAACAACAACAACAACAAATCCACTAAGTTAAATACAAATGAGAAAACCGACTCCATTCTGAGAGTAAAATTTATTGCTGTACTTTGGGGGGAGAGTTTTATGTGGGATCTTTTCAGCTGCTCTGGCTGCAGTCGCCGTGTTTTTCTGCTCCAGCAACATGAAAGTGGAATGCAGCGACACCCAAACCAATGGGCACCATGACATGACAGCCATCTCACGAATGTAACCGGACTCTTGTTGTGAGACCAAACTGTCCTGTTCAGAAGACAAGCAGGAAGTCTGACCAGTTCCCATTTCTCCTCCCAGCTTGCAGCGCCGCAGACGGCAGCATGAACCCTGTCTCTGGTGTTGACACCTCTCAGAAATTAAAACAAGGGTGGGTGCCCACATCAGTGGTATGTTGTGTCTTAAAGGAGTAATTAAATAATCAATCAAATTTAAAGATTGGGGCTGCACGGTTGCCCAAAGCCAGCTGGGATAGGCTCCAGCTTCCCCGCAACCCTGAATTGGAATAAGCGGTTCGGAAAATGAATGAATGAATGAATGAAATTTAAAGATTGAAATGCTTTATTAGAAATTAATACATTCTTTTTTGTGCAACATTATTAGATATAAAATTTTGCTAATATATGCACAAAACTCAGTGATTGTGTAATTAATTAACCATGAAGAAGATTTCTGTGTGTAGAGTAGCATGTATATCTATATCTATATAGAGTAACATGTATATTTGTATTTTTTGCCACAAAAAATAACACCTGTGTTACTTCACCTCCATGCAGTAAGAGGGGAGGAGTGGGATGAATTCATATAATTCATACCGTGGTCACTAATAGTTAAGCGTAAGTTAAGTTACTGTCTTCTCATTCTGTTATGGGCGTCACCATAGCAACACATTAGTCAGCTGGTTCAGATCAGCTGACTTTAGACAGCTGAATGAGAGAAGTGCTACTTGACAACGAGGTCAACATAAAACAGTTCCTATAGGCCTACTTTAATATATTTAGCAAGTTTTGTACATTTGTTCTAAAATGTTTACCATGAGGGACCATGGTGGGACTCTGCACATCGTACATGTTGGACTGCATATGTTTGCTGCCTGTCTTATGACTTGAAGGGAAGTTATGACATTATCACAGTCTAACAACACTAATAAAATAATTTATTGAATGATTACTTCACACAGATTTCTTAAAAAAACTGACATAAAAGCATATAAAGCTGTGAACATTTTAATGTGGAGACCGGGGACAGTTGGAACAGGGGACGGCTGCAACATGTCATTTTTTTCCAATCAGAAACAAGCGAGAGTCCCGACAGTTGTAAAATATCAGTGTTTTCTCACAGTAATGTTAACTCAGAAATAAAACAGACGCTGCGTTTTCATTACATTTTTTTCTCAAAATAAAAGTGTTATTTGTAAGTTTTGACAGACAAAAATTGGCAGGTTTTTTGCAGGTGTTTCCATTAAAGTGTGTTTAGCAGATTTAAGTTTTTTAGAACGGAGTCTTATGCCAGGTAGCCGCGTAGTGTTACTTTGGGCTTTTCAAAGCTTTTCTCCCTCATTTTCCTTTCTAAAACAGTGAAATCAGCTGTGGTTTGTTCCATCTTTACCAGAAATAAACTGCTCACGACCCTCCACGCCACATCAGGCACATCACATCGTAAATGCGAAAAAAATTTGTCCATTTACGATGACATCAAAATGACTGAAAACCACCTCACGAGAGCATAAAATCTTTTAAGCAATATTTGAAACTTTAAAATGTAGGTGTTGACATTGGTGTTTTTTTTTCTTTGCGATATTTAGTTTTTGTGCGATTCTCGCTGTAAGGGAAACACAGCTACTGAGACATCCCTGTTTTTACATTGTGTTAACTTCATCTGCATCGGCTGTTTAAAGTTTGCCAAGAAGAAGAAATACTTTCTTTGGGGCACTTTCCACAACTGGAGGTCTGATACCGATCATCCTATAAAAAATTATTAGGTTTAAAAGAAAAGATGAACAAACCTTTAAATAATAAAAGCTAAATTTGCTTTAAAGTGATGAAAACTGACTATAAAAATGCTTTATTTCAAATTAAATCTAATTCTGAAGTGAGTGGCTGGTTGATTCTCATTTTCAATCCAGACTGATTAATTCCTCTGTAAACATTTATTCTACTTTAAGTTAATTCTGCTTGTTCTGTGCATGCTTGTTACCTTGTTCCGTCACGATGAAGAACATGCTCGGTCTTCTGCCTCCCGTCACTCTTATTTTCTCCTCCTCAGCTGCTGAAAAATGTAGTATGTTTAGCTGGTACTTCCAAAATATAATTAAAATTGAGCGTTTACATTGTTTTCCATGTTGTATCTGAAAAGAGGAGAAGCAGGAAGTGGACTGTTTATTTCCGGTAGATGTAAGTACATCACGCCCCCCCCCCATTACCTGTCAAGTGTATGGTTTGGCTGGAAAACTGCCGTTTCTTACGTGTCTTTCCTTCCTCTTCCCAGGTTGTCATTTTTTCTGTAAATTTCCCAGATTATGAGGAGGAAGTAAACCAACATGAGGAGACAAATCCCCGGTCCTGATAAGAATTAACATGCTGCAACCATAAAACCCCATATAATAGAACACATGCCATGTAATAGAAGACACGTTCATCTGACCCCTCGCAGATGATCGAACCGACGAGGAATCTGTGATGGAGACCTTTAAAACCCTGAACTTGACAGGTACCCTGTCCAATCAGAAGCCTTCCCAACCCGCCGATCTGAAGCCAAATTACAGGCGAATAATCGTGTTTTTCATGTAAACTTCTACTTGGAACTACTTTCATGTAAAACTGAAGAAGAATAATGTAATCTGGAATTATTAATTCTGAGTTTTTTCGCCAAAAGACTGCTGGGATAGGTTCCAGCTTCCCTGCGACCCTGAATTGGATTAAGCGGTTTGGAAAATGAATGAATGAATAATTCTGAATTAAAAATGGTTGGCCTAAGCTTAAGCTTGGTTCTGTGATATTCTTTTGTCATAAAAGTGGAAGTATTATGTGCATTTCAAGCAGCAGGATGTCTCTCTTTGGTAAACTCACCAACCATCGTTGGAAATAACTTTATCCCACGTTTTCCACCCGCCTGATATATTTGTACATGCCCTTGTTAACCAGTAGAAGGTAACCAATCACCGAACCTTATCCCCCGGGACGTCACAAGGATTTCCAAGTAGAAAAAACTCTTTCGAAACGATGCATTTTTTGTTGCCATAGAAACCGAACAGAGAACAGGACCCCTGTAATGCATGACTTTTCCACACTGTGTGGTATTTGCCAACCTGTGCATGTAACTAGAAATGTTCCTAGATATCAGAAGACTTCTGATCTGCATACGTAAAGTATCTAGAGGTAGAAGAGACAAACTGTGTTCTTGGCATCAACATCCAGTCTTTACTCAGTTTGTGCAACTCCACCAGACCTTAAGCATCCAGAACAGTTTCTCGTGTATCGCTGTCAGTTGGGGGTTACCAACCTCCAAGACTTTACCATTCAGGTGATGTGCAGAAGGTTTCCAGGCATTTATATCCCATCCAGGAGGTCCACAATCCAGCCACAAAACATTGTGTTTATTCCTGATAAACTCTACATGATAAATCACAATGATCCATGATAACATCACAATTTCCATCACAAAAAATATCAATATCACTACTATGCTGCTAAGAGACTTTCAATTTAATCTGGAACTGATGATGAAGCCACTTTCTGTCAGTTTTTCCACCAGAGAGGTGAAATCGTCAGCAATGTCCAATCAGGAGCAGCCAAAGATCAAGAAGTAAGCAGAAAATTTCATGTGTCTGAAAAAAAGACAAATAACGCTCCTCCATGGCAGGAATAAAACCAAGAAGATGGTTTTTAAAACATGGTGGTGCCAGAAAGCAGCTGATGTGCAGTATGAATGACTGTCAATGAGGAAAAATGTAAATATGTAAATAGTTTCTGTTGTTTGTTTCAGTGCCAACATTTTTTCTCATCGTCTTCTATCTGAGTTGTTATTTTGATCTCAAACAGGCGTTTAGGTGATAAAAAAACAGTGCTGTTCACATGTCTGATGAGGATTCAACACTGTAACGCTGTAGAAAGCTCAGAAAACTTGAAATACCGTAATAGGACCCTTTTAATGTTACATGTCTGGATGTCAAACCTTGGACGAGCCGGCTTGAACTTTGAATTTCCGCTCGGGGATAAATAAAGTATCCTTGATTTGATTTGATTTGTTATGTAACCGTAGCCAATAGAAAAGTCTGCAGGTGAAATTGACATGTTTTTCTTGTTAAACGTTTTAGATAAACTCATCTTTCACTTCAGGTGGACCTCTGGCGGCTGCTGCCTCCGTCTGCCTGGTTTGGACGGGTTCTACTGGAAGACATTTCGTTGTGCTGAGACATTGGTTCAATGATAATATAATATATTCTAATTCTGATACACAGAATCTGTGCCTTTAGACCCCCCCCCCCCCCCCCCCCCCCTTTCACGTACAATCCTAGACTAGACTGTGTGCTTATTAAAATAAAGTTCTTCTGCTAGAAATTCAGCTCATGGACGAGTTGATTCCTCTCTTTTGCTACGAAGAACTCACTCGTTTTCTACAAAAGAAGAACCGTCTCTTTCACTACGACAAACAGGTTCTTACAACCTGCTCTCTCGCTACAAAGAGGCGGTTCTTCATACGAAGAACCCTGCAGCACTGCGAGTTTTGTCTGTCGATGTAAACTATTCAGCTGGAAGTCGTCTCAATGGTGCGTTTAGGTGCAGTCTTGTTGGTTGGAATTGATCCCGTTCTAGTCATTTTAATGAACTTTATTTCATCTGAACGTTTCTGAAGGAGCACAAAGTTAACATTACATCAAAACATCCGAGGTTTAGTTTAAATCTGCTCTAACGTCATGCTTGGTTTGCTCACACAACACCGAACATGGCGGTTTACTCCTAACATTAGCATGACCCTGGACAGCCCTTCCACATTGATCTGACTGTTCCTGTCAACCTTGTCTGACTCGTCTCACTCAGACAGCGACGCAGCATCTATTTATTTCTGTGATATTTATGACAAACTAACACCGTGATAATCCTCTGCAGTCACATGCATTGGAGCGCGCTCGATGATGCCGTTATGCCTGTTGGGAGCAGAGGGATTGTTGTTTCCACTGTGCTGATCTCAAAGCCAAACATCCTCCGTTCACATCAACAACATCCCGTGAGGAGCTCATTCAGGACTGCAGCAGACATCAGAGCTGATTGGAGAGGCAAACTGCCTGCCTGACATGCTCATGCATTGATGATGAGTTCTCTTGAACAACAGTCTTTGGGAGTCCCAGATTTTTCAAAAGCAGCCTGATTTTCTGGCTGTCAGACAGAATTCAAGGTGTCAACATGTGTTTGCAGAAGGCTGTTGTTCCACGGCATGGACTACGCCGTGATGAGATGTTCCCAGTGTGTTGCCGTTTCACTTTGATTTTAACTGCTCAGCATCTTTCTGAGCAGACTCACATCGTTCCCTCTTATGCTGATTTTTCACATAAAGAAACACAAATAAGGAAACATGAACAACACTGTCACTGCTCTGTCCTGGTCCAAAGATGGTCGGCCCTCGTGGCCCCGAGCGTTTTCCTGCTAGGACTGTTGGCAGACGCTACACTGTGCTCATAAAGGGATGGACATGGTCAGCAGCAACACTGCTGAAACCATGTCATGTTGGCGCTAAGGGGCCAAAAGTGGGACAAGAAAAATCCCCCTTACCATTAAACCATTCCACCAGCAGCAGCCTGAAGCGGTGATCCTGACGGCAGGATGGATCCATGTTGTCATGATGTTTCCAGCAGATTCTGATCCTACCATGTGAATGTGGAGCTGAACTGGAGACTCATCAGACCAGCAACATTTCTCCATCTTCTATTGTCCAGTTCTGGTGAGTCTGTGTGAATTGTAGCCTCAGTTTCCTGTTCTTACTGACAGGAGGGAACCCGCTGTGGTCTTCTGCTGCTGGAGACCATCTGCTTCCAGGCTGGACGTGTTGTGTCTTCAGACATGATGTTCTGCATGTCTTGGTTGGAACCAGTGACTATTTGACTTCCTATTGTCTTTCCATCTTCCTCTGACCTCAACAAGACATTTTGGTCCAGAAAACTGATGCTTGCTGGATATTTTCTCTTCCTCAGTGCTGAGTTGGTGAATTGTTGGCGCCCATGTCCACCCCCGTAAACCATAGACCGTATATGAAAGATAGACGGAGCCTTCAGCGGTTAAAAGTGAAGCTTATGTGGAGGTGCATAAAACTGCAGTTCCCCCTTCATCCACTAGGGGCTGCAAAACAGAGCAAATCCCCATAGACTCCCATGTTAAAAAGACCAACTTCACAGCAGAAATAAACATGTTTACAGCCTGGTTCAAAAATCCATTTTAGGTTTAATAGGTCAGGTTTACCTTCATGACAACTGTGGGGGGAGTGAATTTTTTTCTAACTCGATCGTTTAAAAGTAATTTAATCTCGAAGTTCGGCATATTTAGGAGTGTGTCCTTTTGATTGACAGGTACCAATCTCCCGCTTCAAGTCAGAAGAACGTAGAACAACCGTGGTTTTTAGCCGGTTAACAACGTGGCTTAGCTTTAGCCGCTTACCTCCGTCAGCTGGTTAGCTCCAGGGTTAGCTCGGTTAGCTTTTAGCTACAGGTAGCTCAGAGTTCGCTCGATGCCAATCATCCACCATGACGCTCACAGCCCCCCTCTCAGCTCCACCTCTTTGCCCATATTTGTATTTTCTGGGTGAGACGACACGCATGCCCCTGCCAAGATGGCGACGGTAGGAACCGCCCACCGAGCTTCAATTCAGCTCTTCAGAAACCTACGGGTGACGTCACGGAGGCTCCGCCCATCTTTTTATATACAATCTATGCCGTAAACTCTGGAGATGGTTGTGTGTGAAATCTCAATTGAATAAGACCAAAAATATGTTACGTATAAAGTCACTTAAATTCCCTTTTTTCCTCATTCTGATGCTCAGTTTGACCGTCAGCAAGTCATCTTCACCACGTCTACATGACTAGACGTTGCTGCCGTGTGATTGGCTCGTTAGTTATCTGTGTTTACAGGTGGAGCTGATAAAGTGGGCGTTTTTTTTTTGACATTATAAGAGGTCAAATTCTCCGTACAGTTCATTTTGCATTATCTAAATGCCTCAGTGAACTCTTTCCAAGTTTTGTCTGCAGTTTATGAAATTGACCTCAGCATCTAATTAAAAAGGCGACTCGGGAGATTTACACTGCGAAGCTGATGTTTAAAGCAGAATCTGGTTACATTTTGCAGCTCATGTGATTTAGAGCCTGACTGTCTTTTATCCTAAAGTAGCTCTATGCTTGCAAACATCTGCTTTTTATGAAAAGTTGATCCATCAAATACCTCCCACCGACTCCAAGATAGAGGCTCCCATGGAGTCGGCGCTCTCAGTCATGGACCAACCTGCTGCAGTCGCTGCTGGTTCGTGAAGGCACGAGCACTTTGGAAGTGGTTTTCCTGATCTGGTGATCTGAACAGTGGCCAAAGTTTCAGCAGGTAAGATCCTGCAGCAGTCAAGCACCCATCTGGAAAACAAGTCATGTTCATAAATCACAGACCTCAGCACCATGTGTTGGCAGAGCACCCTGACAACGGTGAATATGTGTCTATGAAAAAAAAAAAAAAAAAAAAAAGGGAATTTACTGCTGTGACATACATAACTGCACTCAGACAAATACAGATGTTTGTAGACAGGCCAAAAGTCCATGTTCCCAGCAGCAGAGAACAGGGAGGCAGCCTGTGGAAGCACTTAGCCTCTGTTACCTAATTAAGCTACTGCTGTGCATGGCATTGACCTGCACACACACACACACACACACACACACACCAGAACATGCAAATGACAGCTTGTGTGTTCACTTCTGCTCCAGCTTTTGTCCAGTCTTCTGGTCACCGCTGCTTGGTTTCATATCTGTTAACTGCAGAGACGTGGGTAGGAACGTGTTTCTGCAGCATTATTTAGACTTTTTACAAAGATTGAGGCTTTTTTTTTTAGTGTCTGATTTCCCATCCTCATTAACTGCTAAAAGAAAGAGGTTATGTTGCGAGCCAAAAGTTAAAAATACTCCAAACAACACATTTAGGAACTTTAGAAATACCTGAAGCATTATGAGCTGCAGTCAGACGACTCGTCCGCAGAGCTGCAGAGCTGAACTTCTGGAAGTGATGATGAGGAGCAGACAGCAGGAAAACACATGGAACCGGTGTTTTGTTGAAAGGAAGCATCTCCCAGCGAAGGCTGGATTTATATTTATATCTGTGGATCGTTGGAACCTCATCAGAGAAAGTCCTGAATGCTTTTTCATACGACTTCACTGTTTTGTGCTAAAAGAGATGTTAGATTAACGATCATGTAGGCACGAGCTGAAGAAATGACATCACAGGTGTTCAAATATCAAAATGTAGATAAATGAATGAATAGAAGAAACCTGGAAAGCGTCAACAGCTCTTTTGATGGATGCAGACTTTCTTTTTCCAGGCGGGATGCCGTAACCGTAGGAATTACTGCTTTAAAGTAGTGGAGAGTTTGCATGTTACTCCGGCTTCCTCCCACCTTCCAAATACATGTATGTTAGATTAACTGGCTACTCTAAACTGACCTTAGGAGTGTGTGTGTGTGTGTGTGTGTGTGTGTTAACAGGTTGTCTTTCTGTGTTGGCCCTGTGATGGACTGGTTACCTCTCCATGGTTTACCTTCCTCTCGCCCAGTGATTACTGGGACAGACTCCGGCTTCCCCGCAACCCTCAGGCGGTTAAGAAAATGAATAAACGATGATTTATTTACTATGTAATATTGAAAATAAAAACAAATTAATTAATTTGGTGAATGAAATAAAATGACCCCATAAGAGCCCAGTGTGACATATGACACATGTCATGATATGTTTTATGATGCGTTTCGTGTTGTGTCTTTAGTTTTAGTTTTATTTTGTAGTTTTTCCTTGTTTAGTTCCCTTGCCTTGTTTCCTGTTCATAGTTTTCACCTGTTCTCATTAGTTTCATCCATTTCTCCTGTGTCTTGTTTTATATTCATAGCCCCTGGTTTCAGTTCTGTTTGCTGGTTCATTGTGTTTGCTCGTACTTGAGTTTCTGTTCGCTTCCCTTCAGTTCAGTCAGTGCAAAGCCATTAAATCTTCTTCATTCTTCATTCCCGGCTCCTGGTCCTGCATTTGGGTCCTCACCTCCATCACAACACATACAGTTTCTGAGACATTTGGCATCACTTTATGTGCAAACTTTGTTCAAAATCTTGTAAGAACATTCAGAGTATTGTCTTAATGGACACCAAAAAGCAGAAAATTTTAAAAATTACAAAATTTAACATATAATTTAAAAATCAAAAGTAAAAAATAAAAGAACATTTAAAAAATTGACACATAATGTAGTAATAAATGATAAATATCCCTAAAAAAAACCTTTGGTAAAGGACAAATAAACAGCTCATATAACAAAACAAACTTATTGGATAATTTTTTATGGGTTGGGTCTTTATGGGTGAAAGTTCCTCATCATTTTTATATTATTAATCATAATGTAAAGTTAAAATAGGTAAAGCTTTCATCTTTCTTTACAAAGTTGTTGACTAATGACTGGGGGCTTGACACCAAACAAACAAACAAAAACCGGTCTGAACAAACTTCATGGTTGATCCCAGTTTCACAGCAACGTAGAGGTCCAGCTTGTCTTAAACACAGAGTTGAGGTTGGCATGGCAACCCCACAGGAAGCCCAGGTTGGATGTCTGGATGGGAAAAACAGCAGCTCAGTGAATGTGACCTGAGAAAGTCCAGAGGATCAGCAGCTAGCCGACGTAAGAACTGGCGATGCTAAATAATCACTATCTCTGCATCAAACAGGGACTTTATTATGTTTTCTTATTGATTTAGTATTTACACAGTAACAACTGGAACTTAGTGGAGTCAGAAGTGTAACGGAAGAACATGGTAATGGTGGGATACGTGGGAATAAAAAAGAAAAAGGCTTAAATGCTGAGTGTGTGGAGAGGAAGGCAGCGTTGCTCGTATGTGGAGAACAGTGACGGGAAACTACACAAAGTCTGGAAGTAAAACCAACCCTGATTAGAAAATCAATCAGGAAGAGACAAACACAGAAACCCAAAACCTTAATGGGAAATTTTCAGTAGGAGGAATCCACGTTTGATGCCTCCGTGAATTCGGTACAGTTGGATTTTCTACAAACACACGACAGTGTTTATGGAAGTAACGGAGCATGTCGCCCAGTGCAGCAGCGTCACTCACCGACGGGGTTTTTAAAGCTCCTGAACGGGAACAGAGCAGCCTGGAACAGGGAGTTCAGGCTTGTGTGTTTCCTCTGCTGGGAGAATAAAACTCTGAAGAGCAGAAAATGAAGGAAAAGCTGCAGATAAAGTACTCAGCAACATCTAACCTGCTGAACTGGGACGTGACTGCCTCTTCCATGACTTTCATCAGGCCACACTGGAGCATTATTACCGCAGGCCACAAAGCAGACACCGAAACACTGCGAAGGCTTTGCACTTCTGTTTAAACCGGGTCTGACAGTGTGGAAGCGACAGTAAAGACACATTTACTTTCTGGATGTGAGTGAAGATGGAAGACAGAAATGAAGGAAGGACAAGCTGGAGGCAAGCAGATGGCGCACAGAAATAAACTTTAACCACCGAAGCCAAAGAACAGCCAGCGAAATCCAAATATGAGGACAGATGCTGGGAAAAGGACGGATGCAATGATTCAGCAGAAAACGGATGAAACTGCAGGATAAATCAACAATAACACCAAAACTTTACTCACGAGAAGACATTTAGGAACTAAAACAAGAAAAATGGAAGCCTGAAAGTGAAAACTCTTGATTTTCTGTGATGAAACACCAAATCGTTGCAAATCAAACACTGAAGTCCTGATTTGAAGCCTGTGACGTGAAAATCGTTACTCTGTTGTTTTTGTGGCGGCAAAAGGATTTTCCAGAACTAGAACTTTCTGGAGTTGGAATAGTTTACATGTGAGGATCATAAACAGTCTTACAGAGTTTAGGCAAACTTTGAGAAACACTCAAGACTTCCAGTTCGTCACCCTGGTGGGACCTTAAACATCACGTGGCCACAAACACGTAGGCGTTCGCGCCGACTTCAGCCTGGGTACAATATTTTCATCAGCTTGTCTTTAACTGTCTGTCTGAGGAGCAGATGGTGGTCTGGGACTGTATTACTGAGGTTTACAGTTTAGGCTGTAGAACCCTCCCCCCCCCCCCCCCCCCCCCACACACACACACACAGCTGGTTTAATAGAGTGATATCTGCACTATACTGATAGAAAACATGACGTTTGTTTTCACTTTTGCCAGTTTAGGTAATAAAACTTTGTGCAACAACCAGCCTTGGTGCTTTTCTTCCGGACTTCCTGTGTCACATGATCATGATAGCCAATCAGACATCGAGATAATGATGATGGTGTTGACAGTGTTTGTAATATTTTACTGATTTAATGCAGATTATTTTTAACATTATGTTTGATTGTATCTGTTATGTTTCTAACAGATAATATTATTAATAATAATTATAATAATTATATATATATATCATAATATTATCATTCGTTATATAATTATTAATAATTATGTAGTTATGTAATATATAATTATTATATACATATATTCTTTGATGTTTGAAGTGTTTTTATTTACTCCTTTTTGTTTGCTTTCTAATTCACATGTTTATAGTGTTTTTACTTTTTGGTAAATGGAACTAATTGTACTTTGGTCTGATTTAATGTAATTTTCTGGTTATATTTAATTGTTTTACTGTTTTACAAATTAAAACCATGTTTCCTGTATTTACCAACAGGACTCTAAATCATTTTTTAAATCAGAAGCCAATGTGACTAGCATAGCCCTGCTTAGCAAATATTAATCATGCTCCAAATAATAATAATAAATAAATAATAATAAATAGAATTTTTATTCACCAACTTGGCAGGAATCCAACTGGAAAAAAAATCAAAATGTTCTCATGTGTCTTTTATTATTTAATATGTAAAAAAAAATTAAATCGCGATCATATATACTGATTATGTTTGTGAATGTAAAAAAGTCAGTGAACGTTTATACAGCAAACACACACACACACACACACACACACACACACACACACACACACTTACCTGTTTTTCATACAGAATTTTCTTACTAACAAATTGACAGGAAATCAGACCAGAAGCAGACTCCTGCTGCTGTAGTTTCTCAGCTTTTGTTAACGCCGTCTGCTGTGAAGGTTGGTCCACATCACATGGGCTTCCATAACGGGGGTGCTTGTTTATGAGAGTGACAGGCTGATGGATGGACAGCCCCCCCTCCACAACATCACATACCAGTGTTGGGTTTCAAAGGCTCTGTCAGCATACCGGACTCTTCTGTGGGCATCTCTTTGAAGCCCATATCTGGTGTAGTGGAAATCAAAACATGAACAAACATTAGCAGAGGCAACAAAAGCTACCAGAGACGACAGAAATCTGGATTTCAACCAGAACTCATTCATATTTGTCGAAAAGAGGACCAGTAAATATGAAGATAGTGTGGCAAAACTTCCGGGAGCTCTGCTGCTGGTCGTGTTTGGGAGGGATTTTCAGGAAGAAAACGTCAGCAAATTCCACAGCATGCGACCCAGGTTGGCACATTCCCCAGTGTTCCCAGTTCACAGTGAGGGACCAGAATATCAGAACATCAGTATGGGACTGTGGGATATGAGTCTAAGTCTCAGGTCTGTTCATGGATGTATTTTAGACGCAGGCTGTAAAAAGCTTGTAGATGCCAGAGAGGATTAAAATCTATTCTGGTGAAATGTAAAACTGGACCAACTGGAAACGGTGCAGTGACTGCAGGACTCTGATCAGGTCAACAAAATGTGTGAAATGATTTTGTTTTGGTTAAAACAACGGTGTCGTTTAGGGAATGATCTAGCCATCTCTTAGAGCTAACTTATAGGCTTCGGGTCATCAGGATCGTCTTTTAGACTTGGTCCAGTTGGGGACTCAGTTCAGTTGGGGACTGGTCCAGTTGGGGACTTGGTTCAGTTGGGGACTTGGTCCAGTTGGGGACTTGGTTCAGTTGGGGACTGGTCCAATTGGGGACTTGGTCCATTTGGGGACTGGTCCAGTTGGGGACTCGGTTCAGTTGGGGACTTGGTCCAGTTGGGGACTTGGTTCAGTTGGGGACTTGGTCCAATTGGGGACTTGGTCCATTTGGGGACTGGTCCAGTTGGGGACTTGGTCCAGTTGGGGACTTGATTCAGTTGGGGACTTGGTCCAGTTGGAGACTTGGTTCAGTTGGGGACTGGTCCAATTGGGGACTTGGTCCATTTGGGGACTGGTCCAGTTGGGGACTCGGTTCAGTTGGGGACTCGGTCCAGTTGGGGACTTGGTTCAGTTGGGGACTTGGTTCAGTTGGAGACTTGGTTCAGTTGGGGACTTGGTCCAATTTGGGACTTGGTCCATTTGGGGACTTGGTTCAGTTGGAGACTTGGTTCAGTTGGGGACTTGGTCCAGTTGGGGACTTGGTCCATTTGGGGACTTGGTTCAGTTGGGGACTTGGTTCAGTTGGGGACTTGGTCCATTTGGGGACTTGGTTCAGTTGGGGACTTGGTGGGTGGGGGGTGGGGGCAGCATTATTCCAAACTGAGAATGCATTTATGCCTCACTTCTCAACTGAATTAAACCTTTATAAAATGTATTTCGCTCCCCATCAGAGGCAAGAGAACATGGAGCTGCATCAGATCGTAGTTGATCAGATATCTATCAGAACTTTGATCAAGTTCTTCCACATCCTCCCCATGAGCTCTTTCTCCCGTCCCAAGCCATCTATATCTATATTATCCCACATATGTGTATGTTTACCCATGATGCTGTGTGCTGAACCCACAATGCACTGTGTTTTGTAGTCTACTTCCTGTATTTGTTCCACTTGAAGCGGACAGAGACCTGCGTTTGTAGGCGGACCGAGTCTGCTTCTATGATCTGAATCAGAAGTTGTTTGTGTTTCCATGACCCCAAACAAGCGGACTTTCCAAGCAAATGGACTTGAATTCTAATCAAAAAGGCTGATGGGAATTTGCTGCTAGACAGCTAAAGGACGTCTCATCATGCACCAAGCTCTTCCTCGTCATCTCTCTGCTCCTCATCTTCCATGTAGAAACATATGACAGCTTTGGCATCATCACCATTTTTCTCCTCTTTCTGCAGGTCTTCCTGGATAAAAGCTGCATGTTGGTCTTATTCTTGTCCTCTCCACCCCAACCAGTCCAGCAGATGACTGCCCTGCCTGATGGCTGCTTCAAGGGAAATTTTCCTTCCCATTGTCGCCTTGTGCAGCTCAGGATGGGGGATTGGATCATTGTCAAGATTTAGAGCAATCTGTTGGTTTTCCTTGACTAGTCTGTTTATATTGATTTACACGAATTGATGTGTCTGTAAAATATCCTGAGATGATGTTGAGACGTGGCGCTTTTTCAAATAAAGCTGAATGAAATGATGCTGTCAATATTGGCTGGCAGTAGCAGATACCAGGTCATCAACACTTGCCACTGCAGTTATGGCGGCACTGGTTTATGAATGACCTTCAACAAGGATTAAACAAACAACAACAACAACAAAAAACAGTGTTCAGTCTTAAATGCAACATTAACCGAGACCTGGAGCGTCAGATCTGTATCCCTTATAGAAGTAAGTCTATATGCTTATATATGTGCTTCTTTGGAGTCTCACATGCTTTACAAAGAACATTATAAATTATGAGTAATTTTTTATTTTCTCAATTAAATAATTTAACAAACAGCTTTTAAAAATAATTTCTGAAATGACTAAGCTGCCTGTAGCGGCAGCATTTCTCCTTTTTGTCAGTGCATCTGCTTTTTCTACATTTTTTTCTTCCAGCCTTTTCTTGCTCCAGTTTTCCATTTTTTCCAGATGTGTTGCTGCCATTAAATTTTAAAAGAGCTCTTATTTTCTCATCATCTGATCTCTTTTTTTTAATGTTCTATTACAAATGAAATTCTTGATTTATGAAATTTTTTAGATTTAAATTATTCTGTTTTTCTTCAGTTGTTGTTTTGTAAAGTTCTTGCTAAAACTCTGATGTTGCAGGTCTCTCATCCATTTTTACTTTTTTTATTTTAATGTTTCATTTATTTTTTCTTCAAATAATATTTAAGCATACTCTAAATGGTCCCTAGGAGTGAGGATGAATGGTCTCTGTGTTTTCCTGTGATGAACTGGCGACCTGTCAAGGGTGTACCTGCCTCTACATCCCCAAATTGGACTAAACGATTCAGAAAATAAAACAATGAATAAATAATCAATAATCAATCAACACATGGACTCACAAACTGAATATAGTTGCTAATTCCCTTCCTCCTGTTGTCAACTGAAAATAAAAAATGCTAATAAGTAAGTAAATAACTCAATAAGGATTTCTACACTAAACTACGATTTTTGTTTACATTACTGTTTACATTTGCTACTTTACTCTTCTGGTGATTTAAGGAAGTTTCCCAGGCATTTGTATTCAGGAGGTTTACAATCCAGCCACTACATGTAGTACTTATTCAATCCAAAATGATCCATGACAACGGTATTATTCATTATTTTCTTCATAAACAACAATTATTGCTACTGTGGCGCCAGGAGACTTCTATTTTGAACTGAAAATGATGATGAAGCCACTTTCTGTCAAACGTTCCACCAATCAGAGAGCTTACATTGTCTGCAATGTCCAATCAGGTGCAGCAAAAGATCAACAAGTGAGCAGAAAAAAAAAAAAAAAAGATCCTAGATGGCTGGAATAAAGCCAATAAGACGTGTAATGCATGGTGCTGCCAAAAGGCAGCAGAGTTGGAGCTGGTTTAGTGAGGAAAGCAGGTAAATAGTAGCATAAATAACTGTTAGTGAGGGAAAAAGTCTAAATATGTAAATAGCTTCTGTCGTGTATTTGTTTCAGTGTCAGTATTTTTCCTCTTATAAGACATGAAGGAAAGATGTGCAGATGAGAAAAGTCTGGCTCACTGTTGATCTGGGTGTTATTTTTACAAAGTTCTGTTAATAATAAATCCTGTTTTATTGCTTTGGTTGGCCTTTATGCAGCTTTATTTTTTATTACATTCTTTTTTTTTTTTTTTTTTTTTTAACCTTTAACCTTTTTTTAACCTTTTTATTACATTCATTTTACACAATTTCAGCCTCATAATCTGACAGCCGAGGCTGAAAACATCATGTCTACATGGAAATATCTTGTCTGCATGGAAATATCACGTCTGCATGGAAACATCACGACTGCATGGAAACGTCACGACTGCATGGAAACGTCATGTCTGCATGGAAACGTCATGTCTGCATGGAAATATCATGTCTGCATGGAAACATCATGACTGCATGGAAATATCACGTCTGCATGGAAACATCACGACTGCATGGAAATATCACGTCTGCATGGAAATATCATGTCTGCATGGAAACATCATGTCTGCATGGAAACATCACGACTGCATGGAAACATCACGACTGCATGGAAACATCACGACTGCATGGAAACATCATGTCTGCATGGAAACATCACGACTGCATGGAAATATCATGTATGCATGGAAACATCACGACTGCATGGAAACATCACGACTGCATGGAAACATCATGTCTGCATGCTGACTGGGATTGCAAGATGTCATCTTTTACAGCCATTTTTACATTTCTTGAATATAAAGATACATTTGACTGAGATTAATTTTATTTTATTAAACATATAAAAACTTATTTGACAAAATATCTGAAAATACAATGGCGTTTTAAGGGTTAGTGGTATGATGGTTCAGTCTAAGCCCCCTGTCCTCAGCCTGATCATGTTCCGCTCTCCCCACGGCCCTGATGAAGGGCTGGTATTGCGGTTTTGCATAACGTGGCATCACACATCATCTGCTGCCATCCTCATGCTTAAGCCCCTGCCTTAGAAATGGTTCCCCTTTGGTGTAGCTCTAAAAACAGTCCCTCTACCTCACCTGTGGTTGCCGGGGGTCTTAGTTGTTCTTGATTTATGGATACAACTGTGTGTTGGTGATAAAGACACCTGTCCTTTCCTCATCAGCACTTCCTTCCTGCACTGAAAGCTCCAGCTAACCTGGGCTAGAATGTCACCTTGTCAGAGTCGGGGTGAAGAGGGCACCGTTATTCAGGCAACAGACTCAGAAGGCTGAATATCAGCTGTTTGCTTCTTTATTCTAACGAAGAACTGTTTGTTATTGCTGGTTATAATGCAGGACGTAATATGGTGAAAATAATCTGTGATGTTCATCAGGTCTGGAAATAAGACAAATGCATCCCTAAATAACAATGTTGACGCTTTTATAGTTTACGTAGAGACATTGTATTAAATGTTTTCTATTATACGCAAGCATAAGGTGTTATATTTACAAATGAATGTGACTCATCCAATACAAGGAACAATAGATAGCTGTATGATTTAATCCTTTAATGTCTTTATTTACTTACAATTTTTTGAAAATTGTAAGTAAATAAAGGCAAAAAAGAACAAAAAAGATGAAAACTGAAATAAAAAGTATAAATTATGCTAATTATAAATAATATGATTTTCTGTTCTGTTTTGCCTAAAAAAGAGACATATATGAATACTTCTGCTTTTGTTGACTGTTATGAGTTTCTGCCTCAGGACTCTCCAGTCCCTGACTCAAGACTCAGGGACTGGAGAGGGTGTGTCAGGGAAGCCCACTGCTTCAACCTGGCCCTGGTTTATCCTCATTGACGAAGTGTTGGGACAGAGGCCTTCCAATAAGCCCCCTGTCGTAATCGCCTTAGTTGACAAGGACAGGCCAGGACCAAGTTCAGCTGTGGACAGGCAGTTGGTGGAAGAGAAAAATCTGCAGAAGGAAGAGGAGGGACAGTGAAGAGCTGGCAGACATCGTTCGGGAGGACATGCTGCTGCAGAGAGAAGCAGAGAAAAGGAGGGCAGGGAGACGATGGAAAGGTTTGTCTCCCTCCTGGAGAAAACTGTTGAAAAAGTCTGTTAATGTTTTATTTACATAATATTAAAAAAAAAAAAAATACAGACAACTATTTACAATAACCCAGCAGAGAGGTCCTGGCAGGGCTTGTGGATTGGGATGCCACTACTGAAATCCTGGCCTTGGGGTGTTATACCGCATCATCCACTGGTTGGTTTGCAGGGGGGCAAAGTCGATGGATGCCATGTCACTATTTTCAGAAAAGGACATTATCAAACAGCAGGAAGTCTCTGCAAACACTGGTTGTTCACCTGTTCTTTAATTTACCTCTATAAATACTGGCGGTGCAGGAACACTTCCTCCAAGGAAGACGCCAGACATTTGGTCCCGCAGGCTGCACCACTGTCTACGTCCAACTCCATCTCCCCCACATCCTCTGACTCATCCTCCACAGTCTCCTCCTCGGTGTCCACAATATCCCCCACTCCCAGACAGAGGTTGTGAAGGATGGTACATGATGTCATGACCTTTTACAGGACAGAAGAAATCCGTGACAAATCCATGTATAGTTTACTGGAAAAACAATCATCCAGTTAACTCATGTATGGTGCAAAGGTGTGGTGGACTTCCAACGCATGCAGGAAGATGGCACATAACCTGCTCTTCATCATCCCAAAAGCACGCTCAAATATTGAGAGTGCCCGGGAGCGATGATGATTAAAGCACTATGCTCCTACACCTCAGAGAGGTCTTTTTCAAGGGGGTGATGAGGGGGGAGTGGCTGCTGAAGTCAAGGGTACCCACCGCCAGCCAAGATGAAGTGCCCTGGAGGAGGGTAGAGCAACTTCCTGTACAGTGGGCTGTGCCGAACCACCCGGGAGTCATAAACTGACCTTGCATCCAAAGCACATTATGAGGGTCTATTTTTAGATCTACGTCTATCACCATAATTTGGGTTCTTACTTGGAAGTTAATAAGTAATAATCACATGAAGACAAGTTGGGACAGCAGCACCACTGGCTGTGGTCTACTCATGACAGCAAATTAATTTGAAATAAAAAACATAAACGTGTCTCATAAATGTTGTTTTCGCTGAAATTACACTTACCTGGACTGGGACGTTATCAGCCTGAGGAGGGATCGTTTGGGCTGCCTCCTCAACATGTTTTAAAATTCAGCCTAGAGACAAATGAGAAATAAAATCCACATTTCTGGCTCCATTGTGTTTTATTTTATTCTTCTTTTTGGTAGTGTTTTGCGGATAGTAATTAGCTGGGACGAAAGAAAGATTTAATTGGATCATGGGACACAGCTGGTGTCACATCTATAGTTCCTAGGTAACGGAGGAGTGGAGCACTTTGGGAGATTCTCGTATACTCGATAGGCTATCTCATGTTACTGACAGTAATTGCACTTCGGAGTGTGCAGACAACATAGAAGACTTTGTTGCCTACGCAGTCTTCACACTTCAAAGTGTGCAGACCCTGAATTGGGACCATTGACTGAATAGAAAAAATGGGCGGAGCCTCAGTGACGTCACCCACAGGTTTCTGAAGAGCTGAATTGAAGCTCGGTGGGCGGTTGCTACTATCGTCATCTTGGCAGGGGCATGCATGTCGTCTCGCCCGGAAAACACACATATTGGCAAAGAGGTGGAGCTGAGAGGGGGGCTGTGAGCGTCATGGTGGGTGATTGACATCGAGTGAACTCCGACCTGCCTGCAGCTAAGAGCTAACCCGGAGCTAACAGGAGCTAACCAGCTAACGAAGTTAAGCGAGCTAAATCCCCGTAAAATAAAAAAAGGCTAAAAACTGTGGTTGTTCTACATTCCTGCTACTTGAAGCAGGAGATCAGGTAGCTGGCAATCAAAATGACACACAACTAAATATGTGTCATTTTGATATAAAAGAAGTTAGAAAAAAATGCACTCCCCCCACAGTTGTCATAAAGGTAAACCTATTAAACCTAAAGTGATTTTTGTACCAGGCTTTTAACATGGGAGTCTATGGGGATTTGCTCTGTTTTGCAGCCCCTAGTGGACGAAGGGGGAACTGAGGTTTTTGGCGCTTCTGTATAGGCCTCACTTTTCACTGCCAGAGGTTGCTGCGTGGTTTTTCTAGACATTGCTTTACTTTGAGATTATAACATAAATGTCTGTCTATAATTTAATTAATTCATCCATTGAATCCATTCTGATTTAAAAAAGTTTTGGGAGGTAAATAATATGCGATTAAAATGTACTTTATCAAGATGATTGTTTACAAAGACTTTTTTTTTTTTTTCAGTTATCAGTAGTCCCACCCTGAAACTTTGGAAGTATTCCTGCATGTAGAAACTGTTTTGCTACTGGCTGAACCTTTATTCTAAATATATATTTTATGAATACATATCCCCACATTTAAAAGAACTTGAAATCTGACACATATCTGTAAGTGTACTGATCTAAAATGGAAGCTCTCTCTGTAACTATAGATCAACATTATTATGCACACTCTTTTTAAAGCTGCAATAGCTGTGAGAAAGCTGGGACCAGTTGGGAAAACTTCTTCTTTCATCACAAATTTAAATGACAGAATAATGATAAAAAACTATTTAGCCTTTCTTTATTCACATTCCTGAGCAGAAGTACGTCAGTATGTCCATTGTCTTTCTTGCAAAATGTTTGAAACGCTACTCCTCCTACACCTTTTGTCTCACTTTAAACATTCAAGTTTAAAACTTTTCAGCCCATTCAGGAGATATGTGCTAAGACTTTTGGTCTTTGGAACTTTTCAAGTTATTCAAGTTTTTGTAAATTTTTCAGATCCGTTCCTGTGATTGGACAAAACAGAAAAATGCAGCTCAGCGATTGGTCCATTTTCTGAAAGTTGTGCAATTAATACAAAGGGTTCTAAAAGGTTCTTCTTGAAGGTAAAAAAAAAAAACCCTGCAGAAATGACAGTAAAATATTAAAGTTTTGATGTTAAAATGCTTCAAATGAAACAACATTGCTCACGTTGAACAATAAAGTATTTAACTTATTACACAAGCAGTTCTAAATGTTTTTTTGCAATGATTTTCTGCAATGATTATTGTAGTTTAACTACTGACTTCAGAAGGGAACATCTGCCTCATTATCAGGAGCATGTCCAGGCGTTGTAGGGAGGTCATACAGGCACGCAGAGGCCACACACATTACTGAGCCTCATTTTGACTTGTTTAAAGGACATTACATCAAAGTTGGGTCAGCCTGTAGTGTGTTTCTCCACTTTCATTTTGAGTATAACTCCAAATCCAGACCTCCATGGGTTGATACGTTTGATTTTCATTGATAATTTTTGTGTGATTTTGTTGTCAGCAAATTCAACTATAGAAAGAACAAAGTATTTAATAAAAAATATTTAAGATATTCAGATCTACGTGTTATTTTAGTGTTCCCTTTATTTTTTGAGCAGTGTGTATATGTGTGTGTACATTTTATAAATATTAAAGAGTAAGAGCTATGTGTTTTTGTGTTAATAAGGTGGAACTGACATGAAAAAGGCTAGAATTTATGTATGTGTGTCTATAACTTGTTTATCAGTTCTTGTCATGTTTTGCCTTGTTCTTTAAATATGTGACATCAATAAATGAGATATTTAAATGTTTTATCACATTAAGTTTGTTTTAAGAGCTTGAAGTGTTTCTTACTTTTTTTTTTTTTTTTTGTAACTTTTTATTTGTAAGCATTTTCCTTTATGAAAAACAAAACACAAAAGAGGTCAGGGGGTATCTAATGCAATAATTGGCACGTACAAAAAAAAAAGTTTACATAAGGTTAATCCTTGTTTTTGTTTTAGGTACTGTCATAGTTCAGCCATTTTCTCCAGCGTCTTGTTCCTAGGTCTTGTTGAAGGCGCAAAGTATAAGTCATGAGTTCCATAACTTTAATGTTTTCAACAATGGAAATAAAGAGTCTCATTGTGGGAGGCTGTTTCTTTAGCCAGCATTTTGTGATAGCCTACTTTGCTGATGTGGACAAGATTTTGAGGAGATACATATCATCTGTAGTCAGCTCATCTGGACTACATCCAAGGTATAGTAGTGTGAAGGAGCAGCTGACGTTATAACCTAGCACTTTGGAGATTACATTTGTCACCTCTGCCCAGAAGGGTTGAATAACTGGACATAACCAAAATATATGCCCGTGGTCCGCTGCTGTTTCGCCACATTCCCTCCAACAGTGTGCAGAGCCCATACTAAACTTAGATTTTTGTTTAGGTGTAATGAAAAAGCGAATAAGTGTTTTCCAACAAAAAACCCTCCAAGTGTTGGAGTTGATGGATGAAGACTGAATCTCCCAAGCCCCCGTCCACATGTCCTCTGTAATTACAGTATGCATTTCTTTTTCCCACTTTTGCTTTATGTAAGTTGTTGAATCTGTTTTTAGTATGATCAAACTACGGTATAGCTTACTAATAAGACTTTTGAGACTTGCTGATTTATATGCACTGATAAAGATGTTAACAAATAATGAGAACTCTTCAACAGTGGTATTCTGTATTCTTTTAGTAATATAACTGCGAAGCTGTAAGTATCTAAAAAAATCGTGTTTTTCCAAACCGTACAACTCACATAGAGCATCAAAAGACATCAGATTTGCTTTCTTGTATACTGTGCAAACAGCAGTTAGGCCATATAATGTCCAATGTTTAAATCTGGTATCTTGTAAAGCAGGTAAGAAGTCAGGATCGTATGCTGGCCATCTAAGAATTTTAGCCTCCTCCTGCAGTTTCAATTTTTTTACCTCCGACTTCCAAATTTTAAGTGTCAAATTAATCCATTGGCTGGTTGTCAAATAGTTTCTACTTTCAGCAGTAATATGACCTAATCTTGATTGAATTGGCACATTAGATAGAGACGACTCAATTACCTTCCATTTTGCATCATAAGATGGGTTACACCAACAGACCAGTGGCCTCAGCTGTGATGATACATAATAGTCTCGTAAAGAGGGTAGGGCCTGCCCCCCTCTGTCCCTCGGCAACTGCAATGTGCAAAATTTGACTCTTGGTCTCTTTTTAAGCCAAACAAACCTTGAAATGTGTTTATTCCATTCCCTAAACTGTTTATCAGAAATGGGTATTGGCAAAGACAAAAAAAAAGGTATAATAGTTTAGGAAGTATGTTCATCTTGACTGCCTGTATTCTGTTGCCAATGTCAAGGGGAAGCAGGCTCCAGCTGTCCAGGTCACTGATCATTTTTTTTAATAGCAGGGTTATAATTCTTATCATACAGTTGTGACAAATCTTTAGGCAAACACACACCCAAATACTTTATATAATCAGAGTACCAGTTAAAATTATATTTCGATGCTAACTCTTGTTCAGGATGAAAATTAAATGTCATGATCTGCGTTTTATGAATGTTAAGGGAATACCCAGAATATGAACCATATAATTGTAACATTTTCATTAGGACTGGTAAACCAGAGTTGGGATCTGTAATGGTAATCAGTACATCGTCTGCGTATAAACAGATTTTGTATTCCTTCCCACCTATTTGAATACCTTTTAATAGGGTCTCCTGGCATATCGCTTGTGCTAAAGGTTCTATAAATAAATTAAATAAGTTTGGGCTTCCAGGGCACCCTTGTCTACACCCGCGCTGTAGCTGTATGGGATTGGATAAGCTTCCGTTTATTTTTATTCTAGCACTGGGAGAGGTGTAAAGCACCTGAATACATTTTATAAAATCACTGCAGAATCCAAATCTTTCCATTGCTAAATATAGAAAGTCCCACTGGACCGAATCAAAAGCTTTTTCAGCGTCAAGACTAAGAACCATAGCATTCAATTTTCTGTTTTGAATCTGTTCAATAATGTGGAGAATTCTCCTTATATTGTCCTGGGTTTGTCTATCTTTTAGAAAACCTGTTTGGTCTTCATCGATCAGTGAGGGCATCACTGTGTCCATTCGTCTCACCAGAATAGATGTGTACAATTTGTAATCAGTGTTAAGAACACTTATTGGTCGATATGATTTACAGTCAGTTTTATCTTTTCCCTCTTTTGGAATCACAGATATGAAGGCCTCTTTCCAAGATGGGGGTACAGAGCCACCTTTCAAAATATAATTAAAACTGGTCTCGAGTTGGGGTATTAGGCCCTCTCTCATTTTCTTGTACCATTCAGGTGGGAACCCGTCCGTACCAGGAGATTTACTCGATTTGAGGCTTGAAATGGCTTTATCAATTTCTTGACGTGTTATTAATGACATTAATTTATTATTTGCATCTCTGCCGAGTGAGGGGAGGTCCAAAGAATCCAAAAAGGTTTTTATTATATTTTTGTCAGCCAAAACAGGTTGACTATATAAAGTTTTATAGTATGTTTCAAATGATTTTTGAATACTATCAGGGTCGGTTACCATCTTACAGCTTTCAGGGTCTTTTATTTTATGAATTGAATTTTCAGCTCGTTGTTTTCTGAGCTTCCATGCTAGGAGTTTAGATGTTTTAGGCCCCGCCTCATAATATCTCTGCTTCATGTACCGTATATTTTTTTCAACTACTTCACCTAATATTCTATCTATTTCTTGCTTAGTCTGTCTCATTTGAAGTTCCACTGTAGAACTTTTTTCTTTCAGGTACCTTTCCTCTAGAAGTTTCAGTCTTTCCTGCAGTTGGGACATTTCTAAAGTTTTTTGTTTTTTAAGCCTGGCAGATTTAGCAATTATTTTCCCGCGGAGAACCGCTTTAGCTGCATCCCATACAATGCTAGGGTTTGTCTCCCCATTGTTGTTGTCCTGTAGATACAGGTTTAATTCTGTTGTCATTGTCTGTATAAACGCTGGATCATTTAGCATACCAGTGTTTAATCTCCATAACGTGTTTCTATGTCTGGCATCCAAATGAAGGCTTAAGTAAATTCCAGAATGATCAGAGAAGTCTCTTTGGCCAAGTCTGCATTCTTTTATTCTGTTTAGATCAGTTTTATACATTAAAATATAATCTATTCTTGAGTGGAGGGAGTGGCGTGCAGAATAGAATGTGAATCCTGGGGCTGATCCATGCACAGACCTCCACACATCCATAAGGCCTAAGTCTGAAAGCATTTTGTTTACACGTTTTTCTATAGGAGTACGTTTTCTTCCTGTATTTGTAGTATCCAGTTGTGGATTTAACAACAGATTAAAATCTCCTGCACAAACCAAACACCCATGGGATTCGGTGATAATGAGAACAAAAACCGTTTTGTAGAAACCCATACTGCTCCCGGGTGGTGCGTACACGTTCAACAACGTAGCATCTTTTTGGTCAATTTTACATTTCACTAGTATAAATCTACCTTCATTATCCCTTAATTCAGATATGAATTCAAATTTAACTCTGTTTGAAATTAAAATAGCCACTCCTCGTTTTTTTCCACTTCTATGAGAAGAGTAATAAGTATTTTTGAACCCCATTCTTTTTAGTTTGTCATGTTGCATGTTAGACAGATGAGTTTCCTGCCAGTATGCTATATCTACTTTTTCTTTTTTCATTTTTACAACCAATTTGCTCCTTTTAATAGGATTATTTAGCCCATTAATGTTTAATGACAGTACGTTATATTTCTTAAAAGACATAAGTAAACAGTTGAGACCTGAATGTCACCCCTAAGTGTTTCTTACTTTTGGCTGCCGAAAATCTGGCGTTTTCCACAACCAAGAAAACTTTCAAATTATGAAAATCTCAGATCTTAAAACTCTTCAACTTCCACTTCAACTTTATTTATATAGCGTCAAATCACGGCAATGCCATCTCAAGACGCTTTACAGACAGAGGGGAAAACATAATGAAGGCCAATTCATAACAGCCTATATAAGGAAACCAACAGATTGAGTTGAGTCCAACTCAATCTCCCATCCTGAGCAAGCGCACTGGCGACAGTGGGAAGGAAAAAACTCCCTTTTAACGGGAAGGAAACCTCCGGCAGAACCCGGCTCAGGACAGGCAGCCATCTGCCTCTGCTGTGTGGGGGGAAGAGGACAGAAAGACAACAGACAACAGGAACTGCTACTCCCGGCCAGGGAGACCTGCTGAGACAGGAGACATACATGAAGAGAGAGAGAAAGAGAAAGAAGCTCAGTGTATCAGGAAATGTCCCTCAGCAGTCTAAACCTATAGCAGCATAACTAAGAGATGCTAACCATCCCTAGCTATAGGACTTATCAAAAAGATAAGTCTTCAGCCTAGTCTTAAAGGTGGGGAGGGTGTCTGCTTCCCTAACACTAACTGGGAGCTTATTCCATAAGAGAGGGGCCTGATAACCAAAGGCTCTGCCTCCTGCTCGGCTCTTTGAGACTCTAGGAACCACAAGTAAGCCTGCAGTCTGCAAACGAAGTACTCTGCTTGGTATATAAGGAACAATGAGGTCTTTGATATATAGTGGTGCCTGGTTGTGGAGGGCTTTATATGTAAGGAGAAGGATTTTAAATTCTATTCTAGATTCAACAGGCAGCCAATGAAGAGAGGCTAAAACTGGAGAAATATGATCTCTCCTGCTGGTTCTGGTCAGGACTCTGGCTGCAGAATTCTGGATCAGCTGAAGGCTTTTCAGGGCATATTTAGGACAGCCCAGTAATAGAGAGTTACAGTAATCTAGTCTCGAAGTAACAAAAGCGTGAACCAGTTTTTCTGCATCACTCTGAGACAGAATGTCCCTAATTTTGGCTATATTACGTAAATGAAAGAAGGTTGTTTTAGTAACCTGCTTATGTGGGCCAAAGGACAGGTCCGAGTCAAATATTACTCCAAGGTTTCTCACTGTAGCACTGGAAGCTAAAGTAATGCCATCCAGGTTCATTACGAAACTGAAAAATTTAGCTCTGAGTTTTTCAGATCCAAAGAGAATTACTTCAGTCTTATCTGAGTTTAAGAGGAGAAAATTTCTAGACATCCAAGTCTTTATGTCTATGAGACAATTTTGTAGCCTATCGGGCTGATTTGTTTCATCTGGTTTAAAGGATAAGTATATCTGAGTATCATCTGCATAACAATGAAAGTTTATTCCTGCTGTCTAATAATTTTGCCTAAAAATTATTTTTAAAAAAAGTATTGGTCCAAGTACAGAACCTTGAGGAACTCCATGACTTACTGTAGTTTATGAGGAGGACTTGTCATTTACATGAAAAAACTGAAGTCTATCAGATAATAATGATTTAAACTAGCTTAACGCTGTACCTGTAATTCTAATCACTCTGTGTTTGATACTCATTTAATGGCACAGTGTCATTTTTCATGTACCTTCCTGGTGCTGTCGCTGTCCAGCAGCGTCCTGAGGCAGAGAAACCACGCTGCATCTTTTTCTTTCAGGACCCCATGTCACATGCTAGCAAGCAGATGTTAGCATGGCGGCCATTTTGAAAAAAATAAAGAGGGACAGATCAAGAGATAAGACGAGCTAAGAGATTTTACACCAACGTGCTCCAGCCAGGTCTTTGAGGTCCTCTTCACAACTCTTACTCAAGGTCCCATTTACCAGACTTAAATCCAGGGGCGACAGAGCTTTCTCTGTTGCTGCTCCTAAGATGTGGAATAGCCTTCCCTCTCACATCTGAGCTGCTCAATCTCTCTCTGATTTTAAGTCTGTACTTAAAACCCACTTTTTTGTGCTGGCATTTGATCATACTTGAGCTTTTCCTTTGTGTATTTTAACTTTACTTTAATTCTAGTTCTCTTTTATTTCCAGATTTTATTTATTTTTACTGTGCAGTGTTTAATTTTATAACAAGGAGTGTTGTTTTATTGTTCAGCACTTTGGGCCGCTGCTGCTGTAAAAATATGCTATATAAATACTCTTGAACTTGAAGAAAAGACTTTCTCACACTGGCTGAAAAGACCTCACCGTGCAGGTAGACTGATAGATAGATGCTGGATGAGCCTTCATAAGGGGGGGGCATCACTGACAAGATCTGCTGATGTTGTGTAGTGCATCTTTTAGACGTGAACTGTACTGCTGGAAAAAAAGACTGATTGATCTTATTTCAGCCTGTTTTAACTGCATTGCTCCTCCTGCCTTTCTGACCTGTCAATCTGGATCACATTTCATTTTATTTGCCTCAATTTGTGCGTTCCTCCTCCTCCTGCAATGACTTCAGCAGAGGGTCAGGAAATCTTGTGTGCTACCGCAAAAGCAGCACAATCGCTCCAGATGTTAAAAGGGTTTGTGGATGAACACTCGCAGATGACTCATTTACGCCACTGTTTTCAAGAGCTCTGGAAAAAAGTTTTTTTTTAAATTTTTTTATTTTTTTATTTCTAGTCTCACATGAGGTTTATTTTGTCTCTACGCTCATCTGACGCTTGCAGTGCAAATAACCAAATAACCTGATTAACATTTTCCTTTGTTCTTCTCTTGCTGCCTTCCTCAACTCAGCAGAGATCTAAAACATAAATTAGATGAAGGATTTATTTTTGGTGAAGACTCTGACCTGGACGTATGCTCAACATAAAAATGACACAATAAAAAATAATATTGAGGATTATAGCAGTGTTTTAGCATAAAATTCATTGATCACCTAAAATATAAAGACACATCATATTAACCCTTGATAGGACACTCAATGAAATACCTTGAAATTAAAAATTTTAAGTTAAAATTGTCCTTCTGGTATGTAAGACCTCCACTTTGTTGTTAAATTTTTAAAAAAAAAATTGTTTTACGCTGAAAATGAAAGAAAATAAAGTGATAAAAAAAATAGTCACTTGCCGGATAAAGGGTTAAGTTATCGTGGCACAAAAAACAGTGTTAATAGTACAAATAAGGTGAAAAATGAGCCAAAATGATCAGCTGAACAAAATTGCTGTGATGGCAGCGTTTTGCTCCATCTTGAGAGTAGGCAGTTTAAGACTAGGTAAATACTTAGGCTGAAGCTGGAAGCTATTTCAATCCTGAAGCTAGTTATTGATCTGTCAAGCTGATTGATAAATCAACAGCAAATATAACGGTAACTACTTCATGGGTAATACTTCTAGCATCTAGACTTACACTCATTACATCATAATTTCTTAAACGTGTGTTAGCATTACGAAGGCTAACAACTAGCTTCAGCGGGTTTGCTGAGATTACCCACTGGATTGGGGTTTTTTAAATGAAGAAACTTTCTTTATAAGAAAACATTATACAATAACAAAAAAAGTACATAAAATTAAGCCAAAATTACAAATCGTATTTCTCTCGCAAGGTGTTGAGTTTCTTTTTTAAAAGAATCAAAATAACAACTCAGATAGAAGACGATGAGAAAAAATGTTGGCACTGAAACAAACAACAGAAACTATTTACATATTTACATTTTTCCTCATTGACAGTCATTCATACTGCACATCAGCTGCTTTCTGGCACCACCATGTTTTAAAAACCATCTTCTTGGTTTTATTCCTGCCATGGAGGAGCGTTATTTGTCTTTTTTTCAGACACATGAAATTTTCTGCTTACTTCTTGATCTTTGGCTGCTTCTGATTGGACATTGCTGACGATTTCACCTCTCTGGTGGAAAAACTGACAGAAAGTGGCTTCATCATCAGTTCCAGATTAAATTGAAAGTCTCTTAGCAGCATAGTAGTGATATTGATATTTTTTGTGATGGAAATTGTGATGTTATCATGGATCATTGTGATTTATCATGTAGAGTTTATCAGGAATAAACACAATGTTTTGTGGCTGGATTGTGGACCTCCTGGATGGGATGTAAATGCCTGGAAACCTTCTGCACATCACCTGAATGGTAAAGTCTTGGAGGTTGGTAACCCCCAACTGACAGCGATACACGAGAAACTGTTCTGGATGCTGAAGGTCTGGTGGAGTTGCACAAACTGAGTAAAGACTGGATGTTGATGCCAAGAACACAGTTTGTCTCTTCTACCTCTAGATACTTTACGTATGCAGATCAGAAGTCTTCTGATATCTAGGAACATTTCTAGTTACATGCACAGGTTGGCAAATACCACACAGTGTGGAAAAGTCGTGCATTAAAGGGGTCCTGTTCTCTGTTCGGTTTCTATGGCAACAAAAAATGCATCGTTTTTAAAGAGTTTTTTCTACTTGGAAATCCTTGTGACGTCCCGGGGGATAAGGTTCGGTGATTGGTTACCTTCTACTGGTTAACTAGGGCATGTACAAATACATCAGGCGGGTGGAAAACGTGGGATAAAGTTATTTCCAACGATGGCTGGTGAGTTTACCAAAGAGAGACATCCTGCTGCATTCGTTGCTGTGGGTTGCTGTTTTCCACTTTGTTTTCAGGGTCTGATTCAGGTTCCAACATGTAGGGCTGTATGCTATGTGTTGACGTTGTATTTTGTTTTTTTATTGAGTTCATATTAGCCTAATCCTTCTGTTTATGAGATGTTACAATGACGGCGAAAGCAGGTGCGGTGCGCGCCCCAATGTAGTGCAGTGGCGGGAGGCGGGGCTTAATGCGGAAGAGTCTCAATCCACTCGTTTTGCCCGCAGGCTGATCTGACAGCCTACAGAGAGGGTCGGTTTGAAGTAAATAAAGCCATTTGTGACAATAACTCGATCAATCCCAGCCCTTCTGGTCTCAGAAATAAAAATAAATTAGCCTGAAATGCACAGAATGGTTCCACTTTAATGTGCAGAAATGTGTGGGGAAGAAGGGTTGATGGGAGAAGGAAGTGGACATGATGAATGTCAGTTTGTCATCAGAAGCACATAACTTTGTTTACACGTCGCTACCACTGCTTTAGGACCCATTGGCACAATTCATCATCCCCACTGGCACACCCAGATAAGATGCAACCTTGTTTCTGCACTGTTGGCTCTAAACGCAGGGCTGTGACAGCTCCTTGGAAATGCTCCCATGGTTTACAGCTGAAAACTGTATGCAGGCCCACCACACATCATACACACTGTTAGATGAAGACATTCAGCGTTACAGACCTTCATGAGGTCATTAAATGAAGCAAACAGGGTGACAAACAGACACAGGATCCAAATTAGGAGACTCTAGGGCACTTAGCTGGAACATTAGCGGCCCAGTGGGTCAGGATCAGATCGTCCCCCCCCCCGCAGGATTCAGCCTGCTCACAGCAGACTGCACTTTGAAGACTCTGGATGTCTAACATACCACGCATTGAAGACAAGTGCTTGAAGAGGGTGTGAATATCTCCCCAGATGAAGAGATGAGAAAAGCAGGCTTGAACTGTCCACTCCTGTGTCCTTCCCTCTCTGAACTGGCCGATAAACTGGGCTTCTAGCTGGGAATTCTTCTTTGGTGCAGAAACATTCACAGATTCCTTTAAATGTTATTCCTGTAGACACAAGAGAGACTTTTCTCAGAATTTAAATAATGGTGTCTTATGGCGGATTCACATCAGGATAGTCCTTTAGACTCGGTCTGATTGGGAACTTAGCTCAGTTATAGGGGGGTGTATCCATGCAGACGGAGATTGTGTTCACGCTGCACTTTGGTCAAACAAGACAAACCATTAGAATAATATATCCCCATTCCCACCAGAGGTGGCGCTGCGCTGGTATTTAGCAAAAGAGAGGAGAAGACCCGCGTGAAGAAGAAAAGTTCAGAATTTCCGCAGCTGTGATATATTTTCCTCTGACTATGCATTTATTAGAACTTTTACTTTGTTCTCGCTCCACGTTTGACAACGAGCCATTTCTCGAGATTCGCATGCGTTTGTAGTGGTTGTGTTTGTCTGTGATGCCCCAGGCTTACCCACAATGCAACACTACGCCAAATGCAGGAAACAACTTTTTTTTTCTGCTTCCTTTATTTGGTCCACTTGAAACGGACCGGGACTTGCTCCGGGACCCAAACAAAGCGGACTTTCCGAGCAAACAGACTCAGGTTTGAACAAATAAAACTCACTTGCAACCTGTCCAGGGTGTATCCTGCCTCTCACCTAGTGGCTGCTGGGATAGGTTCCAGGTTTCCCGTGAATCTTTATTGGACCAAGTCAGTGTTTCTCAATTCCGGTCCTCAGCTCCCCCCCCGCCCTGCATGTTTTATAGGCAACCCTACCTTAACACACCTGAATGAAATAAAGGCTCGTTAACAGGCTGCAAAGAACTCGATGAGGAAGTTCAATAATCTGACTCAGGTGCTTTGGAGGAGGATCATGTCTAAAACATGCAGGACAGGGGAGTCCTGAGGACTGGAATTGAGTAACACTGGACTAATAGGTTAGGAAAATGTCTGAACTAAATGGAGCTCAGTCTAAAGTCAAATGTGTTCATGTACTGAATGGTGATTACTTTCAGGCCTTCAGTGTTTGCTGCAACCTAAAACTCTGTATTTTTTTGTGAAAAGTTGTGATTTTTGTGGTTTAAGTTTTTTTTTTTTTTTTTATGTGCCAAAACACTTAAAACCTATTAGGAATAATATACATCATATTTCATCATTCTTTGATGTGAAAATCACACTGTGAGTGCATTTCACTCATCAGCTGAGTGCTTTCAAAGAGGTGTTTTGCTGTTTGTCTTTACCTTCAGTGTTGCACAGTACAAAAAACACTTCATGCGCGACTCTGTGATCGTAGTTTTAAACTCTGAGGTGGTTCTTAGCTGGTTCTCTGGCAGGAAAATGGGTCAGAGAAAGAGACAAAGCCATGCAGCTACAGGCTGGATCAGATAAGAACCTGGCCTGCAGTTTCTGCATGCGACGAGGCTGCACAACGGGCTGAACTATGAAGCTCCTCTGAAGATGGGAACGGGTCATACATGGTGCTTTACAGCATTTTCACTGACAGATGTGCCATATGTCTCCTGTACAATCTGAAGGACACAAGTAAAATTGGTGTGTTCATCAGGTAAGAAGAACGCTGAGATCTATGGAAGTTCAGTGGTGAATTTGGCAGGATTGGATGAATTTGTGCTGCTAGCTGCGATCACAGCGTCACAGATTCCTGGAAAGACCCATCAGGTCACTGAATGATTTGGGGATTTTTGCTTAACTAATACATGTAGATCAGACAACTGAAGTCTGGTATTATAGGTATTACACTCACACCTGGCTCTGCTGTGGACACACTCACTCCTGCTAGGCTTCTCCGCAGCTGCTCTCCGGATTACTGATCATCCAAACCAGTAGTCAATCAACTCCAAGCTTTTTAAACTCTGCACCACACTTGGACGCTGTTGGACCACTTACCTACAGTCCTGGACTTTCCTTCCTTACCCTTCCTGGCTACGACTTACATGACTGTGATCTCAACTGGCAAGAAACATCCTGCTTGGCCCTTCCTCGTGAGATTCTTGCTATTTCCCTCTGTTGTGAATAAAATCCTGGTAAACCTGGTCCGTCTAGTTGAGGTCCTTCGCTACAATAAGTTTAATAGGTGTGACTTTCTGCAATAAGTGTTGAGAAGCTTGAGATAGGATCACCCAGTACTTATAACACCAGGTCTAACCAACCTAAAATATGGAACCATGTTATCTCCAGACATCCTAGACTGGTACTGCCTCATTTTATCAAAATGTAGAGCTCCTTTATGTATTCCCACATTTACTCCAGTTGCTGATGAGTTTGAATAAAACCATCAGCTTTCTTGAGTGATTGAACAGATCCATCTGCAAAGAAAATACTTTTCTCTGTGAAATGACGGAGTTGAAACTGTCATCAGATTGTTGGCAGAGCCAAGTCATTTTACAGCTTTCCATCTGTTTTTGTCAAAATGACTTCAGTCATGAAATAACTTCATGTTAGAAAGCGTCCAAGGATGGAATAAAAACACAAGGTTGGAAATGTGGGCAGTTTAAAGATCTAGCCACCAAGTGTAAGCTGTACAGGGAGGAAATCCTGTGGTTTCATGACAAATGGATTTAAAGTATTTAGGTCATTTTTTAAAGTGGGATGATGAAAGTTCATTAGTTGAACTTGGCCGTTGGTTGGGATAAAGAGGCTTGTGGGTGAAATGGATGCTGTCTCCTGAGTTCTCTGGCTGATTTTCTTGAATCACATCCCAGTGTGAGACAGCGGCAGACTTGTTTAGACAGATGGTTAGTGTGTGTTACCCAACAGAGGACAGAGATTAGGGGCAAGAACATGCTTCACATGCTGCCATAGGTGACTAATGGGATCTACATGACTTCATCAAAACCTGTAGAATGCTGCAAGATGCTGTACCAGAGAGCCTGATATATTCTTTTGGTTTTGGGATATCCTCAGGGCAGTGAAGATGCACAGAGACCAGAAGACAGATCAGTTTCTGCAGAACTGATGTGCTGGTCATGAATGAGCCGGATCTAAGAACCAATTCTTTGACGTGAATAATAAGAGCTGATTTCTGTCCAAAAGGAGTGAAGCTTTAGAAGGTGTGAGATGTTTTTATGGTTTTAAATTGGCACGCCATGCGGTCAGTTACACCTGAGGAAAGATGAGGATCATACCACTATGATATGAATGTTTTTGTGCAGCCTGCTGGCCAGCAGTTTCTGCTTTAAAGTTGCCTTGTCTTGTGTACTATGAAAAGAAGAAAGAAAGGAAGTGTAGTGGTCCAGAGCAGGTACACAGAGAGAACTGGATGCCACATTTAAATTGTAGGTGTGTCACAAAAACATTGAGAAATTAGTCAATTTAAAGTGTCAAAGATGTTAATTTACTTTATTTTCTTGTTGTTTTTCTGGGTACAGTTGTGTTGAAGATTTGTTTAAAATGTTAATCATAACTGTATTTTCTTTTGAAAAAATTCACAAAATACAGTAAAACTTGTCTACAAACAAACCATTCATAATTACTAAATTAGAATAAAAACTGAGTGAAACTAAATCAAGTGTCATTTGGGAGCTGAAAGAGCCGACTCCTCTGAAAGAGCTGAAACAAAAGCGCTAAAGCTTTAAAAAGAACCCAACTTCCCATCTCTGTGGAAAGTTTTCTATAACATCTAAAAAAGCTGCATTTGGTTTCCGCATTTTGGTCACATAATTTCTTTCTGTCAAAAATGCAGAATTTTTTTTTTTTTTTTTATATAATCAACAGACAACAAAAAGGTGCAAAGCCAGGGACTCTATCTGAGGCTTGTGATTGGTTGGAATCATTACCAGCGCTTCACCGTGCTGAGCGACGTCTTGACAGTACTGAGCGTGGATGCTGTATTGCGAGTGTGCGCGCATGTGTGTGCACAGATAAGAGCAAACACAAACTTGAGCACTGAATTAACTTTTGTTTGCTACGATCAAATGTTGCTCACGGTGGAAAAAGATTTTGCCTTAAAGTTTAACTGATGTGCTTTAACTGAAGTTTAACTGAGTTTTCTGCACTCAGAACGGAGTTCTGTCTGCTGAAGAACGAGGCACAAAAACAACGCCGTGCTCAATTGCTGGTGTTGTGGCAGGCAAAAGCTACATTCTAAGGCTTTAAAAGAGTTTTGGAGCGAATGTAAGTAATTTGCTGGCAAGTAGTCTGTATAATATGACTCAACTGAATACTAACAATTTATAGGTACATTTATCTTTTTATAATTATCTAACAGGTCTCCAATCAACTTTAGGAGGGCAAAAAAAAACTAATCTGAGACATGATTCCACCTTAAAAGCCTCTGAAAAGTCTACAAAGATATTGTCTTTTGTCTGACCTCTCTCTTTTTTCTATGTGCTTTTTATTTAGTCTTATGGGGAAAGAAAAAATGTTCACTTGCCTCCTTGTGACATGTTACATGGTTCTGGACGTCCTCTCTCTGCTATGCTGCAGCTGGGTGAGGTGCAGGCAATGAGTGCACGGCAGGGTGCACACAGGTGAAGTAACAAATAAGAAGAGGAGGTAGTAGTTCAGCCAATCACAGCTGACCTATTAGGCCCAACCTGTTCAGTCCAAATAACGTGATCGACTAACCTTCTTTTAGAAATCCGTTCGACCTGCAGAAATGACTTTTTTTCCCCCTTTTGTCTCAGAAAAATAACCCAAGTTTGTTGATAGCTGTCTGGAAGTAAGGTTAATGTAAGTTAATCTGAAAAACAAATCTGTATTCAGAAGGAATCTCTATCCAAACGTTGAATTCTATGAAACTTAAGCAGTAAATGAATGATGGATGACACTAATGTCACAGTTTTACGTGTCCAAAAGAACTAAATGCTGTGTTTAGAGTTTGAACTAAAACAATTAGCTAAGTGTATAAAATGTAGTTATTACCTCCGCCAAGGAGGTTATGTTTTTACTGACATTCATCTGTATGTTTGTTTGTTTGTGTTTAGGATAACTCAGTTATCGAAGGATTCTCATTAAATTATCAGGAGTTGTTGGAAATGTGAAAAAGAAGAACTGATTTATTTTGGTGGTGATCCGTTTGGAGTTTTTTAACTCTTGTCGTTGGCAGAGGTTTGCACTCTGCGAGTGCTTTTCTAGTCCACACATTTTATAATTCCTTCTTTTGATTCATGAAGGGTTTACAAGTGCTGTAGATAATTTTGTTATATACATAAATGCATTTCTATTTGCTGAGTATAGGCCAAATAATCCAGATCTTTCAAGAGCTTGAGATCTCATCGCCAGTTTGAAATGGGACGCTGAAGTTTTTCCCTTTATTTAGTCTGTAATCTCACAGACACCCCTTAACAGCACTGACAATATTCACAGTCCCAAGAGCCTTAGATAGAACTTTCCACATAGCAAATTCAGCTTAATGTGGGGTGTAATAAACGCTGATTGCAGCAGAGGCTCATCTCCAGGCCACTCAGTGGAAAACCAGGCTTTTCCATAAAAGGCAGACCAGGATACTGTTCATACAGTGTAGATTATTTACTAAATGTTCTCTGTTGAAATCATTATGTGGTTGTGGAGCCCGTCCTTTTGTTATTTATTTATTCAACACTGTCCAAATGAAAAGCCTAAATATTATCTTGTATTCATCGTTCCCCACTGTGCCAAAAGTAATATTGATGTAAAAGCATGACCGTCAAAGCACAGTTTCCTTCCGTCACTGATGTAAAACTGATCCATGAGAAAGTTGGGCTCTGAATCTGATACCCAGACCTGAAATTAAGGCGTATGATAAATCACATCTTTGACCTGTTTGACATGTTTTGGAAAGACAGGTGGATATACCATGGAGTTCATTCTCACTCCTTTAACAAACTGGAACGTATATTCAGTATCTGTTGCAGATTTTTACATGAAACATTCACTCACAGGTTACACTACCAATGACTTAGGGTCTCAGAAAATGCAGCAAGACCGTCAACGTGCCAGATGGAGACCCACCCAGATGGGTAAGAAGTGCTGATCCACATGGGTGTTTTAATGCTGTACATTTGTGCCATTATGTACTGGAAATGCAGAAGGAGTAGTGTGTTTTTTCCCCAGCTGTGGAACAGAGCTATAACCCTCTGCAGGGTCTTGGAGGGTCCATGGAGGTAGTCCAACCAGCCTACATGTGCTTTGTGAATTTTGAGCTGGACGGTGTTCTTTGGAGGGTTTTCTGGGGAGTGCTTCAGGGATATGGGGTCCTGGACCCTCTGATTTGAGCTGCGTGGTACCATGATTGGTGTTGAAACTTGATCCACATTATCAGCAGCAAGTCAGATCAGTTTGAGGTGAGGGTTGGACTCCGCCAAGGCTGCCCTTTGTCTCCAATTCGGTGCCAACTTTTATAAAAGGAGCCAAGGTGTTGAAGGGATCCAGCTTGGTGGACTTGGGATTGGGTCTCTGCTTTTTGCAGATGATGCTGTTCTGTTGGCTTCAGAGCTACATCATCATGAAAGCAACTGGAATAAGGTTCAGCATCTCCAAATTCAAGACCATGGACCTCTGCTGGAAAAAGGTGGCGTTTCCTCTCCAAGATGAGATTCTGCTCTAAAGGGATGAGTCTGAGTATCTTGGGAGCCTTGTTGATAAGCGAGGGAAGTATGGAGTGGGAGATCGACAGGAGGATCGGTGCGGTATTACTGAGTCTGCATATGTCAGTGATGGTGAAGAGCAAGATGAGTCAGAAGACAATTTTTTAGTTTTCAGTCAGTCTACTAAGTCCGAGTCTAAGCAGTGTGTAAAGATCGAAAGAGTGAGATCAGAAATACAAGCGCCTGATATGTGTTTCTTCCCAAGGCTGTCTTGACTCTCCCTTCAAGGTTCATCTGGTTCCTTAAATTCAGAGGAACCAGATGGACTGACTCGGGCTCCTGGTTAGGACGCCTCCTGAATGCCCTGTTAGTGACAGATCCAACATCTGACACACCTGACTTTATCTTGGCTGGCTTGGGAATATCTCAGGATTAGCTGGACAAGCTGGAAGAGGTGCTGACACAATGACCCAACCTTGGAAAAGTGGTAGAGGATGGATGGATGGATGGATGGATAAATGGATGAATGGATAAATGGATGGATGGATGGATAGATGGATGAATGGATGGATGGGCTGTGATAAACTGGTGATCTGCCCATCTTGTATGCAGTTATCTGAAGTGAGCTGAGATGGACTTCAGGCCTTTGCTATCCAGCAGAAAATAAACCATGTATGCGTTCTAAATGTGCATACATACTGGACCAGGGATTTATTATTGTATGCCTACTGGCATTTGACCAGAACAGGAACAGGAACAGGCTAGGGTTATTAGGAATAAGGCCATCAGAGAGAGATAAACTTGGGATGTTTAGGGAAGCAGTGAAGACCTGGACCAATGTGTTGATTGATTACAGATATCAGCTAACATTGCTAACAAAATTCTCAGTTCAGTAAAATTCCCCATCATGAATCAGATTATAAACTAGAGGTTACTGATGCTGCAGGAAAACACAACATCATGGTTATGTATCTGAGATTTTGCTATCGCAGTGAGGCAAGGCAAGCTTATTTGTATAGCACCTTTCATGTACAAGACAATTCGAAGGTCTTCACATAAAACATTAAAAGCATTACAGATGGTGTAAAAAACACCATAAAAGACAACACAAATAGCAAAATCACAATAAAATCATAAATTATATTAAAATAATTAAAAGCAGAATATATTAAAAGTTGCTGTGCAGATGTCATGCATAGGCGCATGAGAAAAGAAATGTTTTAAACCTGGATTTAAAAGTGCCTACATTTGGTGAGCGTTTCTCCACTGCAGTTTGTTCCACTTTTTGCAGCATAACAGCTAAATGTTGCTTCTCCATGTTTAGTGTGGTTTCTGATCGGGATTAGTTGACCCGAGTCTTTGGTTCTTCTAGGAAACTAAACTTTTAATCCTGTTGATCTTTTTCAGTTGGTAAAATGATTCTTAGTGAAGCTTTTATGAGGCTGCTGAAAGTCAGATCTGAGTCTATCAACACTCCAAGGTTACAGACTTGACTGGTAGTTTTAAGAGCTTGAGTGTCCAGGTGTTTACCAATGATGACCCTCTTCTCTTTGCCACCAAACAGAATAATTTCAGTTTTTTCTTCCTTTAATTGTAGAAAATCTCTCTCATCCAGATGTTTATTTGCTCCAAACACTGGCACAGTAAATCTATTTAACTGCAGTCGTCTGGTGACAAAGACACATAAAGCTGTGTGTCGTCTGCATAACTGTGATAATTGATTTTAAAGTTCTGTATTATTTGACCCAAATGGAGCATATACAAGTTGAACAGAAGAGGTCCAAGGACTGACCCCTGAGGTATTCCACAAGTCATGGCCACTCGCTCAGATTCATATATGTCAATTGTAATGAAATGTAACATGAATCTCTTTAGAGAAAATGACTTCTATAGTTATTTTTCAGTCACTTAACCTTGTTCTACAGTAAAGTATAAATTAATTCACTGAGACTGGCAGTGGCATAAATTCAGATTCAAAAGTCCTACTCAGAGCTTTTTAACTTTTTTCTTAGTGGTTTCACTTCAATGACAAAAGATACAACTCTGAAGCTCCAATACCCTGGAACGCTTCATTGGGAACAGAGGGCATGTCACTCCCCCACAGTTCCCCTTAAGGTGTGGGCTCAACCTAAACATAATATTGTAAAAGGCCTGGGAACCATCTACCATGGGGCTGTCGACACAGCAGGGTGGACTGAGAGCCCCCTTTGTAAGAGGTTGTTTTTGTTCAATACTTAGTTTGATGACAAGTATTTCCTGATTTTCTCTGTGACCCCTCATATTACACAGCCTGAAGTTTTCTCTGCGAACTGTGTCAACAGTACTAGTAGTAAACTATAGCAGTAAAATGTATTTATGCTTCTGCTTTTTGGAGGTCCGACAGACACTGATGTTTTCCCTCGTGGTGTTTTAAGAAAAATGTTTAGTCAGCAAAAAAATGGGTGTCCCCCGTCTTCACTCTGGTTTTTATTTTTAGATAAAGGATGATCCTGAGTCAACATGTTGAAGATCAATTTACTGAAGTTGCTCCATCTCTCAAGTCTTTGCTGTTTTTACTCTTCATTTTGTTTTCAGTCTGGTTTTGTTTAAATAAATGTACACTGTAAAATATAAAGGTAAAAAGTAATATTTCAGCAGTTGGAGCAACAAAAAAACTGCAAAAACAGAAAAAATGTACTAAAGCCACAAACATTTTTACCATGATAAAAATACATGTTTTTTTAGTTTTTTTTTTTATAAACTTTGTAATATTTACTGAAAGACAAATGAAATAACAATGAAAGGATCAGTTTTTAAAAAAAAATAAAATCCATCAAAAATTAAATATAAATTAAAGAGCTGTTATTAATGATCCTTATAATGCAATTTTATATCATTATATTTAATCAGTATTATATTAAAATAATATTGTATTTAATAAGTATATTATTTAATAAAACTATATATATTATTTAATAAAACTATATATCACTCATAATATATATATTGAGTATAGCTTAAATCCACACTATGTGTACTAACAGTTAAACCATTACTACCAATAAATTGTAATGTTGTACTATTCCAAGTAGCTTCACATGATCCACACTACTGGGAAACTAAAATTATTGATAAGTGAATTTTACTATTCCAGGCAACAATCATAACTGCTGATACAGTAAACACTGAACAAAATCACCTGTGATCAGCTGCAAAGGCAGAACTTGATGCGATTTACCTTTGAAGTCCTACCGTGCACCAGTAGCCGATTATACTGCAAACAAACGGTCCTGAAGTCTTTCATCATTAAAACCATTAACTACTGTTATGATTATATCCATCAGATCTTCATATGTTCCATGCATTTTCTATCATATTGCCAGAAGTGTATCAAGCAGAAGTAAAAAATAAAGTAGAAGTCCTGCCATGTTTTTGGAGCTACTGATGCATTTAGAACAGGTGTTTTTGCTAACAGGGTCATTTACGTTGCAGTGGAGATTAACTAATTAAATTCACCTGGTTGAGTGACTGGTTGGAAAGAGCTGCTGGACAGGACTTCTGCTTTTTTCTTCTACTTTATACACCTCTGCATAACGCTATTTATCTTTGTCCTGTTAGCCACTCAGTATTGTCACTACGTCTCTGACCACTGATCGGTAGATTGACGCATCATTCTCTCCAATGAACTACATTTTGTCTCAACAGGAGTGGGTACAGCATCTAATGAAGACTGAGTTCTAAATAATGTCAAATTTGAAGATGAAATACACAAACATTTCCTTATTGTTACTCCATTTATTCTTCAGTGAACAAACAAATTTTCAAATCCAAGAAGTTCCAGGATTGTATCATAAAATCCTCCAGCTGGAACGTAGGTAACACAGGTAACGTAATGATGTAGGAAACGTCGGTAACGTAGGTAACACAGGTAACGTAAGTAATGTAAGTAACGTAGGTAATGTAGATAACGTAGGTAACGTAGGTAATGTAGGTAATGTAGGTAACGTCGGTAACGTAGGTAACACAGGTAACGTAAGTAATGTAAGTAACGTAGGTAATGTAGATAACGTAGGTAACGTAGGTAATGTAGGTAATGTAGGTAACACAGGTAACCTAGGTAATGTAGGTAACGTAGGTAACACAGGTAACGTAAGTAATGTAAGTAACGTAGGTAATGTAGATAACGTAGGTAATGTGGGTAACGCAGGTAACGTAGGTAATGTAGGTAACACAGGTAACGTAGGTAATGTAGGAAACGTAGGTAACCTAGGTAATGTAGGTAACACAGGTAACGTAGGTAATGTAGGTAACGTAGGTAATGTAGGTAACGTAGGTAATGTAGGTAACACAGGTAACGTAGGTGATGTAGGAAACGTAAGTAACGTAGGTAACGTAGGTAATGTAGGTAACGTAGGTAACACAGGTAACATAGGTGATGTAGGAAACGTAAGTAACGTAGGTAACGTAGGTAATGTAGGAAACGTAGGTTACATAGGTAATGTAGGTAACGTAGATAACACAGGTAACGTAGGTAATGTAGGAAACGTAGGTAAAGAAGGTAATGTATGTAATGTAGGTAACGTAGGTAATGTAGGTAATGTAGGTAACGTAGGTAATGTAGGTAACATAGGTAATGTAGGTAACGTAGGTTACATAGGTAATGTAGGTAACATAGGTAATGTAGGAAACGTAGGTTACATAGGTAATGTAGGTAACGTAGATAACACAGGTAACGTAGGTAATGTAGGAAACGTAGGTAAAGAAGGTAATGTATGTAATGTAGGTAACGTAGGTGATGTAGGTAATGTAGGTAACGTAGGTAATGTAGGTAACATAGGTAATGTAGGTAACGTAGGTAACGTAGGTAATGTAGGTAACATAGGTAATGTTGGTAATGTAGGTAACGTAGGTAATGTAGGTAATGTAGGTAATGTAGGTAATGTAGGTAACATAGGTAATGTAGGTAACGTGGGTAATGTAGGTAATGTAGGTAACATAGGTAATGTAGGTAATGTAGGTAACGTAGGTAACATAGGTAATGTAGGTAACATAGGTAATGTTGGTAATGTAGGTAACGTAGGTAATGTAGGTAATGTAGGTAATGTAGGTAATGTAGGTAACGTAGGTAATGTAGGTAATGTAGGTAACGTAGGTAACATAGGTAATGTAGGTAACATAGGTAATGTTGGTAATGTAGGTAACGTAGGTAATGTAGGTAATGTAGGTAATGTAGGTAATGTAGGTAACGTAGGTAATGTAGGTAACGTGGGTAATGTAGGTAATGTAGGTAACATAGGTAATGTAGGTAATGTAGGTAACGTAGGTAACATAGGTAATGTAGGTAACATAGGTAATGTTGGTAATGTAGGTAATGTAGGTAATGTAGGTAACATAGGTAATGTAGGTAATGTAGGTAATGTAGGTAACATAGGTAATGTAGGTAATGTAGGTAATGTAGGTAACATAGGTAATGTAGGTAATGTAGGTAACGTAGGTAACATAGGTAATGTAGGTAACATAGGTAATGTTGGTAATGTAGGTAACGTAGGTAATGTAGATAACGTAGGTAACGTAGGTAATGTAGGTAATGTAGGTAACACAGGTAACCTAGGTAATGTAGGTAACGTAGGTAACACAGGTAACGTAAGTAATGTAAGTAACGTAGGTAATGTAGATAACGTAGGTAATGTGGGTAACGCAGGTAACGTAGGTAATGTAGGTAACACAGGTAACGTAGGTAATGTAGGAAACGTAGGTAACCTAGGTAATGTAGGTAACACAGGTAACGTAGGTAATGTAGGTAACGTAGGTAATGTAGGTAACACAGGTAACGTAGGTGATGTAGGAAACGTAAGTAACGTAGGTAACGTAGGTAATGTAGGTAACGTAGGTAACACAGGTAACATAGGTGATGTAGGAAACGTAAGTAACGTAGGTAATGTAGGTAACGTAGGTAATGTAGGTAACGTGGGTAATGTAGGTAATGTAGGTAACATAGGTAATGTAGGTAATGTAGGTAACGTAGGTAACATAGGTAATGTAGGTAACATAGGTAATGTTGGTAATGTAGGTAACGTAGGTAACATAGGTAATGTAGGTAACATAGGTAATGTTGGTAATGTAGGTAATGTAGGTAATGTAGGTAACATAGGTAATGTAGGTAATGTAGGTAATGTAGGTAACATAGGTAATGTAGGTAATGTAGGTAATGTAGGTAATGTAGGTAATGTAGGTAACATAGGTAATGTAGGTAATGTAGGTAATGTAGGTAACATAGGTAATGTAGGTAATGTAGGTAACGTAGGTAACATAGGTAATGTAGGTAACATAGGTAATGTTGGTAATGTAGGTAACGTAGGTAATGTAGGTAATGTAGGTAATGTAGGTAATGTAGGTAACGTAGGTAATGTAGGTAACGTGGGTAATGTAGGTAATGTAGGTAACATAGGTAATGTAGGTAATGTAGGTAACGTAGGTAACATAGGTAATGTAGGTAACATAGGTAATGTTGGTAATGTAGGTAATGTAGGTAATGTAGGTAACATAGGTAATGTAGGTAATGTAGGTAATGTAGGTAACGTAGGTAACATAGGTAATGTAGGTAACATAGGTAATGTTGGTAAAGAAGGTAATGTAGGTAATGTAGGTAACGTAGGTAATGTAGGTAATGTAGGTAACGTAGGTAACATAGGTAATGTAGGTAACATAGGTAATGTTGGTAAAGAAGGTAATGTAGGTAATGTAGGTAACGTAGGTAATGTAGGTAATGTAGGTAACGTAGGTAAAGGCACCTCCAATGCAAAGCTCCTCCATGTAGCTGGTAGGAGTTCGACTCCCAGCCTGTCCTGCACGCCACCTTGTGCTTACTTTCAAATTAAGACCACTAGCACAGAAAAAATTGATGGCTATTTTTGGCTAACAGTGATGGAGCCCCAACAGCCCTGCAAGACTGGATATTTCCTGTGGCTGCAATTAAATTGAATAAGAATGCAGAAAATGTTAGCATTTAATTGGTGACTAATAATGAGAAAAAATGCTAGTCTGTCCCATAAAGCGTGAGGTTAGATTGCGTGGCGGAACTCTACTATCCCTCAGGGACTGCAAGAAGCTCATCTTCCACATTCCTTGGTGTCATCTTGAGGACAAGGAAGAGCACCTTGTGAGTGTTTTCACATCTTTCTTGACATATCTAAGGGCTGAGGACCAACGTGGAACTGTTAAAGCCATTAACATGAAGGTAAGAAGGTGATAAATCAGCCTGTAATAACATGTCAGCAGTTAAGTGAGGGCAGGCTACTCTAAATCTCAATCTAGCTACTGTCCACACGCTGTCCTGACCACTCTGTCGTTTAACGATGCGAAAAGCTTTTATGGCAGCTTGGCCTGGCTGTGTTCAGAAACCCCGGAAGAAGATGCTACTGTTTGACTCGCGATGGTGGTCGGGCTGCGCACCTGGAAGACCTGGAACTGGAAGGCTTGATTACAGTTCCCATGTGGGATAATTCTCTGTATAACAGCTTAAGTCACTGTGATTAAATGCATGTAAATCTGTTTTAAGCTGGTGTTTTTATCAGTTAGGTGACAAGAAGTAGTTCTAGTTTGTCATACTAAGATAAAATCACAGCTGTGTGGCCAAACAGGAAAAATGATTGAAGATAAGGTGGATGTAAAGACTAAAGAATCTTTTTGCTTTGACATGAGACTTCAACAAACTGCCTGCTCTGTTGGCTCTTTACTTTGTCTGGCCTTATGTGACTCTGTGGCAGAGCTAATAATTGATCCTGAAAGCTGTGCAGGGATGTGAGAACCATGCATCACTGCAACCACTGCAACTTAAAATAGCAATCACACAAAACCACAGTTTTCATCCTTTTCACCCAACCTTAATGTGGTACAGATTTCCCACCACTGGTCCCACAGTCGCTGGAGATTTGCCATTCATAGCCAGTCTAAGTGTGCTTCATACACACAGAATAAAATAAAAACGAAAGTAAACATATGAAAGATAAGCCAGCTTTTCTTAACCCTTTATTGCACCATGTTGCCCCCAGGCAAAAACACCCAGTTTTGGCCTGGGACAATTTTTGGATTCAGTTTTATGGGACACTTCCTAAACGAATCCCACTGAATGATGCAATTCTTAAAAAAGGAGGGAAGACCACAGGGACGCAAAAACAAGACTATTTGTCACATGACTGTCAGGAAGCCATGCTGAAACCTGTTTTTGGAAGACTTTTTTTTTTTTTTTTTTTTTTTTTTTTTTTTTTTTTTAAAGGAAACAGCTTAAAAAAAGGTCTAAAATTGTTTTTTCTCTTTTTTCTTTCAGGAAAATCTATCCTGAAAAAGATGCAGAAAACTGGCATAAACAATGATCTATTTATAGTTGAGATCTGTGTTTCATAAATTAGAAAAATAAAGCTCAGGCTCTGGAAGTTTATTTTAGTGAGTTATTCCATGTGGTCCAACGTTGTCCCTAGTCAACACTCAGACTTAAGTCTCAGTTTTAAGTTTATGTTTGTTTTTATTGTGACTTGCTGAAACTCATAAATATTCAACATTTCTGAATTAATTGTTAATCAATTACAAAAATGTTTTACCTTCAAATGACAAAAGAAACAAAGGATAACATTGATTTGAATTATTTTGTTTTAATCTATTTGAAGGTGTGAAAACACTCCCTCCCAACAATTTCCCTGAACTGGGAACATGCAATAGAAGTTTAAAGTTAACCAACATGTGGGTGATCATGACGTGATCATAGGGCAGGATGAGGCAGCAGCGTAAAGGTCCATTCTGTTGCATTTCAGTTCTCCAGTGCAGAAGGATGATAAATGAGGCAGGCAGCTGTCTTGGATCTTCTGACTGAGGCTGGTTTCCAGCCTTGGGTCACCCAGAGTGCTTCCCCCCAAAGGGCCAGCTGTATCTTCCTCTGGTCTGGCCTTGTATTTAGGATTTTACATGATGGCTGTGAGTGTATGAGAGAGACTGTGCAGCTCAGCATGCTCTGCCTCTTCAGGTTCTGGTCTTTTCATTCATACCAGAGTAGAAAATGTAACAAACCATGTGATTTCTGCCTTTCAGATTCCTGTGAGAAAGAAAAGAATTAGTGAGGTTTGATAGGAAATAGTGTGTGTAAATATGTGGAATGTGTGGTTAATGGCAAAAAGGCCTTTTAGCTCACCTGGCTTGTGTCCTCTTCAGGGCAAAGGTTTCCCCAGGAGCCTGAAAACGCTGTTAAGGTTCCGGGAGAAGTCATGAGACAGATGGGTGGGGCTTTGGCTAATGGGACTTGGGTTTTAGGTTGAAGAAATGGTTTTAAGTTTAGCTTGTGTGTAATTATATCATTGTTTGGGTAGGATATTTTTTAGAATGTAGAGTGTTTTATCTTATTGGGAAAACTTGTTAGGTGGGAAATGGTTTACCATTTTAAGGGTCACCCGAAACCACGTGGTGGGGAAGAGAATTAGATCATCCAGGCCACAATTCACGAGTCTGCAACGTTCGCACTTGCAATGAATTTTGTAGCTGGTGCAACAGCAAAATGTGGAAGGAAGTAGTCTTAAAATGTAAGTTCCACACATAGAGTGCATATAAAAAAATGGACGGAGCCTCCGTGATGTCACCCATCGGTTTCTGAAGAGCAGAATTGAAGCTAATTGGGCGGTTCTTACCATTGCTACCTTGGCAGCATGATGTCTAGCACACTAGTCTCTACCAGAAAATACAAAAATGGGCAAAGAGACAGAGCTGAGAGGGGTGCCGGTAACGTGTTGTGGATGATTGACATCTAGCAATCTCAGACCTGCTTTTAACTAAGAGCTAACCAATCTAACCTGGAGCTAACCAGCTAACAGAGGTAAGCAGACTAAATCTAAGCGCTGTTAACTGGCTAAAAACTGCAGTTGTTCTTGCAGCAGGATATTGGGAACCAGTCAATCAAAAGGACATGTTCCTAATTATGCTGCATTTTGAGATTAAATTACTTGTTTTTTTTTCTGAATGTAGTTAGAAAAAAATTCACTCTCCCCGCAGTTGTTATGAAAGTAAACCTGACCTATTAAACCTGAAATGGTTTTATGTACCAGGCTATAAACATGTTTCTTTCTGCTGTGAATTTGGTCTTTTTAACATGGGAGTCTATGGGGATTTGTTCTGTTTTGCAGCCCCTAGTGGATTATTGCATTTTATGGTACTTCGGCATTGGCCTTATTTTTATCTGCCAGAGGTTGCTGCTTGGTTCCACATGTGTCCTGCATCTTTGTCACACAAGCAGAAAATCAGGAACGGTTCAGGAAGATAAAATAAAACTTGCTAATCTTATTCTGTACTAATTTTTTTATGTCAGCATTATTCATTCATTCATGGGGTTGAAAGGCGTGTTATTGTAAAAGTTGCTGAATATGTGATGTTTCAGGAAGAGTGGAGAAAACACAGCAGATGTACCCTTTGAAATTCATATGATAGCTGTTTTACTAAAAAATAAAGTGTGTGTCAATGTTTACGCTGTGTGTAAAAATAGCAAAGTGAGCCATGTGATCTTAGTCTCATAATAATGTTAGTACATCATTTTTTAATATTGTCAAAATAAAATATTATTATTCTTTTGTACTGTTTTATGCTAGCCGAGGCCTTTGGCCTTATGAACTCAATATGTCCAACTAGAGCTCCATGAAACTTGAGTTTCTGGGACTTAAGAGGGATGTGACAGTACTTTTTCTACAAAAGTGCCAAAAAAGTGCAGTTCCTCTCTCATCCACTAGGGGCTCCAAAACAGAGCAAATCCCCACAATAGATTTATCAATATGTTTACAGCCTGGTTCAAAAATCCATTTTAGGTTTACAAGGTCAGGTTTACCTTCATAACATCTGTGTTTTTTTCCCCAACTTTTCCGTTTGGAAGTAATTTCAACTCAAAGCAGGTTGAAACAAATCACCACTCGACATCCTTGTGGTGTGTCCACAGTCTATCCTGTACAACGACACAGCTTCTGGTCATCAAGTTGATCTGTTGTGTTGGCCAGCAGTTACATCTGCTGGCGGAGGAGCCAGATGTAGGGATCTTGTGCTGGGGTGGTCACATGTAGATTACAGGGGTGAGGACAGAGGTGAGGTTGTCTGGCTACACCGTTTGAAACAAACTCTCAAAAGACGTGTCATCTGGTGAACATTCAGCTGTGCAGCAGCCATACTGGCCGTCCCAACATCCAGCATGCCAATGCCACGTTCCTGCATGACTTGTGACATCTGCTCATGTAGGTGGAATTGATGCATCATTGAACATGTTCTCACTGGCAGAAACAGGCACAAATTTTGTCCACAAACCAAGAAAAATAATCATTCTGTCCAACTTTAAGAGAAAATCACTTAAATTAGGGCTGCCCAATTCATGTAACATATATAATTTACATGAAGTGTTTATATTTATGCTCAGTGTATTTAGCCAAATTGCTGAGATGAAAATTTATCTGCCAGATACGACTTCATAAGAAAAGGAAAAAAGCATTAATTTAATGTCAGTTAAAAAACTTTAACGAGGATGCTTCAGTTCGACACCCGTATTGCCTGCTACATGTGTTGGGACTCACAGGGATATTGGACAGATAAGTGGCAAAGAACATTTAACCCCTCCTCCCCCCCACTCCTTTTTTGGGGGGCAGAAAACATGTTTAATTGATTGTTCGATCTAATGTGTGCTTAACTTGATGATTTGTTCAGTAGTTTCAGAGATACAAAATATACACTTATAATTACTACAGATGTTCTTGGTAGTCACTTCTGCCGGGGTCTATCTGGGGTCGGGTCGCGGGGACAGCAGCCTAAGCAAGGAAGTCCAGACTTCCCTCTCCCCAGCCACATTTGCCAACTCTGCGGGGGGGGATCCCGAGGCGTTCCCAGGCCAGCCGAGAGATATAATCCCTCCAGCGTGTCCTGGGTCTTCCCCGGGGTCTCCTCCCAGAGGGAGGTGCCTGAAACACCTCACCAGGGAGGTCCAGGAGGCATCCTGACCAGATGCCTGAGCCACCTCAAGTGGTTCCTCTCGATGCGGAGGAGCAGCGGCTCTACTCTGATCTCCTCCCGGATGACCGAGCCCCTCACCCTATCTCTAAGGGAGAGCCCGGCCACCCTGCGGAGGAAACTCATTTCAGCCGCCTGTATACGAGATCTCCTACTTTCGGTCACGACCCACAGCTCATGACCATAGGTGAGGGTAGGAACGTAGATCGACTGGTAAATGGAGAGCTTCGCCTTCTGGCTCAGCTCCTTCTTCACCACGACAGACCGGCGCAGAGTCCGCATTACTGCAGACGCCGCACCGATCCGTCTGTCGATCTCGCGCTCCATCCTTCCCTCACTCGTGAACAAGACCCCGAGATATTTAAACTCCTCCACTTGAGGCAGGACCTGACTCCCAACCCAGAGAGGGCAATCCACCCTATTCCGGCTGAGGACCATGGTCTCAGGTTTGGAGGTGCTGATTCTCATCCCAGCCGCTTCACACTCGGCCGCGAATCGCTCAAGGGAGAGCTGGAGATCACAACCAGACGAAGCCAACAGGACCACGTCATCCGCAAAAAGCAGGGACCCAATCCTGAGGCCACCAAGTCGGATCCCCTCAACACCTCGGCTGCACCTAGAAATTCTGTCCATATAAGTTATGAACAGAATCGGTGATAAAGGGCAGCCTTGGCGGAGTCCAACCCTCACTGGAAACAAATCCGACTCACTACCGGCAATGCGGACCAATTCTGGAGGCCTCGAGAAGAAAATGACATCATATTGTTCTTCCATATGTGGTTGAAGACAGTTCTTGAAACATCGAGTTTCTTGTGGTGCTCTGAGAAGTATTGTGTGATTGGTTGGACATTTGAGGTGGAAAAGCATGAAACGGACAGTTGCCGCTTCCATATTTTTGCTGGTGCATGTAAATCAGGTTGTTTTAATTAAACAGCTGATCAAGGTGTTGAGAAAGTACGAACATTTTTACAACATGTGGCATTGAAACACATGGCCCAGTAGCGTACAACACACCCTGCGGCGGACGAAGTTTCTCGTTAAATATGGAATAACAGCGTTCATTGCACATAAAAGCCGACATCCCTGCCCCCAGTGATCCCTCACTGTGTCAGACGAAGCTTCTCGTGGAGTAAATGGACGAAAAAGAATTTTTCTCTTGTTCTTGCACCCTTAAAAGCAAAAACGATTAATTTTAATTCTGATTTTGTGGCAGAATGAAATGGTGCACTGTAGAAGGTCTTATAATCGATGAACAAAGACAGATTCAACCAGCACGTCATAAAAACAGTTTTCATTCCAAATATTCAGATGCTCAATAAACAGTCTGCTTCCAGCTCCAACATCTGTTGGCCATGTGGGGGGGTACTCTCTGCTCAGGTGGCAGATGTGTTAACGCATAAAAATAGTCACATTAAAACCCACTGCAGGTGTAAAATTCTGCTGTGAAGGAACACTCCTGCACGGAGTAGTGTTAACTTCCATAATAATACAACTTCACACGCAAAACTTCCTGCCTTTCTTTCAGCTTCACTTTTTCTCTCTTTTTAAATGACTTTTCAGAACATTATGAAGAAATTTAAAGCTAAAGCACCTCATCTGTCGGTGGGTTACAGCAATGATATATATACCTTGAAAGCATTGTAAAAATGGGGCTTGATGGCCTGGGAATGGTTGGCTGTACTGGATAACATAAAACCTTCAGGATACCGCTGGGACGCCTCTGTTTCCACATCTGAACTTCACATTGCTCCTTCAGTGGTCATCCGAGGAAGGTGGAGAAGAAGTTCCACTTTCATTTTTCCGTTGCCCTTCAGTCTAATATAAATATTTCCAACATTCTGTTTCAGATTGGTCTTTGAGTAAAAGAAGTTGCTTTAATGAGGCTGCAGTTTAGTCACCGGCTATCTTCGGTTTATTAAAGTGAAGCCTATAAGAAGAGCAGGATCATGAAATGTGCTGAAAGTTTGATCACTCTGAGGAGCTTTGTGTCCGAAGTATCGCTGAGCAACCTGTAAGTCTTTATAGTTAGGAAGATTTGCGACGGCCAAGAAAAATTATATTAATATGAGAGACTTTTTTGTTTGTTTGTAAGTTTTACATAAATGTGCTGATTATACACAAAAGGTTTATTTGTACAGGCATGTTTTACAGTGTACTATACTTATCTGTAAGTACTTTTTAACACCTCATTTCAGTACATTTCATGTGTCCAACTTTATTTAAAACTTATTCTAATCAGTCTTAGTTTTCTCATTTATTATCAGTTATGAAAACAATCATGAATACCAACAACCTGTAGTGTGCCGTGTTATCTTCTCCGCTTCTCTTATTCTGCTTTTATGTTAACAGGAATACGTCTAGCTCTGAGCTGATGATACCAGTCAGGTACTGATCTGAAATGATTAAATTCCTGCAGCAGTGTTGAAATCCCAGCTGAAAGCTACAGTAAACATCTTCTCGCTGGATGTTCACATCATTTTACAGGAGAAAAACACACCCACAGCTTACTATAGATGCTTGATCCCTGCACAGCTGATACCCATCATAACAACACAGCGCGAGTGTTGGTTTTCATCTCAGAGTCACTGATTGGATCCTTCTTGCTTATTCTAACAGAGCTGGTCCTCATCAAACACAGACTTCCCTGTGAGTCAGCACCAACAGCTAAACCCACAATTAGCCAGCGGTCTGCTCATACTGGAGCACGAGGAACGAATTAGTGCAGAGTGTATTTAAAAACAGGTGCATGTTCCAAATGGGCGTAACATGAACATAACTACTATTTATATAAGTTCCCACTTATCTGAGTCTGAGACATGCAGAAATGTGGACTATATTAGACACTATAATGGCTTTAGATGAAGAATTTGACAACCAGGCTCCACTGAATGTTAAAGATCTCAGTGTCCCAGATTTTCCCATCAGAGCAATCCTCTATCAGTCTGCAGGTTTACTGCTGGTTCCTGCAGACCCTCCCCCAGTTTCTCTTTATGAAGAGATGTCCACAAGTCCTTTTGTGCAAGTCTAAAACAAGTAGCAAGTCATTTTTAGTTGCAATCTGGCGAGCAACGCCTGACTGCTGGTCTGCTTAAGACTGCATGATAGCAGCCAAGGAATTTAAAATCCATCCTCACCATTTATCTTCCAGCATTTAGCAAATGTTGTGTCCTTCTCCCCTGGAGAATTTTTTCCTTTAATGGAATGGGAAAACCTGCAGATGACCATGGAAATATATTCACATGAACAAGTATGCTCTAACACTTCATAAGGACGCATTTGGCTCAGGTGTATTGCAGCAGGTAAACATGTGAAACCTGCAGGCTCAAGAGGTCGACAGCTGGTGATCGCTACTCTGGTGCAGCAGACAAAAATCTTGTGCTAAACACTGAAATATCAGGATAGAATAGGAAGAATCACATGGTTGTTACTAGCTCTAAGTGCACGGAAAAGAAATCCTCAGATAAAAGCAAAGAGCAGCTTGGTGGTGTCAAGGCCAGCCAAGAATGAATACATGAGGGGGCAGAAATGAGTCATCAAAGTTTTTACAAACAACAACTTAACAATTGCCTCATTGGACAACTAAGTAGACCAAAATATTAAACTAAGCTGAAATAGTTCAGCTGATCAGACACAACAAAAACCGGGCCGAACATCAAACTCCAGACCACAATAAACATCAAACAATAACCTCAAATTTATATAAAAATCAAGAAAAAAACAACAAAAGAGAATATTACATTTTTTTTCTTAAATTTGTTGAATTTTTTGCTGTTTCTTTCTTTCTTTTTTTTTTTTCTTTTTTTTTTTTAAAGAAACTAATTCCCCATTCTACAATACCAGCCTCGATGGCACACGCATCCAGTGCTCATGTGTGATTGAGCAATGCTCCCACCGACAGGCTCGCACACTTAGAAACGCAACAAACCCCTGTTGACAGAACATATAGATGGTAAAAACTACTTTATTTATTAATTAGTTATTAAGTAGCCTATCTGATGTTATTAATCGCTACGAGGTATTTAATAGAGCTTCATTCCCTCACTTCCTGAAGGTTTTACCGCTGCAGCAGCTCAGCCAGCGAGGGGGAGACATCTGACATCCAACAATCAGGCTACTTGTCAACTCATTTGCATACTAAACGCTGATTGGTCATTCACTGGGAGGAGAAAGAGGGGGTCCTGCAATGTAATGCTGTACAACCGACATGCAGCTCTGTGCAGAGGGGAGAGAGAGTTTAGGTAGTTTATGCATTTTTAGTGGATTTGATTTGAGGGGGCAAGGTGTCTGCCTAAAGCCGGCCTCTATTGATCACTTCTCACATGTAAGTCGCTTTGGATAAAAGTGTCTGCCAATAAATAAAAAACACAAACATTATTTAGTGCCAGGTGGCACCGGGTCATGTGACTGGGACTGTGACCAGTGAGTATAGAGGGTCTAGTCTACGACATTTTCTAACCAGTGGTGGCTGGCAATGAAAAGTTTTTGGGGTGGGGGGGAGTGCACATATATTTTTCTTTCGGTTTGTGTATTAATATTCTTTCGGTTTGTGTATTAATATTCTTTCGGTTTGTGTATTAATATTCTTTCGGTTTGTGTATTAATATTCTTTTAAAGAAATGAATGAATTTTCTTTTATTTTATCTGAAGTTGCCGTCTCCTGTACAGGTTTGTCTCTTTGCATGGATCTGTCCCTCTTCCTCTGATTTGCGCTGCTACATTTGTGCTTGCACAGTTGGACATCAGGGGTGTTATACTGAATGATAGGTGTAATATCAACATCACTATATAAATGAAGAAGCTAAATTATTGCTGATTGGCCAGTGGCGCAGAGCGCTGTGTCCCAACGAGGATCTTGACGAAGCCGATGACAGAGCAGCTTCAAGTCACGTGTTTGCCAAACGTTTTAACTCTCACATACATATGCATTTGTCCGGCGCCCCTCGCCTGTGAAAGGTATATGTTTATACAGAAAGCAAATAAATATACCCAGTTCTCAATAAATCTTAGCAGATTACATACCAGACGCAACATTGCTTAAATTATATGTAAGCGATTCCAATTTCATAAGAATTTTGCACCATTTAAATCTATATAATTCATGTTTAGTAGTGGAAGTAGATGTTTTGATGGGTGCGGCGCCTCAACGCCCTGTAGTAACGAGCCGTGTTTCTAACCCTAAGCATGTATATGTTAACATGTAAACCTAAACGTGGACATGAATAGAAAGTCTTGACTTGATTGCAAATATTTCAGAGTTGAAAACTAAAAGTGAAAAAAGAAAGCACACAGCACGTAAACCACATTCTCTGGCTTGATGCAGTCGGAGACTCATGACCATCCACCATCAAAACTTGGCTCCAAATGTTTTGTCCAAGTCAAGAGTGATGACTGTTTGTCATCACTTCGAGACCATGAACACATGGAAACCTCAACAGTAGCAAGGAGGAAGCTCTATTGCTTTAGATTATTTAGATTTCTGCACATTTCTTTTGAAGTCCGACTAAAACATGAGGTTTGATCTTTGACTGGGCCGATGAAGCACTTTAATTATTTTCTTTCCAGTCAATCTGGTTCAAGATGGTTCAGAACAACCACTGCATGACCTAACAGGAACATGGAAAAGAGCCGCGTTCTGGCTTCTGTGGTGGGACACAAACGGGATCAGGCAGACTGAGGCAGCAGCCATGAAAGTGCATGGCGCACCTTTTTATACAGAATGAGGAAAAGATAACACAAGGGAGGATGGGTGAGTGTTAAAAAAAAAAAAGAAGTATCTCCACACTTCACCTCAAAGGGGGGAAGGATAAAGATGTGACAAAAAATACACACCTCTAAACAAACAAAAAGCACAGATTCAGACAGTTACAATATAAGAGAACACATGGGATGGGGGGCTGGGGTGGGATCTCTCACTCCATAGTAACATACCTGCTCACCAGGGTTTCTTCATGTTCACAATTGGTTAGAGGCTGCAAACTCCACCCCTTTTATGTGAGCGTGTACTAATTCTGATGGGTTAAATTACTAAAGTGATAACCAGCTTCGTCATACCGCCTATCCAGATCCTGAATATCTGGGTAAGTCAGCCCAGGTAACGGGGGGATATCCCAAGTATGTTCATCTTGCTTTATAGTACAAGCCTGAGGTCATGACTCCTGGGTGAAGCTGCAGATAGCTTCAGGGTTATCTCCCTTCACTTTAAAGTACTTTGTTTCAGCTGTGGCTACTGTTCAGGCATGGAGGCTTGCCTTCCACATGTCCACTAAGAGTGACTTCTTTGATCAACTCTGAAATCCACGAGCCCTGTAAAACTGTTCTACTCTCCTACTAATATCCTATTTATTCTCTGGTGATCTTCTCAGGTATGTAGCCAGAGTAGTGAGTCTTTACTTGGCAGCGTCTGGTGCCTCAGATACCTTTCTGCTGTTCTGACAGATGGATCACCTCTCTCCTTGTTGCCTTGATCTTGGCCTTAGACTTTTTTCTCCACGGGATGCTGCCCTTCTTGCCCCTTTAGTTGTTCATCAAGTAGGTAAGCACCTCTAGGATCACTGCTTCTGTGGTGTGCATAATCTTATTGGTCCTCATGATGGTCCCAGTAGGTATAATGTGCTATATTTTGAGCAGGTTTTCATAAGTTATGCTGTCTTTATTCTCTTTGATTCAATGGTAGGATTCTATTAGTTTCCTTTTATTTAATTCTTATTTTCATGAATAAGCACACTTGGTAGAGTAAAGGTTGGCTTATAATGAACTGGATTCGGTTAAGATGCAGCGATTGACATGCTTAAACTGAACTGACTTGAATGCATTTGGATTGCCGTGAAGTGCCTTGAACTGGATTACATTTTGACAGTATGTAATCCCACTTCTTTAGAATTTCTTCTTTGGAAAATCCCTATAAAAAAAAAAAGTTTTACTGGGAACTGGTGCTGTAAAAATAAAGCTTAATTAAACTAAATGATCTGGACTTTACAGTTTAATAACAATATCAGAAGTTTCTAAAACCATTTCCAAGATACGAGTCTGAGAGAAAGCTTAAATTTCAAAGCTGGTCAGGTCATTAGATGGTCTTTGACCTCTACTTAACCTTCCACCATTCCTTTCTGCCCCATCCTACTCCCCCTCTCTGTCAGGTCAGATAATGGTGGTGGATCCGCCTCACTCATCCCCCAGTGCTGTCCATCAGCAGCAATTGGATTTTGACATCTTTATGCATCCTGAGATCCCACTCCGAGAGCCACTTCCTCCTGTGGAGGTATTAAATATACTCACAGTGAACTTCCTGTATGTTCATCCCACAACCAGACCCACAACATCATAGCGATCTATCTCACGGAGTAAGATGAAACTGATCCCTGCAGACAAACGGCATTGTTCCAGAATAGTAACAGGATACAGCGAAGACTACAGCTTAATATAAACAAAGCATAAATTAAAGCTGGAGCAGAGGGGGTCAGTACAGGGTCACATACACTAAGCCAGGGTTTTGAGAGACAAGAACTTTATATTTTCATGCTGAGGTTTTTCACACTGTGTCAACACATAGTACTTCCGTTATTGGTTACCAGTCTCTTCTGTTGATCTGGAAAGTCTCATTGTAATTATTTTGATGCTGAGATGACATTGCCTTTCTCTGCATCAGTGTGACTACAACTACATTAACTAGCATTGCTCATTGGCATCTAGTATACATAATGAATTACACCCCTGCCCTAAAGTGGGCGGTTGTCCCTCCTTTTTGTCCTGCACCAAGCGTGAAACCCCCATTCTCACCTGTTCCTATGATTAATCTCTTCTGAATGGAGGTGCCTGATGATTCTTCCGGCATCTGTTGGAGCCACTTCTCCACCATAGGGGAAACAGTCCTAGAGCTCCGATGACGATGGGTACTACTGTTGTTTTCACTTTTCAGGCTTTCTCCAGATCTTTCTTGAGATTTCTCCAGTTTTTTGTGTTCCTTTTTCCTGATATTTCCATTGCTGGGGTGGTCACATCAATTACTACGGCTTACCTCTGCTGCTCGATCCCCAAGTCTGGGTGGTTTGTCACCACCATTTTATCAGTCTGTGGCTGAGTCCCACAGGATCTTAGCCGTCTCATTCTCCACCATTTTTGAGATGTTTTCCAATATGACTTTGGAGTCCCCAGTCCCCAGTTCTGGACGCTAAACCGGTTACTTTGTTATAGTGTTCTATATATTCTTTTCCAGCCAGTATCTCGTGCCATGTTGTTATACCCTCAGGTTTTTAGTTTTTTTTAAAAAAAGTTTTTTTTAGTTTTGATGTTTTTTCCCCTAAAATCTTCCTAAAAATCTTTTTAAAAAACTCCCACAAACATACTCCACAAAAAACATGGCTAGGGTGACGTTTTTACATGCTTGTTTTGTCTTCAGCTACAATTTCCTGAGTGTTTTAAAATCTCTTATCTCATTTATGTAAGGTATTTATTTGAATAAATGTTTTTATAAATTTCTGTTTGCTCCCTCAGCTACCGTTTTACAAATCTCCTCAACATGAAACAAAAAGTTAATGTAAGTTATCAGGACATGTTAGCCAGGGCCAAAAGTGGACAGAAATCACTGTTAGCTTTGGCTAACAGTAGCTAATCACTGTTAGCCGGGCTAACATTGCCTAGTAATCACTGTTTGCTAATGGTGGCTAGTAATCACTGTTAGCCAGGGCTAACATCGCCTTGTAATCACTGTTTGCTAATGGTGGCTAGTAATCACTGTTAGCCAGGGCTAACATCGCCTTGTAATCACTGTTTGCTAATGGTGGCTAGTAATCACTGTTAGCCAGGGCTAACATCGCCTTGTAATCACTGTTTGCTAATGGTGGCTAGTAATCACTGTTAGCCAGGGCTAACATCGCCTTGTAATCACTGTTTGCTAATGGTGGCTAGTAATCACTGTTAGCCAGGGCTAACATCGCCTTGTAATCACTGTTTGCTAATGGTGGCTAGTAATCACTGTTAGCCAGGGCTAACATCGCCTTGTAATCACTGTTTGCTAATGGTGGCTAGTAATCACTGTTAGCCAGGGCTAACATCGCCTTGTAATCACTGTTTGCTAATGGTGGCTAGTAATCACTGTTAGCCAGGGCTAACATTGCCTAGTAATCACTGTTTGCTAACGGTGACTAGTAATCACTCTTAGCTGGGACTAACAATGGCTAGTAATCACTCCCTTGCTAAACAAGAAGGTGACAACAGCTATTGGTTTGAGTTTGGCACTTCTGGATAAATTGAGTTCCTTTTGCTTCAAAATACTCAAATATGTATTTTTGTGTAAACTTGTAAGTATTATGAATGTATTTATTCTTTCAACTTCAGATTATGTTTAAAGTGATATTGTTTTAATGCTGGATAAAGCCAAAAAACATAAAAAAAATATAAACTGTCAGTCAAAGATTTGGACATGCTTTTCCATTGGTTTTAATTGGAAAGTGTGTCCAAACCTTTGATTGGTAGTGTACCAAGATGCAGGGATAAACTGTCCTTAAAGAAAAGGTTTGAATCAAGAGGTAAAGAAAGCACACACAAACTGGAGGAGCGGAAACACAGAAATGCCGGCATGCCCATTAAAACTTCAATGGAGTGACTTGATAAGAATTCCAGTTGCAGCATCAGTGACTGCTCTCTCATTTCCTCTTCTCTCTCTGTCCTCCACCACTGATTGTCTTCCCCCAGTTCTCCAACCTGCAAAGTCCATCAGGACCTCAGAGGAGGGAACCCAGTCACACACTGCCCTTGAAAAACAATCCACCTGAACAAAAGAGAGACAGCTGTTAAGGAGCAGGGAATTCAATCTGAAAAGGCTGCAATAAAGAAGAGTTGGGGGTTGTTGCTGGGGCAGGATAAAACAGGAGTTCCTGCAAGCAGCTCCAATTCTATAAGTAAAGGAGCGGCCATTTGCAGGACTTCACTTTGCTTGTGTGGTTTGACAGGCCGAAGTCATTGCAAAAACAGGTGTATCAATTATTTAAAATGAAAATGAGCTTGTCGTTGGAAATACAATGTGGCAGCTTTGGTTGACCAAACCATTCCAGACCTTGTCCAGTTCCCAGGATGGACATAACGTTGTGAAGTGGCCTGCCTGCCTTTGATGCTGAAAAATATATACAAGTCTGTGTCAAGCAGTGAAAGTGGCCATGTCAACTTTGGCTGAATTGGCATTCAGTCTCATTGACTGCATAATTGATGAGGATAAACCAGTATGAACATCTCCACCATCAGCCCAGTCCAGATTGTGCTTTGGTCTGTCGGAGGCGGAATGCTTTAGAAATATTTATCAGGAATGGTATAAAGTTTGAGGTGGTAGTTAGGAGACTGTGTGACAACATTGGTTCAGTTGGAACAAGCAACAGCAGAAGCCAGTGTTGTTGAGAGAAGGCTGGCAGGGGTGAGGACAAAAAGTCAAATCTGGCAGAGACAGGGTGAACTTAAGGAAACAAGCCTCTGAAAAAACAAAAGATTTAAAAGGTGAGTTTTGTTTAGACCACTGGTCCAGTTTAAGTTCTGTCAAAGTGTCATATTTTCCAGCCATTCTAGCTGTTACAATGATGGGAACCGCAGTAAGCACAGTTACTTTTTTTTATTAACAAATGTCTTTTTACATGTAAAGCAAATATTGTCTTTTCCCTTTATTTTTTCACTTAGAGCACACCAGAATACTTCATGTGCTGTAGCTCAACCAAACAAACCTCTCCTACCACCAAAAATGAGCTATTTTTGTTGATCGGATGTTACTATCACTCCTTCCTTTTAAATAAAGAAAACTGATGTCACATGACATACTAGGCACCAGCAGCTTTCTGGCACTTTAATAAACCGCTGTGTATTTTTCTTAAATCTTCCAACATCCAATGAACCTTTCTGTATGTGCTGATACTCGATTCCTGTGCGACATAGCTGGAAAACAGCTAACTATGTATTTGTGGCATCTACTGAGCCCACTGACCTAAGTATGTATATAATGGCTTCTATACTGGTAGAACTGGGACAGCAGCAGGAGTATGTCTGGCCCTGCAGTGACTCTGTCTGCTTCAATTTTGTTTATATTAAAATATGTCCTGTTCCTGCTCTAGAACAATAGTTTCTTCTCACTTCATCACTTGCTGTAGCTGCGTGTACAAGTGTGTAGACTGCCTGTCAGCGTACTTCTACCAACCAATAGAAGAATGATGGAAATAACCAGCAGAGAAGAGATTTTATGTCAAAGGGGGGGAAATTAGAGATCTGAGACCAGGACAGTCTCAAATTTAGACTTACTTTTCCTGGGTTGGCCTCAGAGATCCATCCATCCATTTTATATACAGCTTATTTTATGGTTCTGGGGAAACACGTTGTAATACTAAAGTGGGATTAGTTGGGAGTTTGAAGTAAAACTTAGTTGTTTCCTAATTAGTCACCCCCTTATGGATGTGATACTGCACCATAATTCAAATTAAAATGCAATTACAGATATGCTTTTTAGTTTTCAGAACCTACCTGCATATTTTGACTCAAATAAAATTAATATTAAAAGAATTTCCATTCTCTTCTTCTGCTTCTGAGTAAAAAAAATGCATGTATGATCAGAAGAAGAAGAGACTCTGATATGGCATATTGCTTCCAAGAAAGTTTTTCCCCCTGTCAAAAGTCAAATTTTGAGGCGCTTTTCTAAAAACATCCTGGGTCCAAGTAGCCACCCCCTGGTCCCTAACCTGGTGACCTGGTGTGAGACGCTGTTGCCATGGTAACTACTGAATGAGGTAAGAGCTTGAGAATGGATCAGACGGTGTCTGAAACATCACGGGCAGACTAGCGCTGCGTTTCCGTTACACCTTGAATTACGCAAAACCCAAAAATCGCAATGAAAAACGTTAATGGAAACATCTACACTTAAAAAAAAAAAAAAAAGCGTAAACTATTGCAAAAAAAAAACTTTTTAAGCTCATGAAGTGTTTTTTGTTAAATTTCAATGTAAAGCTATATTGGAGGAGTTAGATGTAACACTTTTTTGCATCAACGTGTCCCCGGGCGTGTCGTGATCACTTCATTTCCACGAAAGATGAAAGGTAAATTTTAGAGTTTTACAATGAATTAGAAACAGAAATGAGGAAAAATGCTTTGAAAAGCTGTGGTAAATTCTCTGCAGCAAGTAGAAAACTCCACAATAATGCTATGTGGTTACCTTGTATGACCGCAATTCTTGTAAAATCTCATCCGGCTAACTGGAGCTTATGCGCTAAACACAATTCAACGGAAACACCCGCGAATTACAATTGTTGTTTCACAAAACTTACAAATATCGCTTTTATTTAGCAAAAAAACCGTAATGGAGACGCATCCTATGTTTCCCTTTCTTTGGGTTGTTTTCTTTACATAGGTTAGCAAAAATGGATACTTTAACTGTTAATCAAATCAACTTTTCAATCAAGTATTAACGGAAACACTGCAGACACAACATCCTGCAGCTGAGATACTTTCTAATCACCGTCAGCATTTATTTTCAATGCTCAGGAATTTGTTAATTATCTTCTTATTCCTGTGTTTCTTTAGGGTGCAGCCTAGAGAGCCAGCTGGCCAGAATAGTTGCAGACTGAAGGAAACATCTTCCAGAAAAAATAATCTATCAGACTTTATACGGACAGATAAAACCAGGGCTGCACGGTGTCCGTTTTAAACACTGACACTAAAATGAGACAAGTCAGTGAGACTTATCGAAGCTTCCTCATGCATCACACACACGGACAGCCAGCAGAGGAGATCTTTTGTAACGTGGGAAGCACTGAGCCGATCGCACGCTAGTTGTATCTCAGTGTCTGTGTATCATGAAGCTTCAGAGGTGATGACGTCTGTCAGTATTAACCTCTACTTGAGATACGCCGCTGATAACTCGCCCTCCACAAAAAGAAATGAGCAGAAACCTTTTTCTGTATCTATTTCACTTTTAATTTTATTACAGAAGACAAGGAAATGATCAAATTCATAGTAATTTACTGATAATATATGATTATAACACATATCTGTCTGTTGGCATGTCTGGGGTCCATGAGTGTTTGTAAATGTTTCATGTCGTTCATTTTTTTGTTTTATGTTCGCATTAAATAGCTTCGCATTAAATAGCTTCCTATTTAATGCTTCCTATTTAATGCCAGTACATATATGTACTATTCACAGTGGTTTTAACGAGTGGACAACGTTGTACGTCCAAATTAATGAGCATGTGTGTGGATAAATACATGAAATGAAAGGAAAAGGCACCAGTGGAGCCTTTCTTTAAGGCATGCGGGCGTGGCTGCACCCAGCGGTGCTCTGCTGTTTTATTTTGTTGTATTTTGGTTTGGATGCTGCTCATGTCCCTCCCTACTGGTCTGGTGGCGGGCCGCCCATCAGCTTTTTATACTATTTACTCATATTCATGACAGCCAAGTTCACTGCTGGATCCTTGCTGGTTGCAAATGGACACACAGCCTGGCTTTAAATAAGGAATGTCTTTCTTTCTTTATCAATTTTTTTTTTTTACCAAATTCTGATTGACTACTTTGCTTGGATTTGGGTCTTTTGCATGCATTATCCTCAGTTTTTTTTTTTTTTTTTAGGTTTGTAATATTTAAGTGGCATCCCAGCATGCATGCTTTGTTCATGCTAAGGTTTGATCAGCAGATTTTTATAGGTGGTTTGTGTCATCTTTGTGTTTATATATTTTTTTAACACTCTGGGGACGCCGGCATCGTCGGCGATGCCAGGGACCATCTTGTGTTTAATCCAGCATAGCTGTCGAACCATAAAAGATAGAAACTTACTTTTTCCCCCTCTTAATCGGGAGACTCCGGGCTTTCAGACGGTAGTTCCAGCATCACTGCAGCCCATTCATAAGTGATACAGTGTTGTGTCAAAATATGTGTTCCAATCAGAGCCTTTGTCTTTGATGCATGACACGTGTTTGTCCAATCAGAGCCGACGATGCCTCAGGAAACGTCTCCAAACAGTGTCAATCACTATGCATCGGCATCATTAGCAGTCGGATAGCTGCCTTCTGTATTTACAAGGCCGATAAATTATGAAAACAGCTTTTACGCATGCATACCATGCAAACAAACATTTGCATTACTCAGATAGTTTATTTCAACATAAACGACACGACGGCGTAACAGATGTATAACTTGGTAACAGATACAGTGTCTGCAGCTGACAGTGATTTCGGAAAGCTGCGGCGCTTCAGTCCCCTTCCGTACCTTCGAAATTATAATACTCTTTATTTCAAGCAAAGGAGCCTCATTTACATAGCAGTTTATGATATTTCAATTAAAAAAAACAAAACAAAACAAAACAAGGTATCGGACATTATGGAGCATTGAAAGGTGGTGTTTATTAGCTTTTAAACTAAAACAAAGTCAGGTTTATTTCTCTAAAATGCCCTCGGTCCCCGGAGGGTTAGATTTGTTAATAAAATATATTTATAAGAAACTTAGTCCTTTGTCCAGGTGCATTGTAAAAACTCGTAACCGCAGATATTTTATGATGCATAAAAGCTAATTGACAAGCAGAACATGGCAGAGCTGTGAATGAGGAAATCAAGTGAACATGACTCAGCATTAACGTCTGCTCTTTCACTGAGTCACTAATCAGACAAAACCCTCTCGGAGAGACTCAAAACGCTTCATCTCCCAGTCATAAATGACTGCAACAGTAATGTTTATCTGGGACTTCTGGGAAGCATCAAGGTACTTGTGGCTTGTTTACTTCACTTTGAGCCTCTTTTCCGTCTTTAATGGCTCAGAGCTCATTACAGCCATATGCTCTGCCAAATGTTTCAAACACTCTTTGTTGTGTCTTGTTCCATATTGCCTCTATTATCCATTCCCACAGCTGGCCATTGACAGTCTGCTGCTCCGGCCCCATTCAGAGGAAAAGTCAGCGATGACACAGACAGAGTGCTCGGCCGGAAGGAGTACAGGTAGGCGGATGAAAGAAAGGGAGCCTTTCTCTCGGAGTCCTTCCTCACTGAAACCCTTGAGGATGAAAGCCTCTCTGACCTCTTTAAATCCAGCTTCCTCTTCCTGCTCTTAAGGCTTTGTTGTGTAGAGGAGCATTTGGTTTTCTGATTCTTCTTCTGATAGCTGCCAAGTCAGCAGCAACTCCTCCCCCAATGGACTGACTGACTGATAACCGGCTTAAATGTATCTAGCGGGGTGCGGAAGGAGGTCAGTCAGCCAGAACATCATGTGAGGGGGTGGCTGGTTCATACTTATGGACACATAAAATGTGCCAAAAGATCCCAAGCACCATAGAACCCAGCACCATAGACTTTATATAAAAAGATGGATGGAGCCTCCGGAACGTCACCCATAGTTCCTACCATCATCATCTTGGCAGGGGCATGGTGGAGCTGAGAGGGGGGCTGTGAGCGTCATGGTGGATGATTGACATCTAGGAAACTCCAAGCTTTCCGTAGCTACAAGCTAACTGTGCTAACACAGAGATAACAGGCGCTAATCAGCAAACAGAGATAAGCTAAAGCTAAGTCATGTTGGTAGGCAGAGAAACCGCGGTTTTCTATGTTTTCCTTACTTGAAGCGGGAGATTGGGTACCTGTCAATCAAAAGGACACGCCTCTAAATATGCAAGACTTGAGATTAAATTACGATTAAATGAGGGAGTTGGAGCCCTGTGATGGACTGGTGTCCTGTCCGGGGTGTACCTTGTCTTTCACCCAAAAAACTGCCGCGATAGGCTCCAGCTTCCACAGCAACCCTTCATTGGATTAAGTGGTTAGAAAAATGAATGAATGAATAAATGAATGAATGGGGGAGTTAGAAAAGAAAATCACTCCCCCCACAGTTGTCATGGAGGTAAACCTGACCTATTAAACCTAAAATGGATTTTCAGACCAGGCTGTAAACATGTTTATTTCTGCTGTGAAGTTGGTCTTTTTAACATGGGAGTCGATGGAGATTTGCTCTGTTTTGGAGCCCCTAGTGGATGAAGGGGGAACTGCAGTTTTATGTGCATAGGCTTTACTTTTTGCTGCTTGCCCAGTACCTTGATAGTATTCAAAGGCCTAGTTTGAAGTCAGAGTTCATACTTGAACCTTCAACACGTCCAGTTGTCCGGTGCACAGGAGCGCGATCACACTACCAGTGAAAAGTTTGGACATCGGCTGCATCGTGCGGCGCTAAGTCAGACCATCAGTCTGGAATCAGACTGGATTAAATGAGGTTGAGCTGCTGCTGTGGAATGACTGGACACTTTAAGTAGGAGCTAGCATATACTTGAAACCATGAAATTATGCAGACAAACGTAGGAATTTGTGATATTAGTTGTACTAAAGTGTACTTTATCTTAATATCCCATTGTTTATACTTTAATAAGAGAAATGATATGCAATGAAGCTGTCACCGTGCATAACGAAGATATGTACTATGGTTCAAATGTTTTGGTGAGCAGACACTGAGCTGGGTTTAGGTCGTCTCTGTGACTCAACGTGCTGAGATTTTAGTAAAACTCCTGCTGCACATGTTGCACATTTAGCTTTTACACGCGTCTACGCTGCACATGCCGTCTTTCCTTCAACTGGAGGTCACAGATGATCAGTGTCAAACAGGAAATATTAGATTTTTACCGTTACTTTTAGCTGAACACCATGATCATATGAACCATGACTGTGACCAGGAAGCGATTTGTTAAGACTTAAGAAGCCCTGCAGAACGCCGAAGACCCTCAGGTCATACACACACACACACACACACACACACACACACACACACACACACACACACATACACATGCATTTCCTTGTAGCTCTGTGTGAGAGGCGAAGACCTGTGTTTCATGGAAGGAAGTCCTCATCTGTTTTAGGTTACCCTCAGTAAGACCGAGTCCACACCCGTTAACTAAACCTCCAGTGAGGTTCTAAGATCCAGAACAAGAAGAAGACTCAGTCTGATGGTCCTGCAGTCACCTTCTCTGGTTGTTTCTGGGCCTTTTCTTTGGTGGGACCAGCTCTTTGGAACTCTTTGCCACTACAGGTCAGCCGGCTTCATTACTGTCCAGTTTTAAATCCCTTCTTAAAACCCGTCTATTTTCACAGGCATTTTACCCAGAATGTTTGCTTTTACTGCTTTAATTGTTTATTTGTTAGATTGTTTTTTAAACTTTACCGTTTTATTGTTTTCTGTTTTATTGTTTAATGTTTTAATATGTTAATTATATTATGTTTAGCACTTTGTTAGCAGTGGCTGTCAGAAAGTGCTTTATAAATAAAGTTGGCTTGGCTTCTCCTGCCGACGTAACGTTTCCAGAACGAAGAGCATCCTGACTCACAGTGATGCAGGAAAACTGCTGGATGGATTTGTGTTTTCCAGACTGTTCTGAAAAGTCTCCATCTGGTCCAAAATGCTTCAGCGAGAGAATCCTCAGCACAGATTCTCCAGTTTTATCTTCACTTCATCGGTTTTCTGTTAAATCCTGTTAAAATTCTTCTCCTCACATAAAACCCTGTTAGTGACCAAGATGCACTGGACCATAAAGATCTCTAAGTTCCACATGTTTCCATCAGAGCTGCTGGTTCCTGGAGGTTCTGGTAGAACCTTCAGCTGTCAGAGCCTCTCTGTGGACGCAGATCCCAGTCCGGCTTTAGGAACCAGATCCCAGTCCGGCTTCAGGAAGCAGATCCCAGTCCGGCTTCAGGAACCAGATCCCATTCCGGCTACAGGAAGCAGATCCCGGTCCGGCTTTAGGAACCAGATCCCAGTCCGGCTTCAGGAAGCAGATCCCAGTCCGGCTTCAGGAAGCAGATCCCGGTCCGGCTTCAGGAACCAGATCCCAGTCCGGCTACAGGAACCAGATCCCGGTCCGGCTTCAGGAACCAGATCCCGGTCCGGCTTCAGGAACCAGATCCCAGTCCGGCTTCAGGAACCAGATCCCAGTCCGGCTTCAGGAACCAGATCCCACTCCGGCTTCAGGAAACAGATCCCAGTCCGGCTACAGGAACCAGATCCCACTCCGGCTTCAGGAACCAGATCCCAGTCCGGCTACAGGAACCAGATCCCACTCCGGCTTCAGGAAGCAGATCCCAGTCCGGCTTCAGGAAGCAGATCCCAGTCCGGCTTCAGGAACCAGATCCCAGTCCGGCTTCAGGAACCAGATCCCACTCCGGCTTCAGGAACCAGATCCCAGTCCGGCTTCAGGAAGCAGATCCCAGTCCGGCTTCAGGAACCAGATCCCACTCCGGCTTCAGGAAACAGATCCCAGTCCGGCTACAGGAACCAGATCCCACTCCGGCTTCAGGAACCAGATCCCAGTCCGGCTTCAGGAACCAGATCCCAGTCCGGCTTCAGGAACCAGATCCCAGTCCGGCTTTAGGAACCAGATCCCAGTCCGGCTTCAGGAAGCAGATCCCAGTCCGGCTTCAGGAAGCAGATCCCAGTCCGGCTACAGGAACCAGATCCCACTCCGGCTTCAGGAACCAGATCCCAGTCCGGCTACAGGAACCAGATCCCACTCCGGCTTCAGGAAGCAGATCCCAGTCCGGCTTCAGGAACCAGATCCCACTCCGGCTTCAGGAAGCAGATCCCAGTCCGGCTTCAGGAAGCAGATCCCACTCCGGCTTCAGGAAGCAGATCCCGGTCCGGCTTCAGGAACCAGATCCCAGTCCGGCTTCAGGAAGCAGATCCCACTCCGGCTTCAGGAACCAGATCCCAGTCCGGCTTCAGGAAGCAGATCCCGGTCCGGCTTCAGGAAGCAGATCCCGGTCCGGCTTCAGGAAGCAGATCCCGGTCCGGCTTCAGGAACCAGATCCCGGTCCGGCTTCAGGAAGCAGATCCCGGTCCGGCTTCAGGAACCAGATCCCGGTCCGGCTTCAGGAACCAGATCCCGGTCCGGCTTCAGGAACCAGATCCCAGTCCGGCTACAGGAACCAGACCCCGGTCCGGCTTCAGGAACCAGATCCCAGTCCGGCTTCAGGAACCAGACCCCGGTCCGGCTTCAGGAACCAGATCCCAGTCCGGCTACAGGAACCAGATCCCATTCCGGCTACAGGAAGCAGATCCCGGTCCGGCTTCAGGAAGCAGATCCCAGTCCGGCTTCAGGAACCAGATCCCAGTCCGGCTTCAGGAACCAGACCCCGGTCCGTCTTCAGGAAGCAGATCCCAGTCCGGCTTCAGGAAGCAGATCCCAGTCCGGCTTCAGGAACCAGATCCCAGTCCGGCTTCAGGAACCAGACCCCGGTCCGGCTTCAGGAAGCAGATCCCGGTCCGGCTTCAGGAACCAGATCCCAGTCCAGCTACAGGAACCAGATCCCGGTCCGGCTTCAGGAACCAGATCCCGGTCCGGCTTCAGGAACCAGATCCCAGTCCGGCTTCAGGAACCAGATCCCAGTCCGGCTTCAGGAACCAGATCCCACTCCGGCTTCAGGAACCAGATCCCGGTCCGGCTTCAGGAAGCAGATCCCGGTCCGGCTTCAGGAACCAGATCCCAGTCCGGCTACAGGAACCAGATCCCGGTCCGGCTTCAGGAAGCAGATCCCGGTCCGGCTTCAGGAACCAGATCCCAGTCCGGCTTCAGGAAGCAGATCCCACTCCGGCTTCAGGAAGCAGATCCCACTCCGGCTTCAGGAAGCAGATCCCACTCCGGCTTCAGGAACCAGATCCCAGTCCGGCTTCAGGAACCAGATCCCAGTCCGGCTACAGGAACCAGATCCCTTTCCGGCTTCAGGAAGCAGATCCCAGTCCGGCTTCAGGAAGCAGATCCCACTCCGGCTTCAGGAACCAGATCCCGGTCCGGCTTCAGGAACCAGATCCCGGTCCGGCTTCAGGAACCAGATCCCGGTCCGGCTTCAGGAAGCAGATCCCGGTCCGGCTTCAGGAAGCAGATCCCGGTCCGGCTTCAGGAAGCAGATCCCGGTCCGGCTTCAGGAAGCAGATCCCGGTCCGGCTTCAGGAAGCAGATCCCGGTCCGGCTTCAGGAAGCAGATCCCGGTCCGGCTTCAGGAAGCAGATCCCGGTCCGGCTTCAGGAAGCAGATCCCAGTCCGGCTTCAGGAAGCAGATCCCTTTCCGGCTTCAGGAACCAGATCCCGGTCCGGCTTCAGGAACCAGATCCCACTCCGGCTTCAGGAACCAGATCCCTTTCCGGCTTCAGGAAGCAGATCCCGGTCCGGCTTCAGGAACCAGATCCCAGTCCGGCTTCAGGAACCAGATCCCACTCCGGCTTCAGGAAGCAGATCCCTTTCCGGCTTCAGGAACCAGATCCCGGTCCGGCTTCAGGAACCAGATCCCAGTCCAGCTTCAGGAACCAGATCCCAGTCCGGCTTCAGGAACCAGATCCCTTTCCGGCTTCAGGAACCAGATCCCGGTCCGGCTTCAGGAACCAGATCCCAGTCCGGCTTCAGGAAGCAGATCCCTTTCCGGCTTCAGGAACCAGATCCCGGTCCGGCTTCAGGAACCAGATCCAACTCCGGCTTCAGGAACCAGATCCCTTTCCGGCTTCAGGAAGCAGATCCCGGTCCGGCTTCAGGAACCAGATCCCAGTCCGGCTTCAGGAACCAGATCCCGGTCCGGCTTCAGGAACCAGATCCCGGTCCGGCTTCAGGAAGCAGATCCCAGTCCGGCTTCAGGAAGCAGATCCCTTTCCGGCTTCAGGAAGCAGATCCCGGTCCGGCTTCAGGAACCAGATCCCAGTCCGGCTTCAGGAACCAGATCCCGGTCCGGCTTCAGGAACCAGATCCCGGTCCGGCTTCAGGAAGCAGATCCCAGTCCGGCTTCAGGAAGCAGATCCCTTTCCGGCTTCAGGAACCGGATCCCGGTCCGGCTTCAGGAACCAGATCCCGGTCCGGCTTCAGGAACCAGACCTCCTCTCTTCCTTCACATCATCTCCAAACTTTCCTTCCTGATAAATCTTCTTCAGGTCTGGCTTGGTGATCCTGATCCATCCCTTTAGTCCTGCTGCTGTAGGCCGAGGCTGCTGGGAGACGTCCCATGATGCTCTGGGAGACGTCCCATGATGCACTGGGAGACGTCCCATGATGCACCGGGAGACGTCCCATGATGCACTGGGAGACGTCCCATGATGCTCTGGGAGACGTCCCATGATGCACCGGGAGACGTCCCATGATGCACTGGGAGACGTCCCATGATGCACTGGGAGACGTCCCATGATGCACCGGGAGACGTCCCATGATGCACCGGGAGACGTCCCATGATGCACCGGGAGACGTCCCATGATGCACTGGGAGACGTCCCATGATGCACCGGGAGACGTCCCATGATGCACCGGGAGACGTCCCATGATGCACCGGGAGACGTCCCATGATGCACTGGGAGACGTCCCATGATGCACCGGGAGACGTCCCATGATGCACTGGGAGACGTCCCATGATGCACCGGGAGACGTCCCATGATGCACCGGGAGACGTCCCATGATGCACCGGGAGACGTCCCATGATGCACCGGGAGACGTCCCATGATGCACTGGGAGACGTCCCATGATGCACTGGGAGACGTCCCATGATGCACTGGGCTCCTCTCTGCTCTCTTTACTCTCCACGTAGAAACATCTGAGACTGTTGTTGTTTATCCGTGTTTCTCTTCCTTCTCAGCAGGATCCTGGCTTACAGTCATGCTTCTGGCTGACCTCTCTGTCCTGGATGGCGGTCCTTCCTGGCTCTGGTTCTGATGGACGCGTTCCTCTCTACTGTCTGTTTGTGGAGCTCAGGATGGAATCTGGTTTTATAAACCTCAAACAATCTGGTTTCAACATGCTGTTAGGCATGTAATAGTTTCTCTAGATTCTCATCAGGTTTTCTGCTTCCTCCTGCTGACTCTTTACATGAAAGACCCATTCTGATTGGCTGTCGACGAACCTCCAGCTGACGGGAGTCCACAGTCCTCTGCAGAGTTAATGCAAGGTTAGTCTTTATGTAAACACCATGTTGTCCAAAAGAAAAGATGTCTCCAGTTGGTGATTCATGACTTTATCTCATCATGGATGAAGCTCCTGGTTCTGGTGAACCCAGCATGGTTATCAGCGCCGGTTGTGATCACGGCAACCGGCATGCTCCCTGACTCGCTCGCTTCACACCCTGCCTTCACTACCACTGTGGATGGAAGACATGGACTGAGCAACTCATTAAATGCTTCATCAAACAAGTTTTATGACGCCTCGGTGAGGAAACAGTAAATCTAATGGTAATTACCAAAAGCTGTAAACTTGAGGATTTTAAATAATATTTGAAAAGTCAGATCCATATTGTTTACTTTCGGCTTCTTGTCTGTCCAGAAGCTGTTTTACCACACGAGTGATGGACAGCAGTGGGAGCTGATTTATTCTCCCCGTGGACAGGCTCTGGTGCCTCAACATTCAGGGCTTTTTATTTACTGCAAAACAAGCACCGTGGAAGGCTGGAAGACCCTCTCCTTGTTGATCTAATAAATTAATGCTGCAGTTTTAAAGTAAACTACATTTTACAGCCTTCATCAAATATCGCTGTTCATAACAAACATTTCAGTTTGAGCGAGAGGCTTCGAGGGGCCCCTAGAGCGGGCATTTTAAAGTTACAGATGCCTAACCAACAATATTTCAGTCAGAATTGATATTATCTTCCTCTTTTTTACAAAACATTACAGTTTCCATTTGCATGTTCTTCTGTAACCTGACTATTACTACAAATATGAATAATAAAAACAACAATAATTCGTTATTAGTTATGTAAAAAGAAAGTAAAACCTCGTTCAAGTCTCTAAAAGTGAAGAAGCTGTGTGGAAAACCTCAGTAGACTGCTTCCTGTAGGATGAGGAGGGAAGTACGCAGCAGGTGCTGCTAAAGGAATGCGTTTCATTGGTCAGAAACAGGCGTTTCATTCACCTGGCATTATGCTGGTCTGCAGCGTTCTGATGTGTCTTTACAGGAACAGCAGACTCTGGTTTATCAGATCATTTCCAAGCAATCTGATGTCCATAAATCCAACAAAGATCCCAAACGCAGCCGCAGATCGACACCAGAAGGCCAGAAGAAGAACAGAATCTAGCTGTTGACATGGTCCAGTTAAGATCCAGACCTTCCAGGAGAGCCTGACAGTCAGCAGGTGTAATCAGTGTTGCCAGGTCGGCTTATTATTTTTGTAAAGTCGCCTGTAAACATCATCAGTCGTGGGTTGCGGTTTTTTGGGCTTGATTTATTCCCTGTATGAACCATTCCTAAACCTTTCTCACTTATTTACATTTATGTGAAAAGCATCGCACAGTAGTTTATCCATTTCTGGGATCTGTCCAAAACCCCATTTCCTTGGTAACCACGCCGGCCCAAACCGGTGTAGTACAACGCCACTGTCTGCCAGAAGCTGGTTAAACGGCCGTGAGAGCGCACAGCCTGTTGTCGATCAACGTTTCCAATCTCCAATGTGACAGGTGACATCAGGCGCCCTTTAACAGAGAAAGTATGTTTTTGCTGCATGTTAGTGCTTTAACTGATTAACAACAAGTGAAACGAAGAGATGAAATGATGTTCACTCTTCTGGTTATGCTTTGTTTTATGCTTGTTTGTGTTTAGGATGTCAAGGCCCATTAATGGGATTTATTAATTAATTTATTACAGAAAGATTTATATGGAGAACGCTGCAGTATCATTTACAATGATGTCCATGAATATAAAGAATCTACAATGATACATTTCTGTCAATAAAATGTGGAATCTTAATAAATGATCAAATGGCCCGATTTCATTAGAGAGGTAGCTGTTTTTACATCCTCCCCCAGAAACGTCTTAAGGTGGAATTTGACCTCAGACATACAGTTTCTGTGTGCCAAGAGAATTTAACCCTGGTTTTCTCCCAATTTTATAAACTCTAAGTTATATTCAGTTCTGCTCATAAGTTTACATATCCTGGAAGAAATATTTTTCCAAAATGTCCATTAACCATGAGTGAAGTAAGAATTTCTGTTAATTCTCTTTGTATATATATATATATATATATATATATATGTATATATATATATATATATATATATATATACATATATATATATATATATATATATATATATATATATATATATATATATATATATATATATATATATATACACGTATATATATGTATGTATATATATATATATCAATATTATATATATATATAATATTGATCAGCTGTCTACTTCCTCCACTGGGGTTCCTGTCAGAGATCTGTGCACAGGCAACGCAGCAAACCTCTCTGGATTTACCGAAGCCCCCCATGGAGACGGTTTTAAGGTTGCAGTCAAGCACAGTTTGGAAAGTTCTGCGCCTTCTAACGGTGAGTTTATGTACGTTGACGTCAGATGGTGAAAGTTAGAGCAGTGCTGAACATCTGAACTGGGACGAGAGCAGAGGTCCAAAAATTTATGTTAAATGCTGTTGATCAGTTCAGCTGTTACCATGACAACTGCAGATTGTTTCATTAGATTACATTAGATTTAGTTAATGAGAAAAGACTGAATATTACATTTTACATACATCGGTCAATGGTCAGACTGACACCAGCAGGTCCTGCAGAGGAGCATGAAGCAGCCCTCACACTTCCACGCTGGCCGGTGTGTTTAACAAGCATGTAAACTTAGAGAAGGATTAAACAAAGACGTGCAACAAATATGATGCACATAAATCTTTACTTGACCCTGGACCCTATAAACTTCTGTTATGCTACATTTACTCTTCATAATCAAGCATTGCACATCCAAACGTCTGGCCAAGATACTCTTAGAGGAACCAGATTGGTTGCAGAACATTTGACATGTGGAACTCAGGTCTCTCAGAAAACTCTCACCATTTCCAACTGGACAAACCCAGAGATAAACACACTGGGGACACATTTGAGGTCAAAGCCTCTCCAGTTATTCCACTTCTGTTTTTCTCAGCCATGGAATTCTCAGGGAAAAAGAGAAAAGAAAAATACATGTACATGAACTGAAAAGAGCTAAAGGGACTGTAAAGAAGACGTCTGAATCTTCCTGAAAGACGGAGAACAACAGAAGACTGTTGGCTTCCAGACTACTGTAAATCACTTTTAACTGCATTTCCTTCACATTACACCTGAAAGTTTTCATCCATTTGCAATTGTTTTTCTTTAAACTGTTCAAACTGTAACAGATTTATCTCAACTTTTGTCACTTCATTCAGCCGACCACGACATTCACAACTAAGGTTGGTAGTTGTACTGAACAGGGGCAGAGTAAAACCCTACAGGTCAGTAGGAGCTCACACATGGGATTCAGACCTCCAGCTGTGGAAAATGCCCCAAAACAAGTATGTCCTCTTCATGTCAAACATAAGAAACACACACAAACAAAAAAAAAGGCGTAACAATGACGTAAAAATGAGGAGTGGTCCAGCTGTTATGTGTAGAAATGGCAAAAAAAAACCACCAAACAAAACATGTAAATAAAGTTTAACAATGAAGGAGTGCCTCATATCCAACGGACTCCTCTTGGGAGAATAAATCTATTCACACATTTGTTCTGCTGTCATGATGCTTGACAGGGCAGGTTAGACAAAAAGAGGGACATCTCGCTTTAGGAGTTTTTGTGGGAAAATGTTGCTTTTTTTATGACTTTTTACTGACTCAATGAAGGAAAAAAAGTCTGTTTTTTTCATCTATTTAATCTACATTAAATTGTCTTCACCATATCTTACATTTCTTTCGATCGACATATGCTGCCCTCAAAGCAACGTCTTTTTGTCCACTGCTTATTTCAGCAAAACAATGCCAAGTCACATCCTGCATGTATTACAACAGCGAGGCGACTGGACGGGCCTGCCTGCAGTCCAGACCTGTCATCCAACCAAAACAAACAACAGGGAACAAATGAAACTCCACATCAGGCAAGAATGCAGAGGATTTGAGCAGATAAATGTGATTTCCTCTGGGAACAATAAAGTACTTTTCATTTAATTCAACTTCCTTTGGTAAATGGTAAATGGACTTGTACTTCTATAGCGCTTTTCTAGTCATACAGACCACTCAAAGCGCTTTACACTACTTGTCACATTCACCCATTCGCACACACACTCACTCAACACACTCATACCCCGATAGGCACATCGGGGGGCAGTTTTTGGGGTTCAGTGTCTTGCCCTAGGACACTTCGGCATTTCAGGGGAAGCCTGGAATCAATCCCCCAACTTACCAGTTGAAGGACAACTGCTCTTCCTCCTGAGCTACAGCCGCCCCGTTTCATAAACTGGACAGTCCAGAGCCGGAATTCATAGAAGCGCAGATAAAATAAAGACACAGCTGACAGAAACCAGAAGACAGGACGAAGATGTCTCAACCATCTGGAAGAAGACTGACTGGTTGAACAAGCCATCACGTCTCATCACCACAGTGGAGCACGGTGGTGGCAGCATCATGATGTGGGAATGTCTCCATCGGTAGAGAACCTGGTCAGACCAGAGGGAATGATGGATGGAACAGAGACTGAAAATGGAAAAATGGAGAACTGAGGCTGCTAGGTGCTACAAGGTGCTATCAGGACTTTAACATTCAGCTCACCCCTCGGTTCCACGAATATAAAGGTGCGGCTGCGCTACTCCTTCGCAGCGTACCGCAGCAACACTAGTAAGTGGAACTGGTTCTGCCAAGTGTTCTGCAGCGCTCGTTGTTATTATAACTGCTTTATGGATCAACATGACGAGCCATTCAACATGTCGTCCAGTTGTTTTTCTTCTCCTTGCAAAGTCCCTTCTGGTGTATATTTCTAAATATAAACAGAACTCTGACAGTAAACAGGTGCTAAACGTTCCTTTATCATATAACCATTAAAGTTTAAGGACGCTGCCTTTTTTTCTTTTTTCGAAACGCCACCAAATTTCACCAAATGCCAGAAACTACAGGTGTGTGTGTGTGTGTGTGTCGGGGGGGGTGGTGAGGTCTGGGAGGGAGACAATATTTAAATGACAGAGCAGCTTAGTGGCCATTAGCAAGATGAAAAGATACAGATTCACAAAGCAGCTACGCCACAGAGAGGCATTTGAGTCATGGTACTTTTCCTCTCCAGAATCCTCTCGGCTACAAGGTGTCCTGAACCGTATCAGCCGTCAGGGCAACAGTTCCGGCGGGCTCTGGTGAGCTGTGGGGACTCGCAGCAGGTCGATGTAGCTGCAAGAAGTGATGCTGCAGGCTGCCGCTGCTGCAATTTTAAGCTGGCTGTCTGTTGCCAGATGAGGATTAGCAGATAAACTATGAAGTCTGGTATTACTTTTACATCACTCAAAAGCCCAAATCCGTCCATTGCAGCCACGTTTTGTCAAAAGCTCTGAGAAGGTCTAAAAGTCTGTAAGTTCATATATGTACTGCGTATGGTTTTACCCTGTAGGAGATGTTTTGAGTCCTTTTTGACCCACAAAATCCTGATTTTTTTTAAAGAAATAAAAGAAATATATAAACTTTAACAACAGTAGAAATCGTTTTCATCATAATTAAGTTATACTTTGTATTTTTACAGTTCACAAAAACATTTTTGCTGCACTTAAAGATTAATCAATTCTAGCTACATCCTCCCAGATTTAAAGGCACTGGGGTTGCTAACCTACAAGTCTCACGGCAAATCCGCTTCATGAGGTTTTCTGCGGTCCACATTGTGTGAGAACGACTTGCAACAGCCAGTTGTCCTCACGCCAAGCCATGCTCAGGTCAAAGATCATTGTGTTCCAGTTTGTAAAGGCCTTTTGTGGGAAATAGACACACTTTGATGTTCAATTTCTACAAGGACTAAGCCACTGCTGATTACTCAGGAAGCAGGGAAGACTTGAACACAAGAGAATTGCTAAAGTAGGAACACAGGCTATAGAGTCATTAGAGAGTGCATTAAGGGCTAATGTTTTCCCCATGTGCTTAAAACTGTGAGATGCACGGATAAAAATTGGGAATTTACCTTGAAAGTGACGCAGTGGGTAATCAGTGGGCTATCATCACTCTGCAGATTTATCGGTCACTCTTCTCTGAAACATGCTACATAAATTAGCGTTCATGTTTTTAAATGACAGTCTGAAGGAAAGCTACTGCTTTTTATAAAAGCTAAACATAAAATCAAATCAAATCAACACAGCTGTTTAGAAATATCTTAGTACCTTATCTTAAATAGCTTAGTCATGTATCATAGAACATTATTAAATGCATGTTTTTTTTTAAAAATTAAAATAATTTAGATCCTGTCAGCTTTGGAAGGCTTCTTATTTGTGTTGTATGGAGTGAAAACCTTTACGGTGCCTCTAAGGTCATATTTCAGACTAGTACTGATGCTCCATATGCCTCAGTAAAGCCAACAGCGTGGATTTCTGTCACTGTGATCAATTGTCAACTGAGATGTAGATTATGTGAAGCTGGATTTCTTTTATGGCACGTTCACATCAGCCTTTTTGATTCAAATCCGAGTCCATTTGCTCGGAAAGTCCTCTTCGTTTGGGGAAATGTGAATGCGTCAAATGAATTCTGATTCGGACCAAAGAAGCAGACTTGTTCTGCCTACAAATGCAGGTCTGGGCCAGTTTCAAGTGGACAAAATACAGGAAGCGAACTACAAGAAAAAGTCACTTCCTGCATTTGACGTAGCATTGCATTGTGGGTAAATACATAGCGATGGCGTTAAGGGTCCTCTGCCTCATCTGTTGTTCCAACTGCGTCGATTGTTGCAGTGTATTTCTGCAGTATACTTGCGTAATTCAGAATAAAAACCCAAAATAGCAATAGTTTTTTCTCCATAATTAACTTGCAGAGTTTTCTTTTTCATGCGGGTCTTGTCCTCTCTTTTGCTAAATACTACTGCAGCGCCATCTTTGGTGGGAATGGGGATATATTATTGTAAAGGTTTGGCACGTTTGACCAAAGTGAAGCATGAACACAACCTCGGTCCGCATGGATACACCCCCCCGACAACTGAGCTGAGTCCCCAATTGGACCGAGTCTAGCGGACTATCCTGATGTGAACGCAGCCTTACTATATGTGAAATGAAACTGGTGTCATGCGAGTTCCTGCTAGTTGCAGGTCTGTGCTTAGGTGGCTGCAGGATTTTTTCTTATTGTCCAGACTTTTAACATTACCCCTTGGACTGAGACCCAGTGCAAATCTTGCAGGACTGAGTGGCTTGATGGACACTAGTGGACAGAGTTCCCAGTAAAACACCAGCTACAGTTCTTGGCTAGCTTGATCAACAACAAAGGCAACAATTACTGAGGGGGACGGGATGAAGCAAGATGTTTGTTAAACTGACATCTGCACAATTTTTTCTAATGTAAATACAGATGAACTTCAGATGAACCAATCCTAACAACTTGAGATGGAGCTACAGGCTAATTACATGCAGAACTGACGAAATGCTAAGCTGGAGCAAGCTAGTTGAAGAAGTGATGCATCCACCTGCATGCAATCCCTTAATGTGAATAGCTCGGTGGTTGTAGCAGTTTACATGTGAACGGAGCCAGATTAGCTCAACAGAACCCCGTTCTCTGAGGTTTAAAGATGACAGATGTGTTTATAGAGCAGGTTGAGAAATGTTGGCAAATAATCCAAAATGAGCTTTTTTGTCTTAAAAAGTTCATAATCCCCAAATAACAGTCATACCATGCTGAATGTCTGTGGGTACTGATCATTGATCCGTAATGACTGTTTATTATTATTACATATTGCTCCTCATTAAGTTTACTGTCAACCAAAATGAGGTTTAGTTTTCTTTACATGAAGTGTCACACAGTTCTGATTCCAGCCCAGTTCCCACTGCTAAAGGAATAAAATGCCCAGGTAGTGTCAGAGGAACAGAAGTTTCTTTATTAAAAGTCACTAAATTATTTTTTTCCCTTTTATAAAAAAAAAAAAAAAAAAAAAAGTTTAAAACAAATTTAAAAGTAGAGCCAGCCTTGGGTTGAGATCTGCTGCAGGCGAAGGAGGCATGTCCTCCCTAAAGTGCCCTCGTACCAACGCCATCGTCTGCCTTGGTCTTACCCGCAGATGCTGTTGGAAAACACAAGAGGCACTAAGACACTCTCAGGGTGTGGAAGTCAGCCCACCCAAACAAAAGCCAAGATGTGTCAACTCTCCTCTGTACTCATCTGTTTCACAGCGTTACTCCTCTTTCTCCCCACCCAGATGGTAATTCCCCCAGCTCCACTCCAGTCCACCATTCTGTCACTGGCTTTCGTCTCCTACAACGTTTTCCTTCTGACCGAGCTGTTTGTGTCTGGATGCTGGTCGCCACACCATGTCCATCTTGTTCTGCTACTTCACAGGTACCAGCCTCCTCCATATACTTCTGCCACACCTGTTAGCAAATTCACCTCCCTGTAAATCCCACATCAAGGAGGGGAGACACCAGCTGTTGCTAATTGCTAATTAGCTGCCCTGTGCTGAAATAAAAACTACTAAAACCACGGCACAACATGCATGAATAAAGTTATTAATTAAAAACACAAAAACCAAAAAAACCTAGGGGCAAGGCAAACTCAGACAGAAGCACAAATGTCAAGTAGAAGCCTCTCCCATTTTAAAATCAAAGTTAAGGTAAGGAAAAGGATCATTTTTTCATTGCCAGGTTACAAAGTGTGTCATGATTCACACCTTCCTCCATGAGATAAGATGATACTTTGCTGTCCACTGCTCTATGCAGTTACAATCATCACTACAGACAGACAGCAGTCCCACCAGACAAGGACAAAGAATCTGTAAATACTCAATAAAATATTCACAAAAATAAAATCCATAAAATACACATTAAAAATGCCCCATCAGAAATCCATAGGAACTTCTAGACAAACAGGGAAAATGGGACAACGGCACAGAATGAGCAGTGTGATGGACTGTGGGATAGATGGATGTTTATCCTTTTCATACATGCATCAATAAAAAACAATGCTGCATTTTTTAAATACAGAATTTTACCTCTACAGATAAAATGCAATGAAACTTTTTGTTTGTTAGTGATCTATGGAATTAATTTGATTTATTGATTTATTTTAATGTATTCTATAAAATATTTATAAAATTGTATATAATCAAAATTATATAAATATTTTTTTTTAATTTTATGTGCCATATTCTTTTTCTTTTTTATCACAAAGACAAGCTTGCATTATTACAATGTATGCCTTTGTGTTAGTTTATACCATATATTTATTCCTCAGTTAGTGGTAATGTACTGGATTACTTGCAAAGATCCACGGAAGTGGTTTATTTACAAATATACCATCATCATTTATTAATATGCCATACAAAAGCTTGTGAATAGGTGTCCACTGTATAGATCAATATGCATGAAAGGGTTATTTTTATTCCTCCGACAGAAAAACACTCTGAAGCGTCGACATGATGGGAGCTGCTGATGCTCATCATACGGGGTCCGACATGGAGCTGCACATCTTATTTGCTCAGGGCTGAGGTAAGACCCTCTGATGATCAGGACTCAGGTAAGACCCTCTGATGATCAGGACTCAGGTAAGACCCTCTGATGATCAGGACTCAGGTAAGACCCTCTGATGATCAGGACTCAGGTAAGACCCTCTGATGATCAGGACTCAGGTAAGACCCTCTGACGATCACGGCTCAGGTAAGACCCTCTGATGATCAGGACTCAGGTAAGACCCTCTGATGATCAGGACTCAGGTAAGACCCTCTGATGATCAGGACTCAGGTAAGACCCTCTGATGATCAGGACTCAGGTAAGACCCTCTGATGATCAGGACTCAGGTAAGACCCTCTGATGATCAGGAATCAGGTAAGACCCTCTGACAATCAGGACTCAGGTAAGACCCTCTGATGATCAGGACTCAGGTAAGACCCTCTGACGATCAGGACTCAGGTAAGACCCTCTGATGATCAGGACTCAGGTAAGACCCTCTGATGATCAGGACTCAGGTAAGACCCTCTGACGATCAGGACTCAGGTAAGACCCTCTGACGATCAGGACTCAGGTAAGACCCTCTGACGATCAGGACTCAGGTAAGACCCTCTGACGATCAGGACTCAGGTAAGTCCCTCTGACAATCAGGACTCAGGTAAGACCCTCTGATGATCAGGAATCAGGTAAGACCCTCTGACAATCAGGACTCAGGTAAGACCCTCTGACGATCAGGACTCAGGTAAGACCCTCTGACGATCAGGACTCAGGTAAGACCCTCTGACGATCAGGACTCAGTTAAGACCCTCTGACGATCAGGACTCAGGTAAAACCCTCTGACGATCAGGACTCAGGTAAGACCCTCTGACAATCAGGACTCAGGTAAGACCCTCTGACGAGCAGGACTCAGGTAAGACCCTCTGACGAGCAGGACTCAGGTAAAACCCTCTGACAATCAGGACTCAGGTAAGACCCTCTGACAATCAGGACTCAGTTAAGACCCTCTGACGATCAGGACTCAGGTAAGACCCTCTGATGATCAGGACTCAGGTAAGACCCTCTGACGATCAGGACTCAGGTAAGACCCTCTGACGATCAGGACTCAGTTAAGACCCTCTGACAATCAGGACTCAGGTAAGACCCTCTGACGAGCAGGACTCAGGTAAGACCCTCTGACGATCACGGCTCAGGTAAGACCCTCTGACGATCAGGACTCAGGTAAAACCCTCTGACGATCAGGACTCAGGTAAAACCCTCTGACAATCAGGACTCAGGTAAAACCCTCTGACAATCAGGACTCAGGTAAGACCCTCTGACGATCAGGACTCAGTTAAGATCCTCTGACAATCAGGACTCAGGTAAGACCCTCTGACGATCAGGACTCAGGTAAGATCCTCTGACGATCACGGCTCAGGTAAGACCCTCTGATGATCAGGACTCAGGTAAGACCCTCTGACAATCAGGACTCAGTTAAGATCCTCTGACGATCAGGACTCAGGTAAGACCCTCTGACGATCAGGGCTCAGGTAAGAACCTCTGACGATCAGGGCTCAGGTAAGACCCTCTGACAATCAGGACTCAGGTAAGACCCTCTGACAATCAGGACTCAGGTAAAACCCTCTGACGATCAGGACTCAGGTAAGACCCTCTGACGAGCAGGACTCAGGTAAGACCCTCTGACGATCACGGCTCAGGTAAGACCCTCTGACGAGCAGGACTCAGGTAAGACCCTCTGACGATCAGGACTCAGGTAAGACCCTCTGACGATCACGGCTCAGGTAAGACCCTCTGATGATCAGGACTCAGGTAAGACCCTCTGACGATCAGGACTCAGTTAAGATCCTCTGACGATCAGGACTCAGGTAAGACCCTCTGACGATCAGGGCTCAGGTAAGACCCTCTGACGATCAGGACTCAGGTAAGAACCTCTGACGATCAGGGCTCAGGTAAGACCCTCTGACAATCAGGACTCAGGTAAGACCCTCTGACGATCAGGACTCAGGTAAAACCCTCTGACGATCAGGACTCAGGTAAGACCCTCTGACGAGCAGGACTCAGGTAAGACCCTCTGACGATCAGGACTCAGGTAAAACCCTCTGACAATCAGGACTCAGGTAAAACCCTCTGACAATCAGGACTCAGTTAAGACCCTCTGACGATCAGGACTCAGGTAAGACCCTCTGACGATCAGGACTCAGGTAAGACCCTCTGACGAGCAGGACTCAGGTAAGACCCTCTGACGAGCAGGACTCAGGTAAGACCCTCTGACGATCACGGCTCAGGTAAGACCCTCTGACGATCAGGGCTCAGGTAAGACCCTCTGACAATCAGGACTCAGGTAAGACCCTCTGACAATCAGGACTCAGGTAAGACCCTCTGACGATCAGGACTCAGGTAAAACCCTCTGACGATCAGGACTCAGGTAAGACCCTCTGACGAGCAGGACTCAGGTAAGACCCTCTGACGATCACGGCTCAGGTAAGACCCTCTGACGATCACGGCTCAGGTAAGACCCTCTGACGATCAGGACTCAGGTAAGACCCTCTGACGAGCAGGACTCAGGTAAGACCCTCTGACGATCACGGCTCAGGTAAGACCCTCTGACGAGCAGGACTCAGGTAAGACCCTCTGACGATCACGGCTCAGGTAAGACCCTCTGACGAGCAGGACTCAGGTAAGACCCTCTGACGATCACGGCTCAGGTAAGACCCTCTGACGAGCAGGACTCAGGTAAGACCCTCTGACGATCACGGCTCAGGTAAGACCCTCTGACGAGCAGGACTCAGGTAAGACCCTCTGACGATCAGGACTCAGGTAAGTCCTCCAACCCATGCTGCTGTATTCACATCTAAATGAAGAGAAAGTCTTGCTGTCCCCATGGTTCTGGTGCTGCTGCACTTTGTGCATCCTGGGAAAGCAGGAGGTCGTCTTCGTGGTGTGTTTAAATGCTGCTTAGTTTGATTGCAAGCTGGGGATTTGAGAAGACCCAGCAGAGGACCTTGGATCAGAGCTGGTTCTCTTTATGTTTAAGAGCTTTTATTTAATCAGTGTTAGGTTTTAAAATGATAAAAGCAGACAACAGTAAAACTATCAACCTGATATCTAATCAATAACTTTCTATAATACACTTCTATTTAGAAGATGACCTCAAGTGCAAGGTGTTCATGGTAACTGTCGGCAGGATATCCTTCTTATCAACACAAACATGGAGGAAATCCAGGTTTTGCTAAAGACAATGATTTTATTGTCTTACAGTGCGTCACTTGCAGTTTCTCATCGATTCTGTCAGACATCAAGTCATGCTTGTTCACCATGCTGTGACAACTGGAAGATGGTGTTGAGGAGGGGTGGTGGGAGGTGAAATGACACCACAAAAGGCGGCAGCTGTTCCTGAGGACAAAAGCTGATTATTTTATGCCATCAGGTCAAGGACAGCAGAGCAGACGTTAGTTTCCTCCCAGGCTCCATCCTTCTCCGCTGGTGGTGTTGCTGTTCCATCATCCATCTCAGTCTGAGAAGCATGTGCTCATGTACTCGTTCATTTCACTGTCATGAGATTCGCACACTTTTAATCCGATCATGTGGAACTTGAACATTCGAACATTTCACTCAGTGTGAAAATGAAATGAAAGTAAACTATCTTTAATGTGCCTCTGCAAAACCAACTAAAGTTTTTACCAAGCAGCAAACTCCAGCGGTTAAAAGTGAAGCTTATGTGGAAGTGCCAAAAACTGCAGTCCCTCCCTCTTCCACTAGGGGCTCCAAAACAGAGCGAATACACATAGACTTCCATGTTAAAAAAGACCAACTTCACAGCAGAAGTAAACATGTTTACAGCCTGGTAGAAAAATCCAATTTAGGTTCAATAGGTCAGGTTTACCTTCATGGCAGCTGTGGAGGGAGAGAATTTTCTTCTAGAAGTAATTTCATCTCGAAATTCTGCATAGTTAGGGGTGTGTCCGTTTTTCTCTTTCTCTTTATTCTTTATTTCAGACCCAGATGGATCCATATAAAAAAAAACAACAACAAACACTTAAAAAAGAAAACACAACAGTTACTCCTCAATGGTCAATGTTCAACATATAAAGAGGTTCGCTAGTGGTTCCATAATCTGGAAGAGAATCTGGCATCACTGCATATAGGATTAACCAACACAGCAATTGGGTTATTTTCTGATTTAGACACCCTACACATAAATCTGTACATCAAGTCACACAAGACAGCAGAGCAGGTTGGTACCCCGACAGTGACAAACATATGGCTCGCACTGGAACTTCTTCACATTCTCAGCAGCAGCCTCATACTGTCATTATAAGCCACCGTGAGTTTCATCTGTTTTTATCAACACCACAGATTGGCAGTATAACAAGGCATACAATATGCTTTAAAAAGGGAGTTCTTCACTGGTATGGAACACATGTTGAACAACATAGAACATTTGCTTGGGCGTACAGCTTACGTCGCTGCCTATAAAAGACTTGATCATCAGTTAGGTCATTTGCAACAACATGGCCCATGTATGTAACGTCACTGCACACACTCAGTACAGTACCAGCAAGACTGAAAAAGTCTGTACATGAATGACTTGTCTTTGATTTTAAAAGCATGTGACAACAGGTTGTAAAGTTGGTGACACGCTAATTAATCACCTAATGTACGCTGATGATCTTGTCATCTTTAGCCCTTGTAGTGCTGGTCTCCAACAGCTCTTAAGACTCGCAAGTATGCAATACGGTGCTGCCTTTGATAGAAAGTATAAAGCTAAAAAAAGTAAGGTCATGATAGTCAGAAGTAAAGAGGACAGGTGTTTACTTTTTCCTTTTGATTGACAGGTACCCGATATCAACCGTAGTTTTTAGCCGGTTAACAGCGTGACTTATCTTTAGCCCGTTTAGCTGGTTAGCTCCTGTTGGCTCCAGGTTAGCTAAGTTAGCTCTTAGCTACAGGCAGATTGGAGTTTGAGAGATATCAATCATCCGCCTCCACGCTCCACCTCTCAGCTCCACTTCTTTGCCCATTTTGGTATTTTCCAGGAGAAACAATACCTGTGACGCTACAAAGATGGCAATGGTAGGAACCGTCAATTCAGCTTGAATTCAGCTCTTCAGAAACATATGGGTGAAGCGCGAAGGCTCCATGTATACAGTCTTTGGTTTTTATCCATAAATAGAAAACCACTGTGAAATCTCCACCTCAGGATGAGTCATATCAGCCGCCACGTGCTGCTTGTCCGATAATGATTGGACAAGCAGTCTGGACACATTTACAAAACAGTTTATCAGCATCTCATTCTTCAGTAAAATAACATTTAATTGCCACAAACGTAGTTTTACTGTTCTGGTTTTTCAGGAAACTGATTAAAAAAAGGAACAGAAACCAGAACATGAGCTAAATCTTATGTGTAAAAGCTCAAAGGCTGAGAACTGAATTTCTTCTATTATGCGTTTTTTTGTGTGTCACTGCTGCCTCAGTTTGTATTTATTTAAAGTATCATTTGTGCGTATAGTTAGCACTTGGCAGTATGCGACTGAGCATTAGGGGCGGAGCAATGATCACTTAGATCAGATGTTACGTTACACGGTGAAGATGTTGACCCACATCTTAATGATGTATCGCTGGCGCTGTAAACCAAACACTAACCTATTCTATTATCTCCATGCTTATAGTTGTTTGTTTTCCAACATACAAATAAATAATCTAGTCTAAGTTCTCTCATGCGCCACCTGGTGGAATCCTCCGGTAACAACAATAGTTCACAAGCAAGGATGAAGACAATTACATTCATGACGCCTTCACCAACACACCAACATTTTTCCTGTCGATAAGATTAGTTGGTGGTACTTTTGTATCAACACTGATACGTTTTGAAACACGATTGTAGAGTTTGGATCAGTGTGTAAAGTTGCGTGCCATGTTAAAGGCACCTTGCTGCCTCTGCAGTGGCTCTGGACCCTGCCGTACGCAGTTTTGGAAAGACAGAAACATCTCATAATAAATGGTGAGACATCAACATCCTGCAGGCATTTTGACCACATTTGACATATCCTAAAGCTTTCAATAACTCTTATAAGCAAGCGTCACATGCTGAACAGGTATCAGCCTGATATGGTAAAGTTAGTAGGAGGTATTTGTTAAAAGATGTCCTAAAAAAAGAGAAAAATTACAGGAAAGAGAACCACAGTTGTTTCAAAATGACTGACGATTTACACTTTAGCTTTAAGAGGCTCTTTTTCTCCATGTTTGAGTGTTAGCTTTAACTTGGTTTGTTCAGGGAGTCGTGAATGAAGTTTGATGACTATAGTTTTGGAGAATTCAGAATCAGGTTTCTGAGGAAGACCTCAGTACAGACACATTATAAATATATATAAATATGCATATTCAATTTATAGATTTTAAAAATACATTCAGTTGTGCTCATATGTCTTCATTCCCTTTCATTAAAGAAAAGGCTGAATTTACAACAGTCACTCAAATAACTGGAGACTTAAAAAAGGAACAAGAACTAAAAATTTGCAAAAATATAATTTAGTAATATAAAACACTGTTTTTTCATTTAATTGAGTTGAAGAAAGAAAAAAAAAAACCAAACAAACAAACTGGTCCTGGACAAATGAGAGACTTTTCTGTTGAACAGTGGGACAAAATACCTGTCAACAGGTGCAGAAGTCTGACTGAGAGGAACAGAAAACACCTGACTGGAGCGGAAACATTAAAGGATTGTTCAACTAAATATTACTTTATGACTGATGTAATATGGAATAAATTATCTTATTTGTTTGCTTTAAAAAAAAAAAAATTTCTATTGAACCAGAATTAGAAAATAATGTCATGATTTTCATAAAATTTTTATTTATTATTACTTTAGTCAATTTCAGCTTATTTTACAGGCAGCTGGGTTTTTTTTTCTTCTTTAATGAAAGGAGATGAATAAATATGTATCCAATGTATCCAATAAGTATATAGGTAGAATACAAAAATGGGAATCAAAGAATATTATACATTAAAATAAATCCAATAAATAGAATTCAAGCTGGGAACTAACTTCCATTTATTTTGGGGTTTCCATGAAATAAAATTTCTTGTATGGATGGACTGAATGCTCCTCAACTGCAGTGAATCATGCAGATGTTATTCCAGCACTGTGTATCTTGACTCAGTCTGGAAGTTTCCTGCTGTATTTTCTTGTCAGTCCGCTCATTCCTCTTCCTGGTAACATCATTCATAGGCTCATCAGGTGGTGGATATCAGATGTCACTCCTCAGAGCTGCTGCCATTTCTGTTAAATCCACATAGTGACAGCTGATCAAGCTTAACTCAGAGAAACGGTTCCCACCAGAAGACATGGTCCATTTCCTGGCCTCTTTACCTGATGAATTGGAAAGGTTTGGGGAGATATACCCTCATTCAATGTGATGTTACTTTGCAAAACCACTGGAAATGGTGTTTAGAGGATAATCTTTTTTATGCAGATTTACTTGTTTTAGGTCAAAACTTTCAAAAGATCTAATTTTCCTACAGATGGAGCCAATGTTCAAATGGACAAATGAAAAAAAAAAAACCCTCTTGGCTAAAACAACCACCCACAAACTCCTGCAATGGTTATTAATAAGACGGCGAGCACCTGAGTCAACAAAGCAGTGCTCAGCTGTAATGAGAGGTTTTAACCGCATCCCCCGTTCACCTGCAAGGATGCAATTATCCCACATAGACATTCGTATAAAGGCCCATTTAACATGCGTTAATAGGCACGTCTTTTTAAAATGCTGTTATACTCTGCAGCCCTCATACCGGGCATTTTTCACGTTGCCACAGTAGTTAAGTCCTTCAACAGTCCATCCACCAGTGGGCAGTGCTGAGTTCACAGTCCATCCAGTTTTTACTGGTAATGCACCAGTATCAAGTTTTTTACAACTGTTTGAAAAGACCAGAAGACGTAGAAAAATTTAAAAAAAAAAAAAAAAAACTATGAAGTTTTTGGCTGTTCCACTCAACTTCTACAGCATCTTTGATTGATTGATTTGATTTGATTGAACCAAATTTCCCTTTGGGGATTATTAAAGTATTTTTCATTTCATTTTCATTTCACCTTCTTCTATACTTTTTATTTGGCGGTTTCTGTGTCGTCTTCTTCATGTTCCTCTGCTCCTCTGGTTCCATTCAGTGGTTGCGTGTCAGCTATACAACTCAACACTGTGATTTCTGTTGGTATTTCTCTGTTTTCTGTGTCGTGATAGGTACAGCTAAGCTGCTCGTAAACGGAACAAATTATACGCAGGATGGACGAAACAGTGCATCTGTCTTGTGCATCAAGCGTAGGTGGGCCTGAACACAGCAGTGCACAATGCTCATCAGAAGGTGTATATGTTAAAATCCAGGAGGTTTTGCCAACAGAGACTTGCCTTCTCCTGCTGGCTAATGAGAAGGCAAGTCTCTGTCTCACCCCAAAAAACATGAATTTTACTCCTTAAAAAGGAAACTTTTCTTTTTCGCCACCAGTATAGCACACCACCAAGCTGTCGTGTTAAACAAGTGGCAGAAACACATTTATGTATATCACTAGAGCAGTACATGAATCTACTGTACATGTGGTTGGTCCAACTTGTTGGTACGGATGTGTTACACAGGGAGGATATGAGCGTCAACGAATCCTATTTACATGTTTTATTTGTAAATGTTTAACTGATGTGAGCCGGGGCTCACTTGTTAAAGTCAACTAAATCAACAAAAGAGACTTTTTGTTAATAAAATCCTCTAAAAAGAATCAATGATCCTTCTGTTTTCATCTTTAACAAATCAATTCCAAGCTAATCAAGTTGTGCAAGTAATTTTATTGCCTCATATGGAATATATTTTCTATTTATTTCTGTTTAGTGTGACCTGTGGTGGACTGGTAACCTGTCCAGTGTGTACCAGCCTCTCGCCCAGTGATTACTGGGATAGGCTTCAGCTTCCCATGACCATTCACCTTGGTCAAGTATGTTTTTATCTTTAAAGTGTTCTATAAATAAAGTTGACTTGGATTGAACCATTCAGCAGAAATAAATACCTGAAACTGAACTGATTATATTTTAAAACCTTAAATACATTTGTGTGTTTTTATTGGAAACTTAATGACTTGTTATTGTTTCTCTAACCTGTCAGACATGGTGTTCCATGTATTGAATGTCGACCATCACAGTTCAGAAAACGTAATGAAAGTTCTTGTTTAGTGAAACGTATCATCCAAAAACCAGAGATTTTTTTTTAAAATCATTTCTTTGACTGATGAGTGAAAGATTTCCAGGGAAAGCTGTGAAATCTGTCCGCTTTCTGTCCATATCCGGCATGGGGAATCTCCAAACTGGTCCCCGGGTTGTCCTGCAGGTATTGGATGTTTCCCTGCAGCAACACACCTGATTCTTACCAACGGGTCATTAACAGACTGGTGCAGAACTTGACAAAGTGCTTTTGGAGATCTGTTTTATTTAAATGGGATGTGTTGTATAGCCCTCTGTCTCTGCACAGACCTTCCCTGACCTACACTGTGAGGAAAAGACGGCTAAATTTCAGCAGCAGGGTTCCCGGCCGTTACTCTCATGTTCACAGTGACCACGTTGGAACATGGTTACAGGTTTCTACTGTTATTACTTCTGTTTTTAGCAGCTTTATGCACAAACTTCTCAGTGGATTTTTTTTCTTGATCCATCTTAGATTCTGTTTTATTTTGGGAGTGATCTGGTAGAATTGTGGACATGTGAATTTTTAAAAGGATTCTGTACGCTATGGGTGGAAATGAGCCGCCTGGTGGAGGTCCGACATGCCACAGTAACCGACATGATTTTGTAGATTTACTGTATTTGTATGAAGTAGATAAAACATCTACATATTAACAGCATTTGGCTGATTCCATTGTAGTTAATGAAAAATAATTATGAATCTACTTAAATACATAAATGGTTTCCCACCAATGTTATAAATGCAATTTGCTGTAAGGAAAACACACAAACACAGGTGGCAGCTTGTAGAAGGTGCCAACATTGATTTCAAAGTACTCCTGTATTTTCTAGAGAAGCATAGAAATTGTTTTAACATCTATAAACAGCACAACGTTTCCATTAAATACACGATATCATGTAACCATGAGCTAAAAAGTGCACATGTATATAAATACTTTCCCAGTGTGTGATACTTTTAACCAGTGAACAGTGAGCTGTGAGCGGATTGTGTCTGAGTTCGCTTTGCCAGCTTGTTTGTGTCAGATAATCAAGTTAAACAACTCAAAGACTCGATATATGTGTATAAATGTTAATCTGGGTCCATTTTAGCTTGTACATTGTACTGTGCCCATCAGCCCTACACATGTACCGCTACAGCTAAAGCTACAACGCAGTTCCTGTCCCGTCCTGCCAACAGTTAGTATCTTACAGTGCGGTATTTATTTCATTTTCTGTCGTTCTGGTTAGGAAAATGGGGAGAAATGTGAATTAGCTGGCTATATAAACAATTCTTCTGTGTTTTAGAGTCATAAATGATGTGCAGAATTAAGGCGATTTAGTTAAATCCGCTGTTTTTTGGGGGGAAGTTTAGCCTTTACGTTTGGACGCCACTCTTCTTGTCTTCTTGTGCTTTCTCCTGATAACTGCATTAAAAATATGTTTATTACAGAAGGGCAGGATACCTTGATAAATCAAATAATACAGTTCAAGGAAACTTCAAGGTTATCCTTGCTGGAAGGGGATGTTTCAGACAATGTCAGATACTACCTAATCTTATCTTCTGACCGTAAATAGAATACCCAGAAATGAGAGGAACCCTAATGATACTCGCTGCCTGGAGACTTCTGTCATCCAAGGAAGAAGAAATGGAGAATCTGTAATGGACCTTGAAACTTAGCAGAAAACTGAATAAATCTCCTTCATGGTTTCATTTAAAAGATCACAGATGGTTGAAAACAAATGGAAATAATGACCTTACATTCTGGTCTGATGCAAGATTCCAGATGTTGCTGGATTTCAGGTGAACTGGGTTCACAGACAGTGGTTTCTAGAGTCTTCCTGGGTCCATGCACTGGTTTCCAGTAGAGTTGTGTCTAGTTTTAATGCAGAAGATCGGCGGCATCCAGCCTTGTCCTGCGCATACAGAGATTCCTCCTCATTTTCCTTATCTTTGATGATGTCAAACGCTATAGATGATGTGATCTTCAAAGTTTTCACAATACTATGTGTAAGAATATTCTTCTGAAGTTGTTTCACAGTTTTTAGACCCAGTTTGTCCCAGATTGATGAACTGTTGTCCAACTTTCCATCTGAGAGATTCTGCCTCTCTGAAATGCTCCAGTCATGTTGTTGACCTGTTTCCTATCAACCCAGTTAGTCGTTTCCAGTTGGTTGATGTGTCGCTGCCATCAGATTCACCATCAGCTCATATTTTCTAAGACATGATAAAACGTCTCAGTTTTAGCCTCTGATATGTTGTGCTGTTTCTGGAACCTGGAGTTTTAACCTGCATGTGTGGATTTCATGGTGAACTGTGTTCACAGTGATTTCTGGAAGTCTTCCTCAGTCCATGCACTGGTTTCCAGCAGAGACTCATGTCTGGTTTGAATGCAGAAGATCACCAGCATCCAGGATTGTCCAGATTCCTCCTCATTCACTAAATGGTAGGATCTTCTAAGTCTTTTTACATTAATCAGGATTTTTATGAGATTTTTTCACAACTTTAGACCCAGTTTGTCTCAGATTGGTGAACCTCTGTCCTGCATGGCGTGTTGGTAAATGTTTCCATTGCTTTAGAGCAGGAATCGACCAGTCATTCCACTCTGATTTACAAAACTTTATTCTTAAGAATGGTTTAGCTGTGTAGTTGTTGGTGTGTGATATAGTATAAAGTAACAGGGTGTGTGATGCAGGCCAGATATCACTGAGACCCTGCAGTTGTTCAGTCCTGGGAAACTCCTGGAATCTGTCCACCCCCACCCTGCATGTTTCAGACACGTTCCTCCTCCATACACCTGAGTCTGATTATTGAACTTCTTCATCAAGTTTGTTGCAGCCTGTTGACAAGCCCTTTATTTCATTCAGGTGTGTTAAAGTAGGATTGTCTATAAAACATGCAGGGCAGGGAGGCCTGAAGATCAATAAACCCTCCAAAATACTAAAAATGACCTTAAAATAAAAGTACACACATCAAGTATTGTGCAATGTGTGAGACAGTTTAGTGGATATTCAGCAGGACAGAAGAACTGTTTGCTTTTGTTCTGGTTACGATGTAAATCTCAGACCAAAGACAGATTTCCCTGCTGGGATTCATACAGGTGAATTTCAGGTGTGAAGTTCTGTAAAAGCTGATCCTGTTGTTACGTTTAACAGACAGAAATTCTGTGATGAGCTTCAGGACAAGTGAGGAGATGGACGTAAAGAGTAAAGACTCAGCTCCGGATCAGACTCTGCAGTAACACTGAACTACATGTGAGAGGAGTCAAACTGCAGTCCTGGAGGGCCGGTATCCGCCAGCTTTTTGTTGTCTCCATGCTCCAACACACCAAAGTTCATGAGTAGGTTGACAAGAAGCTGCTGGATCCATTTGATCAGGTGTGTTGGTGGAGGGAAACAACCAAACCTGCCAGAAACCGGCCCTGGAGTCTGACACCCCTGTGTGAAGACAAAACATAAAAAATCCTGCCGTAACCATGGAACACCAGAGTGTGTTGGGTTTCGCTGTAAGCTGAAACTGCAGCTCCATCTTCCAGCCTGCAGCACTAAATATAAACATGGACAGCTGAAGAGGGCAGGACTCGGAGCTTCCTGGGGTTAAACTGCAGATTTATGCCAACAGAACACAGACAAAGCCTTTAATTGCACTGATCTTTTTAGGCACAGAGAGTTTATGGAGTTGGTCTGCTCCCAAACCATCTTCATTAACGCGCAGATGCAGCTGTGCTGCTGGCGGGATAAACATCTGTTTTAATGATATAACCCAATAGCAACACAGGATGTTCACAAAAGACTTCACCTTTTAGATGGTTGCTACGGGAGACACAACTCAGAACAGCCCAATATTCTGGTGTTTTATGGAAGAAGTTGGTGAGAAATCCTGTAATTTACTGAAAGTGACTGTCATCTATAATCACGCATAAAGCTTCTAGTTTCAACTCAAAGTTAGTGACTTATTCCATTTATTTATTTATTTTCCTGCTTATTATTTAAATTTCAAGTCACATAAATTAGTCCACTGAGTACCAATCTATAAAGTGGTGTACACTCCAGGTACTATGAAGCACCTAATTTTTCAAGTACCACCAGCTGTAGACTAAAAGCACAGTGGGACAAAACTGAGTCTTAAAAAGGATAATACAAACATTAACAAAACTCTGACTGGTTTTTACCATGTCTGAATTCAGAAAGTAAAAATAATAATAAATCTAAAGTAATAATAATAATCTAATATATATATATATATATATATATATATATATATATATATATATATATATATATATATATATATATATATATATATATATATATATATATATTAGATTATTATAAATACAAATAGTCTCTATTTGAAAATAAATTATGGGTGTAACCACAGAAAGGCTGGTATATGGGAGGCCCAAGCACCACTACTGATACACAAACTACAGTTTGAGAACTGTTAGGCAAATGTATTATGTGAGACTGTATTTTATTTTATTTTCCCGTGTGTGTGTGTGTGTGTGCGGATGTGTGTGTGTTTGTGCTTTCTTTATATATGTACACTTTCTTTTTTGTTATCGGTTTTTTATCTGTACAATTCTGTTTGTTTGTTTTTTTGTTTGTTTTGTTTTGTTCTGTTTTGTTAAAAGAATAATAAAAAAAATAAAAATAAAAAAAATAAAAAATTAGTCCACTGAGTTTTTGTTAAGTCAGCTTTGCCTTGTTGGATCCAACAGCATAATGTTAGACAGTTCCATTCATCTGTTTTTCTCAATGTAGGTTTTTCCATTAGTGTTATTTTTTATTGCATTATTTAGTTTTTGCACAATTCTAGATGTAATGGAAACACAACTACAGATCTAACTATAGTTAAAGAGACTCTGTCATCCTATTTCTAGTTTTCTGAGCTTTCTACAGAGTTATTGTGTTGAATACTCATCAGTCATGGGTGGTGCCGTTTTTATCACCTAAACAAATGTTTGAGTATTCCAGCACTCTCTACGTTGTTTCCATGGCAACGGAAACAATTGGTTTTAGAGAGTTTTTTTCTAATTCGAAATTTTAGTGACCTCCCGGAGGAGGGACTCAGTGATTGGTCCTCTTCTCGAGGTTGTGCACATCCATGAGAAGAAAGCCACGCCCACATTCCCTGCTCAGTGTAACTCCTCCTAGCAGTTGACCAATCAGACGCAGCCTGTGTAGGACTTAGGGCGGAGCTTTCTTTGTTTGCTTGTTTCTGGCTGATCTGACAGGATCAATACTAAATGAATGAAGGGGGTTGTGGAAAATGCTTGATTATTTCTTGCCCTTCTGGACTTGCCATTATTGTCATTGATGAAAACGTTTTGGGAACCACCGTTTTAACCTAAGAGAAGTCTTACAGAACACATATTCCTACAGAGCTGGACACGGAAGAGAAATGTTCCACGGTGGAAAGACGTGCGTGCCGAAGCCTGGAGTGCACGGACTCAGTCTAACCCATGCTCACATGGACCTCCTCTTTCAAACTGCATAACCCATATCATTAAACTTTAACCATTACATGCATCATTTAATAAGAATGCAACTTGTGTGTAACTGAGAAGTAAATGGACTGTGTTTATGTGCTGTTTTTGTACTCCTGTTGATGTTTCTACGACTGTATGAACCTTTACATGCAGCGAGATATGCTTGTTGTTTCCATTCACACAGTGATGGATGGATCGGAGGCAATGTGGGCTTTCAGGTGGAACTCAGTGTTTCAGCCACAGGTGCTTCGTCTGAATTTAGTCCATTACATGTTGTGCTGTAAAATCTGCAGGGGGGGGGTTTACAGTTTTCTGAGGAAGGTGTTGGTGGAGGAAGACCCTGACGGTGACAGCGAGGCAGAGCAGGGTGCATCGTGTTGGTATTTTAATCAGCTCTGCCAAGCTGACGGCGTCTGGGGTCATCTGATTACTTTAAGTTACTGCGATTACAAAGGATGCTTTCATGTTTTCTCAGCTGACACTTAACTGCCGGCAATTATCGAGACCTTTCTGTGTTTTAAAAGCTCGTAAATTCACCGACATGAGCGGCTGGAAGAGTGTTCTGAGCTCAGAGAGGAAAAATGTTGATGAACTTCTTATATCTTTTACATTAATGAAGGCGAGATGTTGGCTTACAAACGCTTTAAATAGCGTGGAATTACTATCCGTGATTTTGTTTTGCCTTCAGTTTTCGTCACAACAGCAGCTTGTGGAGCTGAAGGACGGATAGAGGAGTGGAAACCAGACCAGAACAAAGACCTTACAAAGAGAAAGGAAGTGGACAATGACAGAACATCTTCCCAGATCCTCCGTAAAGGATCAGAAGCTTCCCATAGTTTTACATGCGAACGTTGAGCCGAACATCTGACACGATGTCTTAAACACCTTCCCACCAGCACGAGTTAAATCAGACAGGAAGAGGAGAAGAAAAGATGGAGGCTTCTGTGTGTTTCCTGGGGTTTGTCGTGTGGTCCAGTGTTAATCTAATCCCCAACCGCTCTGTGACACAATAAAGGTTGATAACACCTGCCGAATTAAACATGGACCCTAACAGACAGGAGATTTTACCTCATGATACAAGGAAGAAAGGTTTCATGAAGCTGAGCGATACTACGGACATATACGGTTTCTTACTTCCAGATTAGACGGCAGTAATTCCTGATTATTGATCTGAAAAGTCTCCATCTGGTCCGAAATGCAGCTGTGAGGGTTCTGATGGGAACCAGATCACGTCTCCAGTTTTATCTTCTTTTCATCTGTGTCATAATGGTGGGAGGTGTGGACCCAAAAGCAGGAGAAGGGAGCCAGAGTTGCAGAACTAAGAGGGTTTTAATCCAGGAAACGATGGAAGGCAGAACTAACACGAGGAACTAAACTAAAACAGGGAAAACTGATCTAACGCGGGGAATTAACACATGGAGTTAACACAATGATCCAACCACTAGGAACAGAAACCATGCTGTATGTACACACACAAACATAACAAGACCCCGGTGGAATGACTCAACTAATGAGACCAGGTGAGCTGATAAACTGGAAAGCAAAACAGGAAACTAGACGATAGGAAACCAGGAAAACTACAAACTAAAACAGGAAACCAGAACTAAGATACAAAACCAGAAACCAAGACCAAAACCACAGGACACATGACATGACAACCGGCTTCCTGGTAAATCCAGAATAGAATTTGAAGTTCTTCTCCTCACATAAGCTTCGGTTTTTAAGATCTTGGGGTTAGAAGCGTTCTGATTGGACACGGGTCCACGTCTACTGGAAGAAAAGTCCAGTTCCTGGTTCTCTGTTTTTCGGCTACAACATGGACGACCTCCTAAGTACCACTTTTACTTTTTTATGGTTTCAAAGCAGCAGCTCGACGCGAGCATACGGCTTCACTTCCTTCTCTTCAGCCGGAGTACGGGAGAAGGGAATATGTGTCCATCAGCGTGGAATACGTGCATCATCATGGCAGGACAAGTGACTGAGCATGTGCAGTATGACCAGAATTCATTTAAAGCAGAGTAAACATGTGCATGATCGAGGAATTATTTACTTTGGATATAAAATCTGGATAAATTTGGATTTGATTTTAATTTAGAATGGTCAGAATTAATGTTTAGCACTGTGGCCTCACATCAAGAAGGTCGCTGGTTCGATCCTTGGCTGGAGCGAGGTTTGGACAGTGGCCTTTCTGTGTGGAGTTTGCATGTTCTCCCCGTGTATGTGTGGTTTTCTCCAGGCACTCCGGCTTCCTCCCGCTGTCCAAAGACATGCATGTTAGGTTAACTGGCTACTCTAAAATTGCCCCTTGGAGAGAGTTTGAATGGTTGTTTGTATGTTTGTGTTGGCCCTGTGATGGACTGGCAAGCTGTCCAGGGTGTACCCTGCCTTTCGCCCAAAGACTGCTGGGATAGGCTCCAGCTTCCCTGCGACCCTTCATTGGATTAAGCCATTGTTTCTCAAATGATGGTACGTGTACTCCTGGGGGTACTTCAAGGCATTCCAGGGGATACGTGAAATTTTTTTGGAAACCTTTTTATGTTTTCTTTAAAACATCCTTAAATAAAATAAAATCATATAAAATTATATAAACATTTAATATATTTTAATAAACGTAAGAGTACATTCATAAACTGAATTCACATTTAGACTTACACCGTTTTATTCCTCCCAAAATCCCACATTCAGACTTGAATTGAACCCCACCCGCTACAAGCCGACTCGTATCCATCAGTCACTGTTGCCTTGACAACGCAAATGATGGAGTCCTGGTTGAAGTTTAGTAGTGATGTGCAAAACCTTTGCCATTGTTTAGCATGGTTAAAGTTTAATAAACCCGGCACAAATGACAAAGTGCTGTTTTTCATGTTTCTTTTAACCAAAAGTACTTTGCAGTGGTGGGGGTACTTGGCTGAAAATTTTTTTACAAGGAGTACTGTGTTGCTAAAAGGTTGAGAACCGCTGGATTAAGCGGTTAGGATAACGAATGAATGAATGAATGAATGGTCAGAATTAGATGTTTACAAGATTGTTTTTAATTTTTAGGATTTAATTTTAATTTTTTATGATAAAATGTGGCAAATGTGGCTATTTGAAGTTCTTTCTGATGAAGCTCCATCTGGAGATCCAACAGGTTTTCCTTCCTGGTTTTGGTCTGATTGAAGGTTTTTACCCCCCCCGATTCTGGTTATGAAAACCAGTTTTATGGAAAATGAGGATCTGAGAGATGAGGGTAAAGGGGCCGAGGGATTCCAGGTTCCAGAGACGGGGTCAGGAGGGAGGCAAGACGTCAGGAAACTGACATAGCAGAGGAGGTACATAGCCAGGACGATGGGCAAGGCTCGGGGTTCCAACAAACTAGGTGACGGTCTGTGTGCATATCGGACAGGCTAGAGGAAGGCAGAGCAAGAAGGTAATCCAGGTGGGTTGGCAGCTAGAGACGATTTACTGAATGCTGGACTACAACAACAGATAGATCTGCTGATAATGCTGACAGAGGGGAAGAGGCTGGAGAGTGTTTAAGTCGGGCTGAGATGTGACAACATGGCCAGAAGACCAGGTGGACTGAATCAGACCGATGAGCACAGCGAACATGGTGGAGGCAATGAATGCGACAGGACCCCGCCTGGGAAGCCGACCCTCTTCTGGTTTCACTCTGGTTCTTTGTGCTGAGACACTTTGGTGACCTGAGGACAGGTTTGTAGTGGGAGGTTAGCGGCTGGTATCACACACTGTGTACGTTTTGCCAAATCCGTTTTTTATTAGATAAGTTAGTTAGGGTTTTGTTGCTTTGCTTTCCAGTGAAACTTTTGAGTTATAGGCCTCGTTTTGTAACATTAACTTCATTGATCGGCCACAGCCTCATGCTCCTTCCTTCCCCACAGGTTGGTCTTACATCTTTGCAACTTGTGTCATAAAATAAATCTGCAATTTCCTCCTCTGTGTTGTGTCTCCAGTCTGTGGTTGGTTTGGGTGCTGTGACAGTCCCGATGAGAGGGAGGCAGAGATGGCCTGTGTTGTCTGTGTCTCGGAGCAAGTTTAGCCGGTCAGATGAGATGAGACTAATTTCTCAGAGCGGGGCAGGATTTGTGCGTCCAGCTCTGCTGGCAGAACGAGCATGCAGCTGGTACGGCAGACGCTGGTGAAGGGTGCGGCGGCTCGTCTGGATAACACGTTCTGGCTTCATCTCAGCTGCTCTGCTCAGATTCCCGGGACGCCTCAGTACACATGACACAACTCAACTCTACTTCTACACACTCACTTAAAAAAGGGTTCAGTTCTCAGTTAGTGATGGTCAGAACCACCGTGATGAACCTAATACAGTAAACATTTAGTCTGCCGTTGGGTTTTAAGAAGTTACAGTCCATTCAGGTGTTTATGTCAGAGAGGCAGTTTGGAATGGTGAAGAGGATGATGGTAACAGTGAAAATAGAGTCTCCTCCTGAGCCATCTTCCCTTCACTGCTGAACAAGACGCCTCAATACCAACCTGCACTGCAGGATCTCCTTCCCGACCCAGAGAGGACGCCAGTTTTCCATCTGGGCATCGTGGTAGGTACGACACTGCTGTTTCCCAGGAGCTCGACACATTTTCTTTGCAGTACTGATAGTAGTTTGTCCATTTTATGAAGTAAAACTCTGTTAATGCTGGTTTTTGCTGGGCTGGTGTGTTGTTGAATAAACACTGAAATCATGAACCGTCTTCACAGCTCTGAGCTCACAGCATTCTCTTATTGTAAACAGTTTCTCTGGAGCAGTAGATCAGGTTAGGGTAGTTATCAACCCAAGTTTTCCAGGCATTTCTATCCCATCCAGGAAGTTTACAATCCAGCCACAACATGTAGTGTTTATTCAGACCGTCTAATGAATCACAAATGTGTTATTCAAGATAACACCATTAATTATCTTTAAAGAAAAAAAAAAAGATTATTGCTGCTATGTTGCAAACAGAACTCTATTTTGATCTGGAAATGATGAAGAAGCCACTTCTGGTCAACCTTTCCACCAATCAGAGAGCTTAAATTGATGTTAATATCCAATCAAGAGCCGCCAGAGATCAACAAGTGAGCAGAAAAGCAGCAAAATAATGATCCTCTATGGCTGGAATAAAGCCAAGAAGATGTTTCTGATGCAGCTGAGGTGGAGGTGCTTCAGTGAGGATGGCAGGTAAATAGTAGCAGAAACAACTTTTAATGAGGAAAATGTGTAAATATGTAAATAGATTCTGTTAAGTATTTGTTTCAATGCAAATATTTTTCCTCCTGAAAGACGTGAGAGAATGATGTGCAGCTGAGAAAAGACTGTGCTGATCTGTGTGTTGTTTCTGTAAAGTTCTGTAAATTCTGTTTTCACGGTTTGGTTGTTTTATCTACTGATGCGTTCATTTAACGTCATTTAGACCTCCTAATCTGACATCTGAGGCTGTAAACATCATGTCTGCACGCTGACTGGGATTAAAATGGTTCAGTTCAGCATTTCTTTTTATTAAAAAAAATAACAAGCAGACCAAAAATGGCAGAAGGTTTCTTGGAGTTTTAAGGGTTAAACTATCACACATAAACACAAACAATCCTTACAAACAGCCTCAGGTGATATTTATTTCTCTCTAATTTGACACAGCATCAGATTTTAGTTTAAAACAAACTCATCCTGTTGACATGAGCCTTCAGAGGTGCCTCCTCAGTAAGCACATGTAATATAGTTATCCTGTGTCAAGGGTTGAAATGTTTATTATTAACAGACCAAATGTGTTTGGTTGTGTATGGATCATTTCATTTCTGCCGTTTGAGGCCCCGAACCAGAGCAGGCGGAACCACACCCCCTCCGATCAGAGCATGACATGTGCAGCCAGCAGGCATGACCGAAAACAGTGGTTTCAAACCCCAACGAGGAAGATCTGGAGCTGAAGCAACACTTTCATTACGCCTCCCAATATAAACCAGTTGGATGAGCTCAGTCATCGTTGTGGTTGGCCTGATTAAACTCTGCAGTTAAGCTGCGGCTCGTTTAGAAAGAGTCTGTAAATATCATTCAAAGTTAATAAGAGCACTAATTCTAGCTTAAAAGTAGCTCAATAAATCTCTGAGGAAGTTACAATTCCTCAATCTATATATCAACTCAGCGATCTTTGATTTAAACGGAACATCTGGATCAACCATGGATCCAGTAAATAACATTTGAGACTCTAAATGTCTACAAACGTATCCCTTCTGTTTTCATTTCCATTTTAAAGTTCAACATCCTGAATGGGCCTCAGTCTGCTTCTTTCTTCCTCATCTTCCTCATCGGACTGATGAAGAAAAGGAGGTTGTTCTGATGGGATTATGTTACTGGTTTTGACTTATCAGTCAATGGATCCTGAACACAGCCTGATTCTACTGGTTTGGTGTCAGAACTTGTGATAACACTGAATCAGAATCGTATTGGATTGGGATCAGTTTAATATAAAACTCCTCTCTCTCCCAACCTGCATCCTAACTGGGTGGATGTTCATCTACGGCTCTCAGAGTCCTGGAAGTTTGAGGATCCTGTTCCATATCTCAGCTGTTCCTTGGATTGATCTTTTCAGGACTGAAATGAATTTTCTCCACAGGTACCACTGTTGCTTTCGTCTTCCAAGGCTCCTCCTAGTCTTCTTTGAGACCTTCTCCAGTTTCTCCAGTTCCGTTTTCCTGATATTTCCATCATTGGGGATGGATATATCGACCACTACAGCTTTCTGCTCCTGCTTATCCATGATCCCCATGACCAGCTGGTTGGCCACCATCATTTTGTAGGTCTGTATTGGAAGTCTTACAGGATCTTCGCCCTTTCCTTCTCCACCACCTTGGCAGGTGTCTCCCGTTGAGACTTAGGGGTCTGTAGTCCATATTCTGCACATACTAGAGCAGACCTGGAATCTTTGGTGGGGTAGATCTGGTTCTCTGATAATGTGCTGCCATGATTGAAACCTTGGTGCTGTCTTTGAGCCCAGCCGTTGGTAGGATTTGTTCATATCAGCCTCTTCAGTGATTGGTCGGTGGTATCCCATGCAGGGCCTTTTCCTCCCATTATAGTTCCCCCATTTCGTTCTGCTCCAGGTACCAGGGCCTGACACATTCACCGAATGCTTTGTTTCTTGAGACCATCTTCCTGGTGTGTCCATGTAGCCTGGATGTTTCATCTTGGACAGTGTCCCTGGTGATCATTTGTCCTCTGCTTCCCGCTTAGCGCCTAGCGTCTATCCTCTGGACACTGGATTTGGAGTGGAACCCTCCATGCATGGTTAACAGCTTCCATATTTTAACATTCTGCCAGCGCTGTTTTAACTGTTAGGTGTGGTTTTGGTCTGGGGATGTCCAAATGTAGGGTACACTTCTTTAGATGCGGGTGCAGGTAATATGTTGTGGATTAAATACTTAGGTCAGAGGAGAATGGACAGACTGGTTGGAGATGATAGAAAGGCAACAGGAAGTCAAATAAACACTGGTTTTGAACCAAGATATGCAGAAAAACACAGTGTAGCATCCCCCCCCCCCTTTTTTTTTTTTGTGTCTTGTCCAACATTTAAGCAGGCAAAAGGATTATCTGGATGCTGTGTTCTGCTGGGCAAATTTACTTAGCCAAGGGAAACATCATAGATATAATGCTCCCACTGATATACTGGATTCTTATTTTATTTTCTATTTATTTTGCATAATTGTTTGTATAACAATGTTTGTACTGCTGGACCAGACTGGAGAGAACAGAAGAGCGACAGAAAGAGAATAGAAAAGAATAGAAAACAGAAATGTTAGTGTAGCATCTTCTGATGGAAACTTCCAGCAGGATGATGCACCATGTCACAAAGCTCACATCTTCTCCACCATGATGATGAGTTCACTGTCCTCCAACGGCTCCACAGTCACCAGATCTACATCCAGCAGAGCAGCTTTGGGACATGGTGGAACGGGAGATTCTCATTATGGATGTTCACCTGACTAATCTGCCATAACTGTGTGATGATATCGTGTCAGTATGGACCGATGTGGATGTTTCAGGCCTCCATAAGTCTCTGCCTGCATCTGCACATTTCCTCTTTCTACTTGAAAGAAATCTTTTCTCCACATGTGTTTTAAACAACTCCCACTTTCTACAGTCAGACCTCAGGCCGTCTGGTTGTAATTTGTCTTCTTACAACTAATTAGTGATGTGGTTCAGCGGGAGTGGGAGGAAGAGAGAGTTGGGACTACGATGACACCAAAGAAATCCAATGAGCACTTTCCTTGTTTTGCAGTTCATGTTATCACGATTAGTAAAAGACCAAAGTGTGTAGGCTTGTCTCATAAACAGTTTGTTTTTCTGTCAGGTCAATAGTTTCACCCTGATACGAACCTGCAGAACCACAGGAAGCCCTGAATCAGAACAGACATGGTCTGTATACGTTAGCATCCTTCAGACTTGTATGTCTGTACAACACTTTGGTGTTTCTTAGAAACAAACTGTAATGTCAGTCTTACCGGGCTTACCAAGTATCGTTTCTGTATCACTTTCTACTTGATACAACTACGACCTTCATGTAGTCTCATTTATAGACACACAGGCTGTGTCTGAATGTCCACACTAGTCCCTAATCCAGTGTCTCCCAACCCAGGTCCTCAGGGCCCCTGTCCTGCATGTTTTAGACAGGTTCCTCCTCCAACACCTGACTCAGATTACTGAACTTTCTCATCAAGTCTTGTGCAGCCTCAGACTTGGGGCTGAGCGGGTTTCCTGGGGGTTCAGGGTGGAGTCTGGAGGGCTGATTGAAGACACCTGCAGCTTGGATGCCGCTGGCTGTTTAAGGACCTGCAGGAGCTCCGGTCTCTGCCAGATTATCTCACAGTATATGTGAGAAATCACACTCTTTCTGAGAATACTGTGTTCTCAAAGTAACTGTGCTAACCTTGTTCTGTTTATTCCCTTCAGCGACCTAGTGCCACCTTGCCTTTCTCGCTAACATGATCGTCCCTGCTGAACTGACTCTGCTGAAAGCGCTACCGGCGTTAGCTAGTCACAAAGAGCGGCGATGACGGTGGCTGTGAGTTCCGCCACCATTTAGGAGGAAGACAAAAGAAGGGTGGGCTTTCGGATTTATTTTATCCCCATCATAAACACTGAAGTAACAAGTGATTTAGTTAATCATTAATAATGGTGATAAAAATAGCCACTGAATTAACGTATTATTTTGCCAGGTGGTGTAGGAGGAGATGAAGCTGGAAACTGCATCACAAGTATAGACCGTGTATGAAAGATGGATAGAGCCTCCGATGGTTAAAAGTGAAGCCTTTGCAGAAGTGCATAAAACTGCAGTTCCCCCTTCATCCACTAGGGGCTGCAAAACAGAGCAAATCCCCATAGACTCCCATGTTAAAAAGACCAACTTCACAGCAGAAATAAACATGTTTACAGCCTGGTTCAAAAATCCATTTTTGGTTTATGGGTCAGGTTTACCTTCATGACAACTGTGGGGGGAGTGAATTTTTTTCAAACTCGCCGTTTAAAAGTAATTTAATCTCAACGTTCGGCATATTCATGTCCTTTTGACTGACAAGTTTCCAATCTCCTGCTTCAAGTAAGAAGAACGTAGAACAACCGCGGTTTTTAGCCGGTTAGCAACGTGACTTAGCTTTAACCCGCTTACCTCCGTTAGCTGGTTAGCTCCCGTTATCTCGGGGTTAGCTCGATTAGCTCTTAGCTACATAAAGCTCGGAGTTCGCTCGATGTCAATCATCCACCATGACGCTCACAGCCCCCCTCTCAGCTCCACCTCTTTGCCCATATTTGTATTTTCTGGGCGAGATGACACGCATGCCCCTGCCAAGATGGCGACGGTAGGAACCGCCCACCGAGCTTCAATTCAGCTCTTCAGAAACCTACGGGTGACGTTACAGAGGCTCTGTCCATCTCTTTATATACAGTCTATGATCAGAAGCCATATTTTGGAGGATCATCTAATTTAATGAAATGATCCAATAGTCTGGTGTCATGTGGTTCCTGCCTGCTGATGCAGACCGGAAGCAAAGAGAAGTTTTGTAAACTTTTGGTCCCGTTTTCTTAGGAATATGTATGAATGTGCGTGCACTGTTTGTTGTATAAATCATACAGACCCTTTGTGCGAACAGCCTGTTTTGAATGTCAGACTAAGTCCAGTAATTTCTTCACATCTGGTCATGAAGCAACTGGACAAAGTGAAACTTGTGGTGATCTGAGATACCGTAACTTACTGCAGGTGGTTTCCAGCAGAGGAAAGCTGGTTGACTCGTGGATCTCTTGGAAAATGGATGTAGGATGTGAAGGTGCCTGGTAATTAAATGTCAGCCTGGAATCTATTGTATATTGTATTTTCATCCTAACATGCTGTTTATATGCAGGGTGTCGCTATCAGGTATGTTCTGCTGGAGGGGGAGGAGAGGAGCCGGGAGAAGAAGCTACGAAATATAATAATATAAATGAACAACTTCCATTCGTCCCGAATGTTTGGATTGGTCTGAGTTTTTACAGATTCACAGTAAACTGAGGGGTCTAACTATATTTCTTATTGTTCATGATTAAAGAATGTACAGACTACTATCAGGACGAGGAACCACTTCATCCAGAGTAAAATGTCTCTGAGTAACGTTACCTACCCCAGCTTTAACACTGCTGCAAGCCATACGGTAGTTCTGGAGACAAAAAGAAAGAAAAACAGAAAAAGTAACATTTGTTGTAATATCTGGCTGAACATCTGTGAGAGAGGAACCTCAGAAAGGCATAAATTCCCTTTCTGCCCCTTTGTGAAAGTAAAAGCCATGACGGCATTACAGCCCAGCAGGGGCAGAGCGAAGTTGTAATTCTGTTGGACACCATGGTGAGAGGAAAATAAACCCTCTTGTAGATTATGTGCCTCTATTTCTCCGTCCCCTGACATGTCAACCAGCTGGAAATAAACTGATTAACGGTGAATTAATAAAACATTTTAAAAAATTAGTTTTCTGTTTTCAGAATTTTTTTTGTTTTTTTTTCATTTAACCTTTTTCCCAACGGAGACCCTTCGGGGACACGAGAAGTGCTTTTTTATTTGTGAAACCACGCAATGCTTCTGCGTTTCTCTGAGTTAGTTCATTCATGCTTCTCAGGCTTTCCGGCCCCTCCTGTTGTCGCTCAGCGGGTCTTCCCTCGCTACCTGCAGCTGCTCATAACGACAAGCACACCTGTCCCACATTGCACCATCCCTTTTGCCAGTCCTGCAACTGGGATTGTAGGCGGTGACTGAGGTGTGGAACCATCATCAGTCTGAGAGGCATCATGATGATGACTTAGGGCTGCATTGATGAAGATAAAGACGATGGCAAACTGCTCAGTATGAAAGATTACAAACTTTATTGTATGTTTTTGCAGCTAAAGCTGATCCAAAGAGTTGCCCAGTTGCATAGACTGAAAATAGAAAGATGGGCGGAGCCTCCATGACGTCACCCGTAGGTTTCTGAAGAGCTGAATTGAACCTCGGTGGGCGGTTCCTATCATCGCCATCTTGGCAGTGGCATGCGCGTCGTCTCACCCGGAAAATACAAATATGGGCAAAGAGGTGGAGCTGAGAAGGGGGCTGTGAGCGTCATGGTGGATGATTGACATCGGGCGAATTCCAAGCTTTCTCTAGCTAAGAGCTAACGGGAGCTAACCAACTAACGGAGGTAAGCGGTCACGTTGTTAACGGGCTAAAACCGCGGTTGTTCTACGTTCTTCTTACTTGAAGCGGGAGATTGGATACCTGTCAATCAAAAGGACACGCCCCTAAATATGCCGAACTTTGAGATTAAATTACTTTTAAACGGGCGAGTTAGAAAAAAAAAATTCACTCCCCCCACAGTTGTCATGAAGGTAAACCTGACCTATTAAACATAAAATGGATTTTTGAACCAGGCTGTAAACATGTTTATTTCTGCTGTGAAGTTGGTCTTTTTAACATGGGAGTCTATGGGGATTTGCTCTGTTTTGCAGCCCCTAGTGGATGAAGGGGGAACTGCAGTTTTATGCACTTCCACATAGACTTCACTTTTAACCGCTGGAGGCTCCGTCCATCTTTCATATACGGTCTATGCCCATTCGACTCGTTAGGTTTAACCGCTGTAACTCAGCAGGGAAGACGTGACGTTGCTCCATAGGCTGACGTGACTGGTATGGTAGAAAAAGGGAGAAGTGGGGAATGAACCAATCAGTGCAGCTTTTTAATGTTGTTCTGTTCATGAAAGCCCAAAATAAAAATGGATTCATGCTGATGCAACTGCTTATGTAAAAGAAAATGAAACCACATCTTATGGCAAAAGATGCATCATCTGAGTTAAAGTCAACTGGAAAGACTGGAAGTAAACAGGGAGCGATATGCCAAACAGGACAAGTCCCTAAAAGTCTGCATGACCTGCTTGAACAGAAAAAACACTAAATTTTTTCTGCAACAGCTGAATAAACTATTTACTTGTTTAATGTTTCTTTCATTTACAGAAAACGTAATTCACTGATTGTAGTTGCTAGTTATTGATTTAGCTACTTTCTATTACAAGAATTTGACAAGAAAGAAAGTTGATTCGTTTAGAAAGTTTCAGCAAACAGACTGAAGAATCTCCCGTTCCACCACGTCCCAAAGCTGCTCTACTGGATGTAGATCTGGTGACTGTGGAGCCGTTGGAGGACGGTGAACTCATCGTCATGGTGGAGATGATGTGAGCTTTGTGACATGGTGCATCATCCTGCTGGAAGTTTCCATCAGAAGATGCTACACTGTGCTCAGAAAGGGATGGACATGGTCAGCAGCAGGACTCAGGTAGGCTGTGGAGGTTAAACCATCTCATGTTGGTACTGAGGAGACCAAAGTGGACCCAATGGTGATCTACAGCCGGATGGATCCATGTTTCCAGCAGATTCTGATCCTACCATATGAATGTGGAGCTGAACTGGAGACTCATCAGACCAGCAACGTTTCTCCATCTTCTATTGTCCAGTTCTGGTGAGTCTGTGGGAATTGTAGCCTCAGTTTCCTGTTCTTACTGACAGGAGGGAACCCGCTGTGGTCTTCTGCTGCTGGAGACCATCTGCTTCCAGGCTGGACGTGTTGTGTGTTCAGAGAGGATGTTCTGTATATCTTAGTTGGAACCAGTGCTAACTGGACTTCCCATTGTCTTCCCATCATCTCCAACCAGTCTGTCCATCCTCCTCTGACCTCTGACCTCAACCAGACATTCTGGTCCAGACAACTTCTGCTCTCAGACCTTCTCTGTAAACACTGGAGATGCTTTAGTGTGAACATCAGCGTAGCTCCTGTAGGGACAAAGGAAGGGTTTATCTGACATCCAGAAATATTTCTCTTCATCTTTTATTGTTTTTTACTGGAAAAAAGTGAGAAATAATTTGACATTTGCCAGAATGAAAACAAGTGGGAAAGTCATTTTCATCTTATCAGATGTGTCTGATTTCTGTCCCAGCTGTTGCAACAGGATGAGTCTCTACTCATTTAGAGTCCCATGATTGCCATAAATGCACCTTTAATTCTGTGGATCATTTCTGAATCTGAAAGCCAGCTGGACGAACCAAACCATGTCCTAATTACAAGGACTCGCCACACATGGAGTCATTATCTAATGACTCCGACCCATCAGACCTTCATTAGATGTGGGCTGACAGTTGACGGGACATATCTGGGTCTGACTACAATTATAGTGCAGACTCAGGACAGGAAGTTCCTTATTAGTCCTCTGTGGTGGTCTGAGACCATCAAGAAAACCACTTCTGGAATCGTATAATGTCTAAATGCAGTTAAAGAAGTTCATGCATCAGGATGTCCATGACTTGACTGCCCTTGCAGTTACCTTGTGACCACGCTGCAGGAGAATATAGTCTGGACTTATTAAAGGTAATGCACCCCTCAATTTGGAGGGTTAATGAACGTGTTCTCATGAGAACGCCCCCACATAAAAACAGAGGCTTTTACTTTTTAATAGGCGGTGGACGAGCATCAAACCCAGACCATGAACACATGCTCGATCGTTTAACTGGTGGTAGGTTCTCTGAAAGCACGGACACCACACAACTTTATCCCGTCTGAAGCCCGGGCTGCTGCGGATAATGTCAATCATTCCTGATTCGGATGAATAACTTGGGCTGAACTGGATTCTTACTGGGTTTAAGTGGATCTACACCAAGCTTCCTCATTTGGTGCAGAAGCTCATTAAGCTGCATGAAGACAAAAAGATTGCTGTCTGATCCTTTTTCACAATTCATGAAAGTCGGTTTGAAATGAAAAATAAAAGGACTGAAGTGGGACTGGAAGGACTGGAAGTGTCAAAGCTCCCACAGGAAGATGATGCGATACGATGAACGGAGAAGCATCAGTTCAGCTTCATGTTTTCAGCACCGGAGCTGTGTTTGCATAAACCAGTAATGTAGCCAAGGAAAGCAATGGACTGGATCCAGTCTTCTCTTTGATTCAGTCCTCTATCCTGAGCTGCATGAGGAGACGGTGGAGAGAAAAAACTTCCATCAGGACCAGAACCAGGAAGGATGACCCAGTCAGAGGTGGAGAGGACGGGAAAGAGAGGTCAGCCAGCAGCATGACTGTAAACCAGGATCCTGCAGAAATGAATGACAACAACATCAGATGTTTCTATATGGAGAGTAAAGAGAGCAGAAAGGAGCCCAGTGCATCATGGGATGTCTCCCAGTGAATCATGGGACGTCTCCCAGTGCATCATGGGATGTCTCCCAGTGCATCATGGGACGTCTCCCAGCAGCCTCGGCCTACGGCAGCAGGACTAAAGGGATGGATCAGGATCACCAAGCCAGACCTGACTAGAAGATTTATCAGGAAGGAAAGTTTGGAGATGATGTGAAGGAAGAGAGGAGGTCTGGTTCCTGAAGCCGGAAAGGGATCTGGTTCCTGAAGCCGGACTGGGATCTGGTTCAAGTGCTTCACAACAGTTGACGGGACATATCTGGGTCTGGCTACAATTATAGTGTAGACATATATATATATATATATATATATATATATATATATATATATATATATATATATATATATATATATATATATATATATATATATATATATGTGTGTGTGTGTGTGTGTGTGTAAATTAAGGTATCATTCAAGGCCTTTGATCAGATGTCTACAGGAAAGGAGTTCAAGAGTAGGAGCCACTGCTGCAACTAACTAGGTTAGTTGCTGCGCAGCTAGCAGAGTCTGATCACATGACCTCATGGTTATGTCATGTGGAGCTTGACCATGTACAGTTCTATGTGTTAAAACCAGTTTGTAGTGCGCTTGGCAGTGGATGGGCAACCAGTGTAGCTGAGCTACCAACTGGGAGACATGCAGGATACTGAAGGTTCTGCCTCCTGAGGCCAAACTGGGAACTGGTTCCACACAGAGAGCTGGTTCTTCTTTCTCTGTAAATCTGCAGTCTGTCTGCCAGAAAGGTGTGAAACACTGGTCCTGACTCAGGAGAGACATCCCAGAATCTGTCTGCTCACCTGGAGTTAGGATGTGGTCGTGTGAGCAACGTTTTCTGTGAAACATTTTGTTTTTTTGTTGTTTCACACCAGTAAGTTGTGACTTGGCGTCGTCTCGAAGCAGAAACAGCTGATCAGTCTGATCAGACAAGCGATGCATTTCATCTGCCCTGACGGGTCTCAACTCTGCTTCTTTTCTCTTTAAACTCTAGTGATGAACAACATCTAAACCTTCCCCATAAATGCTGATGGAGCGGCTAATCTTAATGGCCCATAACACACACACACACACACACACACACACACACACACACACACTCACACACACACACACACAAAACGAGGGGTGTGTGTGTGTGAGAAGGCAGTTGCATCACCTGACCTGCTCATGGTTTGGGGTGAGATGGACTGCAGCGAGAACAAGACGTAGTCAGCAAGGTGTGAAGAGATCTTACGACTGTTTCCAGACTGCTGGAGAAGATGAAGCAATGTGAAGTTTACGTATTTTCACATGTGGATCACGTGTTATTTACATGTTTTTCACATTTGGATCACATCTGGAATGTGTCGTCACTTTTGTAAATTAGACGTGTTTCACATGTAGCTCACATGTTGCCCACATGTGTATAAGATGTACTTTGCACTGGATTTGCATGTGGTTTTACATCTTTTTTCACATGTAAATCACATCTGGAACAGGAAGCCACATGTGAATCACATCTGGAACAGGAAGCCACATGTGAATCACATCTGGAACAGGAAGCCACATGTGAATCACATCTGGAACAGGAAGCCACATGTGAATCACATCTGGAACAGGAAGTCACATGTGAATCACATCTGGAACAGGAAGCCACATGTGAATCACATCTGGAACAGGAAGTCACATGTGAATCACATCTGGAACAGGAAGCCACATGTGAATCACATCTGGAACAGGAAGCCACATGTGAATCACATCAGGACCACATGATTCACAGCTGATTCACATGTAATCCAGATGGTTCACACCTGTTTCACATGGCAGTGTATGTCGGCCTACTCTTGGAGTCCTTTGCTGTCGTGTGTGTTCCATGTGGTTTACGTGCACAGTTAATGTATTTTTCTGTGTGGCACAGCACGTACTCTTTCAGTGTTTGGTGACAAGTATTTCACACGTGAATAACATGTGAAATTCATGTGTTTTTCTGTAAAGGGAAATCCCCTGGTCCTTGTCAGGTCTTAAAATCCCGTAAAAACAACCTCAGATAAAAAAAAAAAAAAATAAAAAAAAAGACTGAAATATTGTGATCCACAATCCTGACTGAACGGAGGTGAAGTCTCCAGAAAAGTTAATCACAATAACAGAAAAATGTTATTTTTTGAAGCTTCTACCAGATAATAAAGGTATTTACCTTTTCACACTGACTCTGCGTTTTCCTGTCCTGCTGTTGTCCGTCTTACCATCCTAAGAGGCTTTAATTTCATTTATTTACTGGTTCTTTCTGTGTTAGGTGAGTAAAGAGGAGATTAAAAGGTTTATGTTGGCAGCATGTATACCAGATGACATCAGACGAGTGTTGCAGCCTGTTAAGATAAGCAGGTAAAAATAGAAGTACATAAACACTGTGACATATAGATATAAAAGCTGGAGCTAGTTGCCGTGGAGACGGACCAGCTGGGGACAATCCAGACACCTTCTATCGTCTTCCACGCTAAACAAAAACCCATGTTTGGAGTAGTTGGATGGAAGTCACGTTGTGCTCCTACGGGACAGTTTTTAGGGGAAAGAGTTTGAACGCGTTGCAGTAAACTTCAGCTTCAGCCGCGGGAAATAAAAAGCTGCAAACAACACGGAAGATGCAGAGGTTCAGGTACCGAAGGAATGAAAACATCTTTATTTATGGAAAAATGTGTTTGAAAGATGGAAAAAAAATGTGTTTTATCAACAGGAGTTTCATTTAAAGCTGTTGTCTTGGCAACAAACTTCATGTTTTTCATCGTCTGGGTGTCGGGGTCGGTTGGAGGTCATACGAGTCCACAGGAAACTCCTCTGAGAAGCAGCATCTTAAAATTGAAAGTATTTCCAGTCTGACTGACACAAACATGAGCAGAAGGAACAACGGATCCTGCAGAATTTGGTTGATAAACTTATTTAATATCCAGCTAGTTTGACTTGGTGTTGCTTCCGAGTCATGGTGGGAATCTGACCATAACTGAGATCATTAGGAGGTGAAAGGAGAAAATATCATGACACACAAGTTTGTTGTTAATGTGAGGACAGAGTGGAAATACTGCAAACCTAAAACAAAACAAAAAAACCCAAAGAACATTTCCTCAGTTTTTCTATGCCTTCGTTCTGCATTAACAAGTTCCAGCGCAGTTGTTACCGTCGTTCTTCTGACCAGCTGCTGCAGGAAACCTGTTCTGTTAGCAGTGATGCACACTGTACAACCTGACAGGCTGTACGGCCGGATCAGAGGGGAGTCATTGTTTTTATTTACAGTCAATAAACGTTGACTTAAAGGCTCTGATCTGAACGCTCACTCAGATAGAGCTTTTATGTTCATGTACAGTTATATTAAAACTAATTTCTCTTGTCCAGACAGCAATAACATGCAGTTTGTTCTTGGTGATGTTATATATAAAAACAAATGAATAAATAAATCAAATTAATACCATGAGTAGCTCAACGTGTGTGCCTTAGTATTTCATATATTACTTACACAAATATCATCAACTACTTTAACTGTTCAGTTTTTTAGTCATTCAGAATTACTTTGTTAAATTAAATTTAAGAATATATATATATATATATATATATATATATATATATATATATATATATATATATATATATATATATATATATATATATATATATATATATATATTGTAGGAGTATATATATATATATATATATATATATATATATATATATATATATATATATATATACATATATATATATATATATATATATATATATATATATATATATATATATATATATTGTAGGAGTATATATATATATGTATATATATATATATATATATATATATATATATATATATATATATATATATATATATATATATATTGTAGGAGTATATATATATATGTATATATATATATATATATATATATATATATATATATATATATATATATATATATATATATATATATATACTCCTACAATATATATATATATATATATATATATATATATATATATATATATATATATATATATATATGTATATATATATATATATATATATATATATATATATATATATACATATATATATATATATATATATATATATATATATATATATATATATATATATATATATATATATATATATATATATACATATATATATATATATATATATATATATATATCTGTGGTTTTAGGGTTCTGCTAAGGACCAGACAGGTCGGGTCAGTCAGAACCTGGAAGAACCATGACGACTGCTTGGTTGGGCTGAACTGCTGAAGGAGGACAAAGTACTGTGACTTTTACAGATTTTCCACACCAGACCCCAACTGGGCCTCAGAACCAGCCTCCATCAGAACCAGAACCTGGAAGGAAAACCTCCATCAGAACCCGAACCTGGAAGGAAAACCTCCATCAGAACCAGAACCTGGAAGGAAAACCTCCATCAGAACCAGAACCTGGAAGGAAAACCTCCATCAGAACCCGAACCTGGAAGGAAAACCTCCATCAGAACCAGAACCTGGAAGGAAAACCTCCATCAGAACCAGAACCTGGAAGGAAAACCTCCATCAGAACCAGAACCTGGAAGGAAACCTCCATCAGAACCAGAACCAGGAAGGACCTGCATGGACCAGTAGCTAAATGCTTCTGGGACAGAACCAGTAAGAACCAGTTTGCATCTTTTATTGGGACAGAAACCAGAGCTGGTATGAAACCACAATAAGACACGAACTGGGTCTGGTTCTGCTGGGATGCAGGTGAGAGTCCAGCAGATCCCGACCAGCCTGGTTCTGAAGCCGCTTTGCACCCTATAAATATCCCCCAGCAGGCGCGCGGATCAAAGGGGGAGCAGCTCCGGCATTCAGCCTGAAGCCCAGGGAGAGGAGGGGCGTGCGTGCGGGGTGTGAGCTGAGCGCGCGCTGCGCCCGCTGCCTTGGCTCGGCTCGAGTTTCACAGACGCGCGCGCACGGCGGAGCTGCACCACGTAGCGCGAGCAGAGGACGCGAGTGGGACAGAAGGAGCAGGACCATCAGGGACCGATGAGGCTGCAGAACTCTTCCCACCAGGACTTTACCGCACTTCCCCACGCAGCTCCACGCGCGCACACTTAGGAGCCACTTCTGCACGAGCTCCCCAGCAAGTTGAAGGTCTCGCGCCGCTGCTCGCCTGATGTTTGCAGGATTTTCTCTCTGGATAAAAGTAAAGGCTGGTCTGTGAGATGCAGGAGGGACAGAGGGTCGCGGAGAAGCCAGGCGTGGAGGGCAGGACTCGCGTGGATCAGCAGAAAGCCGCGGCGTGGAGGGATGCGGGCTGCTTTGCGCTCTCCTTCCTCTGCCTGGGGGTTTGCGCCTTCGCCCTCGCGCGCACCTCAGACATGCAGTCCAGGATCCTAAGTCTGGAGCAGTGGCAGCGGGACGCGCACCTCTCCGCGTGGATGTTGTCTCTGGAGCAGGTGGAGCCCCTCATGGGTCGGCTGGACCAGATCCTGGAAGAGGTGAGCGCAGACACAGGCTGGAGAGTTTCATGCCGTGGAATTCCCACGGAGCTCCGCACGCGCCTTCTGGAGGATGAGGAGGCTTTCTTCCTCCCCAGGAGGAGAAAGTTTCAGGTCGATCAGCTGATGTTGCAGGGAGAGTTGTGTTGTGTTTACAGGCTCCCAGTGGGAGTGGGACTTTTACCACTTTAACCAGTTGAGCCTTTTAAGCTGTGAAAACGTCCGAGTTTCAGCAACACACACACACACACGCACACACTCATGAGAAACTGCAGCTTAGGACTGGGAGTATTTCCAGTCTGGATGGATGAAAGATGGTCATCATGGAGAAGTTTACTGTAAAAAGTGTTAAGGTGTGTGTGTGTGTGTGTGTTATTAAGCACCGTCCTGGGCAGGTTGGTTAACTCAGACAAGAGGAGCTCCTCCTGGTCTTCACATCTGTCCACAGCTACCAGGGCTGGAACGATACGCTTCATTTTCCTTCATTTCAATTAGGAAAAACAACACAGTAGCCAGATCATCATTCTGCTGATAAAATGCCCCAAAAGACAAGTTAAAAGATCAATAAAAACAATAAAAATGACCAAAATTTTTATAATGGATTATTTAAACCCCCTCCTAAAAAAAAAACCTTGATTTTTCAACAAAAAATTGTGAAGCTAAAAAATCTCAATTTTCGATTTTTCCATTAGATTTTCCCACCTCTAACAGCTACACTGACAACTAACAAGCTGTCCCCCAGAGACCCACACTTCATCCTGCATGCTGAGCCTTTCATCAGGACCGCTCGGGATGGTGGCACCGCTCACACACACACTCACACTGAGACAAAGATCCGTGGCAGTCGCCATAAAAGCGACAAAGTCAGAGGAGAGAAGCGCTGCTCTGCTGCAGGCTGTGAATCTAAACTAGAAGCCTGAACAGAACAGTCTGGAACTCTGTAGCGTTTTATGTTTCCGTCTGTTCCTGCATGAAGCCAGAAAACGGCCTGATCACCAGCTTTCTGACCGAACATGTTGCAGGTTCCAGCTTTAGATGTTCCTACAGAGACTGATGTTTGACTGCTCTGGTGCTCCTCCAGGGGGCCCCAGGCAGGAGGGGTCTCTCCAGACGGGCCCGGGGCGATGTAGGCTGCCTCTCTGTTTAGCTGTGTGAGTATAAATAGTAATTATTAATGGGACACGAGCACAGATGTGGCCTTTTGTACAGAGAGAGAGAGAGAGAGAGAGAGAGAGAGAGAGAGAGAGAGAGAGAGAGAGGGAGCCGTCTGTGGTACTTTCACCCAGCTCTGTCCAGAATCCTCGTCTCCCTCGGCGATGACCAGTTTCCTCTGTTATGGAAAACGTGTCCGCTTCCAGCAGGTCTGGAACGGGACGCGCTTTCAGCTTTGTTCCTTATTCCAGCCCAACGTGGAGGCAGCAGAGTCCACCGACCTGCTGACTCATCGCTCCACTGAGTTTGGTTTCCACCCACTGCCGTTGGAGACGAACCTCTGGAGACGTTGGGTGCTTTAGACGCCACTCCACTCCACTCCACGCAGCAGCAGCAGCAGCAGCAGCAGCAGCAGCTGATTCCTGCAGCTTCCCTCTGCGGTTCTGGTCGTTTCATCAGCGTCTCAGAGAGAGAGAGAATTAACCTTCCATGTGAATCCACTGCTTCAGGAAAAGTCGTCTGAAGTGGGTTAAAATGCAAATAAACACATTCCAGGTGAAATCCTGAATCAGTTCTTTTTATTTAACCCTGAAAGAAAGGGAGTCCAGATCCGGTCCTCATGGGCCTCAAACCTGCAGGTTTTCCACGAATCCCTGTTCCAACACACCTGACTCAAACTAATCGGTCCTTCTGCAGAATTTGGCTGTTGGATCCATTAAATGTGAGTCAGGCGTGTTGGAACAGGGACACATGGAAAACCTGCAGGACCGACTTTGGGGACCCCTGCCTTAAAGAGACACTGCTGAGCTTGTGCAGCATTTCTAGTGACTCGCTGTCTGCCAGCAGCTGATCCAGCATCCATCCTGGACCCGGCCTGCACTGTGAGATCCCTCCAGGCTCTTCTCGCTCGCCCTGTCTCTTTCTCGCTCTCTTTTCCTCTCGTTACTCTGTGAGATCAGCCACGGTGTGCCTCCACACGGTTGGAAAACTTTAACAAGTTGTGAAGTGGTTTGGTAACCTCGGGATGCTGCTGGGCAGTGGCGGCTGCAGAAACGTGCATGAGAAACACGGCCGTGGCATCAAACCAGCCGGGAAGGCTGAGTTTAAGGTTGGAGACGTACATCATGCTTCTTTAAAACTCCACCTCCGAACTCTGCAGGGTAGATTCTGATGGATAGTTTACCCTGCAGGTGAGCTGCAGAAGTTTCCATGCATGTCTATTCCGTCCAGGAGGTTTCCATGCAGCCCTCTATGGCTGGAACGGAGAGAAGGCGTTGTTGATGCACAGTGGCACTAAGAAGCAGCTGAGCTGGAGGTGCTTTAGGGAGGATAGAAGGTAAATAGTAGCAGAATTAATGAGGAAAAATGTAAACATGCAAACAGTTTTTTGTTATTTGTTTATTTCAATGACAAAATTTCTTCTTCTGAAAGCCGAGACGTGAGAGAATGATGAGCTAATGAGGAAAGGCTCGTTCTGAGTGTTATTCCTACAAAGTTCTGTTAGAAATAAATCCTGTTTTATTGCTTTGGTTGGCATTCATGCTGCTCCATTCATCTATTGTTACATTCATTTTACATCATTTTAGCCTCATAATCTGACAGCTGAGGCTGAAAACATCACATCTGCTTGGAAACATCATGTCTGCATGGAAACATCATGTCTGCAGGAAACATCATGTCTGCATGGAAATATCATGTCTGCATGGGAACATCATGTCTGTATGGAAACATCATGTCTGCATGTAAACATCATGTCTGCATGGAAACATCATGTCTGCATGGAAACATCATGTCTGCATGGAGACTTCATGTTAACATGGAAACATCATGTCTACATGGGAACGTCATGTCTGCATGGGACCATCATGTCTGCACGGGAACATCATGTCTGTATGGAAACATCATGTCTGCATGGAGACTTCATGTTAACATGGAAACATCATGTCTGCATGGGAACATCATATTAACATGTAAACATCATGTCTACATGGAAACATTTGTCTGCATGGAGACTTCATGTCTGCATGGGAACATCATGTCTGCACGGGAACATAATGTCTGTATGGAAACATCATGTCTGCATGGAAACATCATGTCTGCATGGAAACATCATGTCTACATGGGAACATCATGTCTGCATGGAAACATCATGTCTGCATGGAAACATCATGTCTGCATGGAAACATCATGTCTGCATGGAGACTTCATGTATACATGTAAACATCATGTCTGCATGGAGACTTCATGTATACATGTAAACATCATGTCTGCATGGAAACATCATGTCTACATGGGAACATCATGTCTGCATGGAAACATCGTGTCTGCATGGAAACATCATGTCTACATGTAAAAGTCATGTCTACATGGGAACATCATGTCTGCATGGAAACATCGTGTCTGCATGGAAACATCATGTCTACATGTAAACATCATGTCTACATGGGAACATCATGTCTGCATGGAAACATCGTGTCTGCATGGAAACATCATGTCTACATGGAAACATCGTGTCTGCATGGAAACATCATGTCTGCAGGAAACATCATGTCTGCATGGAAATATCATGTCTGCATGGGAACATCATGTCTGTATGGAAACATCATGTCTGCATGTAAACATCATGTCTGCATGGAAACATCATGTCTGCATGGAAACATCATGTCTGCATGGAGACTTCATGTTAACATGGAAACATCATGTCTGCATGGGAACGTCATGTCTGCATGGGACCATCATGTCTGCACGGGAACATCATGTCTGTATGGAAACATCATGTCTGCATGGAGACTTCATGTTAACATGGAAACATCATGTCTGCATGGGAACATCATATTAACATGTAAACATCATGTCTACATGGAAACATTTGTCTGCATGGAGACTTCATGTCTGCATGGGAACATCATGTCTGCACGGGAACATAATGTCTGTATGGAAACATCATGTCTGCATGGAAACATCATGTCTGCATGGAAACATCATGTCTACATGGGAACATCATGTCTGCATGGAAACATCATGTCTGCATGGAAACATCATGTCTGCATGGAAACATCATGTCTGCATGGAGACTTCATGTATACATGTAAACATCATGTCTGCATGGAGACTTCATGTATACATGTAAACATCATGTCTGCATGGAAACATCATGTCTACATGGGAACATCATGTCTGCATGGAAACATCGTGTCTGCATGGAAACATCATGTCTACATGTAAACATCATGTCTACATGGGAACATCATGTCTGCATGGAAACATCGTGTCTGCATGGAAACATCATGTCTACATGTAAACATCATGTCTACATGGGAACATCATGTCTGCATGGAAACATCGTGTCTGCATGGAAACATCATGTCTACATGGAAACATCGTGTCTGCATGGAAACATCATGTCTGCATGGAGACTTAATGTCTACATGAATGAACAAAATGAGTGTTTTAGTGAACAAATGTTCTTATTAAAACTTTTAGGTTTTTATAAGGTCAGCATGTTTAAGATGTAATTCAGCGTTTTAGGGTTCAGAGACAACATGATGGCGTCACTGCAGCTTTTCTAAAGACAGAGGGAGGAAAAACACTCTGCGCTCATGTCCCCTCATGAGGGAAACTGTCAACAGGTGTGGAAGTTAAGAATAAGCTTTGTGGGGCTCTGAAACAGTCACACCTCCCCGAAAATAACTGCCATACCTTTACCAGCACCCCCGAAAGCCAGCTGACCCCCTGACCTTCCCCTCGCTCCGTCGCTATCTCACCCCAAACGTGGCCCCCTTTAACATTTACAGTTAACCACAAAGGGTCTCTGCAGACCCCGCCGCAGCCTGGTGCACGTCGGGGGTGAAGCGGCCTCGCGGGAGCTGGAGGCGGTGTGGAGGCGACGCCACGAGGTGCAGAAACGGGAAAAATATAGTCTCCCTCGCGCTGATCCCAACAGAGCCGTCAGCCTGTACGCTGGGAGGTCCATGTACACACACACACACACACAATACACACACAATACACACACAAATACATACAATTACACGACGACAAGCTCCATTGTGAGTGTGTGTGTGTGTGTGCGTGTGTGTGTGAGAGAGAGCGTAAAGGAGCCATGTGCTAATCAGACAGCACGCTATAAACAGCGCACTCAAGTAGAAATGCTGGAGTCACCTCTGCACTTCATCAGAGCACAGTTACTGATGGCTGCACACACACACACACACACACACACACACACACACACACACACACACACACACACACACACACACACACACATTACCTGAATGATAAACATTACAGTCAAACTGGAGGCTAAACAGACACGCTGGCGTTGGACTTTTCTTAATGAAAACATGAGATTTCTGTCAGGGCCACGACGTTAACTGGTTCAGGCTTCAGGCTCTGGGATGGACGATACACACACCATGCTCACACACCGTGTGTTTGCTGCAGCGGAACCACAGGCAGATTTTAGGTTTCAACGCGTTGAAACGTTTTTATAAAGATCTGAAAATGCTCATGTTTGACAATAAATCTGATTTACTTAAAAGCCAGAATTAATATCATCATTATTTGCTAGAAAATTTGACTTTTTGTGTTTAATTTGTAATCATCATGTAATAATCAGGTAATATGATCAGATCTGCATTCTGACCCAGACCCAGAGTTTCCTGGTCTCTGGGAGGACATAAGCAGCGTCTGGAGCAGCTGCGGCTGTTTTTACTGAAATTTTATTCTTTCTTTTTTATCATTTATTATTTTTTATTAACCCTGTCCTGTCCAGCATGGCAGCATACAGAACGGCAGTGTGTGTGCCATGTTTAGCCAGACAGATCTGCTCTGACAAGGGAAACATGTCTTATATATGTTTGCCCCTGATATTCTGAAGATTTTTATTATTATTCTTATTGTTAATTTCCTAATAATTGAATTATAATAATAATGAACAAATTATTATTATTTAAGTGTTATTATTATTGTTATTATTGCTACTACTACTACTACTACTACTACTACTACTACTACTACTACTAATAATAATAATAATAATAATAACAACAACAGCAACGACAACAATAATTAGTATTAGTATTATTACAAAATAATATAATTAATAATAATAATAATTATTATTATTAATATTAATTTTAATTAATAATGAATAATAATTGAATTTCCCTTTGGGGATTATTAAAGTATTTTTCCTTTTATTAATTTTCATTGTGATCATGGGTCCTGATATGGGAGTGCTGACTCTGACAGGAGAGGAGAACATAAGGAAAAAAAAAGAGGAGAGAAAGGAACAGAACTAAAGTATGAAGGAAAAGTCGTCTAAGCTGCCGAAATGACAGTATTTGCAAAAAACAAACAAAAAAGTAATATATATATATATATATATATATATATATATATATATATATATATATATATATATATATATATATATATATATATATATATATATATACATATATAAACTGCTACAGTACTACAGTCTTACTGAGTTTTTCGAGAATCCTGACTGTTACTGTTACAGTAGGAAATACTGCTGGGAGTTTGTCTAAGTCCTGCTGGGCCTGCAGTCCTCTTTAAGGCAGTAAAAGGCTGATCTGGTTCCCGAGTCCAAAGAGAGGTTATAATGTTCCAGATTGATCTCTTGGTTGTAACGTTGCCGACTGAAGCTGGAAACTAACGTTTGGATGCTCACCTGTAGTTCTACACACAGTTCTTAGATTTATATTTATGTAGCTGAAGAAACTTCTGGAACATCCAAGTATTGATTTGAGACAGCATAATTCAGTTTGTTTCCATGATCTGAGCTGATGGGAGCTTGGACACCAGTAGGGGCCCAACTTGGAGCCTTGGGGTACGCCACATGTAGTTACCATAGTTACCAGTGATACAAGTTTCTGTCATCTAAATAAAAGGCATGTAATGGAGACATGTAACTAGAGATGGCCGATATTATCGGCTGATATCGGCATTAAAATGTAATATCAGACATGATCAGTATGGGTTTATACATACACAACTTTTACACAACATGCACATATTATATGTCAAACTGTCCAGCGACGTCGCTTCTAACTCAAAATGACAAAATATTACAGATGTTATGCAGTTTTCCAGATTTTTTTTTTTGTTTGTTTGGCATAACTCGCTTCAAAATATTGGTATCAGTTGATATCAGAAATTGACAGCTGGACAGTATATCAGATATCATTTAAAAAAAGCCAATATTGAACATCCTACATGTAACTCGTGGTTCATGTTACAGATCATTCAAATCTGAAGATTTAGATTTAGATTTAGACTGAGGAAATATTTTATAATCACTATTATAAATGTCAAAATGCAAATATGATTTAAATATCTATTTCCACACACATGAATGTATTGAGTGGTGCAGAAGCAGGATTTACTGGTGTGATTTAAGCCTCCATGACGCAGCGATCAGCGCTGACGGTGACGGAGTGAAAGGTTAGACTGCGAGCAGCAGCGGCGGGTCTTCGTTCACCACCGCTTCAGGATGGTTCAAGGCTTTGTCATCTCTTACTTTAGATTTATAACCACAGTAAAAACTTTGGCGTTAGGCTTCTATTTTTAGTAAAGGCAGCTTCAACTCTTTCAGTTAACACAAGCGGTTAAAACGTGGTTAAAATGTGTAAAAAAAAACCAAATAACTGCAAATAACTGAGGGAACATAAATGACTCCTCCGACTCCACATGGACCAGATTTACTGGACTTCGCTGTGAAGTCGATGAAACTGTAAAATGGATGAAAATGCGACAGGATGAACGGTAACCTGCAGCAGAAACTTCCACCATTTTTGCTCTCATCCTGCTGAATTTTCTCCTTCCTGCTCTGTGAGGCGCTTGTGTGGCTCCGCTTAATGAAGTTAACCAGAGTTTGAGGTTATTTCTGCTTACAGAGGGGAGAGAAGGATATAATTTGGCCTGTAAATGAATCAGAAAGCGGGGGCATGTAAATAAGGACATGAGTTAAAGGCTAATGACAGTCCCGAAGTGTGGTCATTACGTTCCTGCTCCTCTGGCAGATGCTGCTGCTGTTCGAAGCTTTCATGTGGCGGCCGTTGGAGCTTTTTTCTGGTTTTTGGCCACAACGGACTGCTACAGATGTACTCAGGCCCTCTGCATTATCTCCCTGATCCAGTTCAGAGAATGGGGGCTTTCAGTGGGGGAATGTGGCTGAAGACTTTTCCAGTCGTGAGCAGGGCCTGCCAGCATCAACCGCAGAAATTCTTTGAAGTTTTCATGACCAGAAAAATGGGCAAACTGTTACCCTGGGAAGGGGGTCTTTCTGCTTTCTGTAAGTTTAAACGAGGAGAGAGCTAAATGTTGGAACGCTCTCAGACTTGGTCGCTGTTCCCTCGCTTAAAGACGGCGACGCTGCGACAGGCTGCAGCTCGAGCATTTATTTTTAGTTGTTCTCACAGTCTCCATGTGTTTTCAGACCCCAGCTCACTTCAAACAAATCGCATGTGGGATCGTCTAACAGCGTGTGAATCTGTCTGTGAAATTGGATTCAGACTCTTTCTGATAATTTTAGTAACTTTTTAAAACGGACCATTTGAACGCAGTGCTATTTTTTGACCAACCAGACTATAAATGCGTGAAAGCCGGAGACCCTTACCCGGCCTACGCCCACCGGCTTTCTGATGCGCTGCGATCAGAAAAGCCGGTACGCCATGTCTTCCTGATCCCTGATTGTATCTGAGGCTGTCATTCCACATTTTGGTTTAACAAGCGCTGTGAGTGAACATGCATTACCCAGAATACCGCAGCAGTTCCCCATCAGCACCTGTTGAGGGCTTCTAAACAGCCCTGGCTGGCATTCCTCTGCTCAGAGCCACCGCCAGCGGCTCGACTGCCGTGGCGTGAAGAACGTTCTTGGATGGCTTTGTGTTCAGTTCAGGGTCAGATGACATGCACGCTTTGGTTGATCTAATGAGGTCAGCTGTCACGCTGCGATACACTGACAAAGACTAAACAGCAGGACTGCTGCAAACAATAAAACACGTCTTGTGAGGGGTGAAGATTTCCGTCTTTTTATAGGGGTGGGTTGTTTTACATAAATATCAGGATTTTTTTTGTTTTACTATTTTTAAATAGATTTTTTTGGTCAAAATTTTTTTTTTTTTTTAAAAATTCTAAATGTTTATATGTTTTGATGCCAGATCTAGATGAAGTTACTGCTTTTCTCCAGCAGAGGGCGTACTGTTTCTCTCCGATTGTCTGGTAACATGACGTAATATTCAATTTAGAAAACACGTAAACAGAAAACAGAGAAAGGCGGACAACCTGCAGAGATAAATCCTCCACCATCACATCTTTAGTCAAAAGTGTGGACACATTTTGGATTATTTGCTACTAGGAGTGGAAATATCTAATCAAAAAATTGGATATCAGAATTTTTTTCTTCACAATTTTAAAATCGATTTTTTTTTTTTTTTGTTAAAAATCTTTTTTTTTCTTCTAAATAAATAAAATTAATACACTATAAATTTTTTGTCATTTTTATTGTTTTTATTGATCTTTTTACTTGTCTTCTTGGGCATTATAGTGGCAGAATGATGGTCTGGCTACTGTGTTGTTTTTTCCTCATTGAAATGAAGAAAAATTAAGTTTTATACATTTTTTTTGTTTTTAACCTACAAAAATCAGCAATATCAAAGAATTGTGAGAATCGTAGTTTAAATCAAATCAGCACCCAAAAAAATCGGAATCGAATCGAATCGGGACAAAAGCATATCATCACAGCCCTATTTGCTACGCAGGGAAAAGCAGAGCTGGACATGTGGAAAGCTGTTTGTAAATTCATGTATTGCGGTAACAAGGCTAACATTATTGCCCACCTAGCCCACTTCTACAAGAGTAGAAGTTCAAACAGCTGGTTCAGATAAATTTCTGCTGAATCAATCCAAAAAACTGACACACTGCTGATATTTTTGTTTAGGAAATCTGGCTCATTAAATAGTTTGTAAATGTGGTCATTATGCCCCTTTTTCACATGGTATGCTGTTAAAAAAGCCAAATAAAAATCAAAAATATTGAACAATCACAATTTAAATCGAACCTACAACTACCTACAGGCCTACAAACCGTGAAAAATCAAATCCAGAGAAAAGCATATGGTCTCAACTCTAGTTTATTATCTAAAGGGTAAGGACATTTTAATAAGGTCAAAGCAACTAGAATGAGTTAAGGAACTATATCACCACATTTCTACTGACGGAGAGAAGAATAAAACTGGCTGTTTATTCTGTTGTTTAATTAATTAATTAGTTGCCTTTAGTATCCACAGTTTTCCTCTCCTCCCTGAATCCTCCTTTTCCCCTCAGAACTTATAGGATGATGATGATGATGATGATGGTTACCTTCATCCACTTCTTCCTCTTTTGTTGTACTCATAGTAAACACTCCTTGATGTTGAGGATTTTGATCTTAGCTGCAGACGTTCATGCTAGCAGCTGACGTTATGCAGCTGGTCATTGAAAACATTATCTGGAAATCATCTTCAGTTTCCAGCAGTTTGCTCCACATGCGACCTTTTAAAACCAGTATCTCCAGACGTCGTCATGTTCACCCTCACCGTCTGCTTCTCCACCCATTTCCATCGTCATCCGCAGCCTTGTCAGGGTTATTTAGGCCGAAAAGACAAATTCATATCATGACAAGTTAAAAAGAAAAAAAACAACAGCAACAGCAACCAGTATAAACCGGTTTGAACCAGTATGAACCACTACATTGCCCAGCAGTAACACAAACAACAGCCAATCATGAATCGTGTTTTTTTATGTTAGCTACTCGGCGTTGGCAACAGACTCTAACATTTATATAAATAAAGCCTCTTAGATTGATCCTGGTTGTCATGGTGACTGGGAGATCCAAATGAACTTCAAAAACATGCATTGTGGAACTTCACCGAGCTGCTAACAGGTTTAGCTAGCACTGACAGCACACCGTGAGCTCTTTGCTAATGTTGCATATTAGTTACCTTCACGTTTGAGTTTCTAACGTCAGTCAGTGACTGTAGGCCAGATGGATCAGCGTGTAGACGACTAATTCACCATCATCACCAGTTACCTGCTGGTTTTAACAAACAGCAACACATGCTAGCAGTGGATGGCTTCCTTAAATGCCAGCCTATGAAAAAATTTAACCATTTTTAGTTGGATGGCGATGGATCAGGTGGTAGTGCCAGTTGACCTGTGACTCACAGATCAGCAGTTCAAGACCTGCTCCCCACTTCAACCCCGATGGGCTTCACGCCCAGATAAACGCAGAGGATTGTGTCAGGAAGGGCATTTGGCGTAAAACACGTCCTGTTCAAGTGGGGCTCGGAGGATGGAAGCTGGTTCGGAGAACTTATTATAATGTTAGATAAACACATGCGATCACACATTTTGGAAAATGTACAGAGATCGCATTGATTGATGATGAGAAGGGGGAAATGTTTTATTTATTTTATAATGCTTTTGTACTGGTTTTCTGTTGCCATGTCGGAGAGAAATAAAAATCTTATTTTCTGATTTCTCCTTCGTGTGACCTTATCATTTAATTTACTCTTATAAAGTTTACTCTTATAAAACTTTTCACACTGCCAACAAATGTCACAGTCTAATACTGTTTGGACCATGTTCAGCTGTGATTACATCCATGGAACAGTACAGGTTCATGCCATGTGCAGTCTTGTATTTGTGTTAGGAGGGTTTAAAAGTTGTGTCTTCTCCATCCAGTCCCAAAGGTACTGAATGAAGTCAGTTCAGTTTAGTTTATTTTGCAATTTGCAGTGTATAAAATAGGGGTGGGAAAATTGAATCAAATTTTTAAAATAGATTTTTTGGTTTAAAAAAAAAAAGATTTTTTCTTTTACAAATAAGTATAAATAATCCATTATAAAATTTTTCTTTTTTTGTAATTGTTTTTATTAATCTTTTTACTTGTCTTCTTGGGCATTATAGCAGCAGAATGATGGTCTGGCTTATTGTGTTGTTTTTTTCGTAAAAAAAAAAAAAAAAAAAAAAAAGTTTGATACATTTTTTTTGTTTTTAATCTACAAATATCAGCAATATCAAAGAATTGTGAGAATCGCAATTTAAATCGAATCGGCACCAAAAAAATCGGAATCGGATCGAATCGGGACAAAAGCGTATCGTCACAGCCCTAGTATAAAACCACATTGGATAGCAGTTGTAGGAGCACATCAGACAAAGCATACAACACATGTAGGGACAGCATAAAATAGACTAAAATAAAATAAAATAAAATAAAATAAAATAAAATAAAATAAAATAAAATAAAATAAAATAAAATAAAATAAAATGAAGGGTTGCAGGGTGGTGTAGTGGTTAGCACTGTGCCTCACTGGCCAAGCTGCAGCTTCCCTGCGACCCTTAGGTGGACTAAATGGTTCAGATAATGAATGAAAGTGAAATAAAAGGCTGCACGTAGATGATAACTGATATAATCACGTGGTTTCAGGTCTGAGGCATTTTCAGAGTTTATTGTTTAAAGTCGCGGCTGCTTGTGGAAAAAATCGTTTTGTGTGACGAGATGTAGTCTGGACTCGTTGTGGGCGAGGCAGAGGTACGAATGGTGTTTCCTGATGTGACTTTAACTCAACAGGGTGAATCTGGTCCGAGCAGAACCAGAACCTTATTTTGTTCTTTCAGACTGCCGTGTTTATGCCTGGCAGGACATGTTCAGCTTTTCCTTTTCAGATTAGTCTCGGTGACAGGTTTCATCCTGCTGTCTTTGCTTTGCATTTTAGTGTTAAACATCAGCATTTAGAACAGAATTAAAGTTATCTACAGTCACAAGCATCCAGGATCTCCAAGACCAAGACCAGCTTTAAGAAGCCATTGGACCAGTTTATTCCAGTTCCATCTAACTCTGTCATGACACAGAACAATAATTATTTATATAATTATTACACTAAGTCTTGTTTTCAGTTTGTATGCAGGACACTATAAAGACAAATGTTCTGGTGAACTTCATTGTTCGTTTCTTCTTGCAAGTCGACTCTGATTTGGAACCCATCTAAAACCAGCTGGTACCAGTTCCAAACAACTGGTTATAACCCAACGAAATCCGCTTCGTTATAATCCCGCGAAGTCAACGGGAAGAGAGCTGAAGCTGGAGCAGGCTTGTTGTTGTTGTTGTTGTTGGGTGAAACATGATGTTAGGAAATGCCGGTAAACATTCTGACGGTGTCTTATTTCCTCTCCTGTGCAGAAGCTCGCAGCTCGACTGCCCAAGTCCCGGGAGGCGAGGGACGTTGGCCACGGCTGTTTGTGTCCTCCAGGTAAGCTCCAGCTGCTGCTGTTCTGCTACACGACGTCTGCAGGATGTGCAGACCAGCGACGCCTTCGGTTGTTGGTGAATTGGACATTTGGTTGGTACCGAACGTTAAAACCATCAGACGTGTTTCGGCTCATGGGCAGAGCAGACTTACACCCGAGTGGAAAGACTCGTCTTTGACGTGTGTGTGATGAAAAGCAAAGTGATGTGTTCACATATCCTACATGCAGGAGCGACGCTCCGCACCGTTTTCAGCTCAGGTCGCCATGGCGACAGCCAGCAGGTCAAGGTGGGAGCTGGTGTACGATCACCAAGACATTTCTGGACAAACAGCAGCACAATGTCTGCCTGTTCTCAGCGAGCGATGATGAAGGATGGTGATAATCTGGGGCTGGCCAGGGCAGAGGTCGTCATGGCGATACTGGAGAGTAAATGTCTGATTCTGATTTCCTCTAAGCTGCAAATCGCTGCGCCTGTCTCAGTGTGTCCTTTGGCATCTACACAAATCTGGTTCTGCTGCAGCTGTCAGTCAGCCAGCGGTTTGCTTCACGCTTATCACGTGCACTCAGTCAGGATCCACCCAGAAACGGTTCTGTAATAAGTTCCTGGGTTTAACTTCTGTGTTGCTGTGTGTTTGTTTAATGTGGAGCAGTTGGGTTCATCTCTCTAAGGCTAAACATCGTTAGAAATAACGGTCTCAGTCTTCATTTGCCTCTTTCCAAACCCTCCAGCAGCTTCTTTACGAGTCGTGATGATTACACATCATACATTCAGCAGCTCGCAGCTCTGAACTTTAGCTTAATTATAAAATATTTCTATATAAAATGTTACATTTCAGGCTATTTACACTTAGATTGTACGTATTTATAGACTCCTCGTTTAAGTATTTTGTAAATAATTCTCAATTTTATTACGTTCTATCTATCTATCTATCTATCTGTCTGTCTGTCTGTCTGTCTGTCTATCTATCTATCTATCTATCTGTCTGTCTATCTATCTATCTGTCTGTCTGTCTGTCTGTCTGTCTGTCTATCTATCTATCTATCTATCTATCTATCTGTCTGTAAGCAGACACTGGGATGGAAGCAGTAACGACAGTCTTTAGGAGTGTGAGATGTGAACGGAGAGACGGACAGACAGAATACTGAAACATCGGATCATTACCATGCTGTATCATAACGGGACATATAAACATCATTTTTAATGTGTAAACAGCCTCGTGTGTGTGTAATCAGCGCGCTGCCGTCAGGATGGAGGTTATTTACACTCATTAATCATGTGGAATATGAACCACATGCACGATGAGCATCAGACGCCACTGCAGACGTTTTATCTGGGCATGATGCTGTGAGAGTATTTATGCATCAGGATGGTTAATAAACCGCCTCCCGCTGACGGAACAGTCTGCAGTAAATGTTGAGTGTGTGTGAGAACAGGAGGAGGGGCCAGGCAGCACACATTAGTGCTAATTGTTCTTGTCAGTAGGATGTTAGAGTTGTAACAGGGGGGTGGGTGTGTGTGGGATGGTCCGGAGACGCCTGTTAGGGAGGCAGTTTGCTCGTCGCTTCAGAGGAGACTCTCCAGCTGCTGCAGGTGTGGAGGTCTTTCAACTCCCAGTCACCAGATGGTCCGGCACTTTTACAGCTTCTCCGGACTCTGTGGGGCCCATAATGACCAGAGGGGCCTTTCTAATTGGGAGGAAGTTAAATGTCTTCTTTCGGTGAGAAATGAGACGTATTGAAGTTCTGATGGTAGAAGAGCTGAAAAGGTCAGATCAGGTTGGTTCTGTTTAATTTTACGTACTCTCCGCTCCAGAAGTGTTTGTTTTAATGTTGTTTAATGTGGAATAGAAGAAGATGAAGACGGACAGAAAAAAGAATTTAGTGAAAGATGCAGACAGACAGCGTAACCCTGCAGGAATAACCTGAAAATAATATGATGTCTCCATGCAAATCACTCTAAAAATAAAATAAAATAAATTAGACTTTCATGCAAACAACATATTTTGAATTAAATTAAATTAAATTAAATTAAATTAAATTAAATTAAATTAAATTAAATTAAATTAAATTAAATTAAATTAAACAAAACAAAAGTCCAGTCCAGTCCACCCGGACGGGTCCGGTCCACCCGGACGGGCCCGGTCCACCCGGACGGGCCCGGTCCACCCGGACGGGCCCAGTCCACCCGGACGGGCCCAGTTCACCCGGACGGGCCCAGTCCACCCGGACGGGTCCAGTCCATTGCTGGTCAATTAAATTGAATTGATGGCGTGCAAACTTCTCTGAGGGAAGGCCACCGTTCGAACCCCTCAGCAACCGTGTTTTTTTTTCTTTTTTTTTTTTTTTTTTACCTCAAAATAAAACTTAGATTAAATTTAAATTACTTCAAAATACCAGAAAATAAAAAATAAAATAACATAAAATAAGATGTAACCATGCTGCATCTGGATAGGTCGAGCTCGACTCCTGCAAACAGAACCTCACAAAGGTTTCAACGCCCACTTCCTGTCTCGTGCCGTCCGTCTCCCAGTTTGGGATTCGACCAATGAGGATGAGCCAAAAGTATCACATGTTCTCTTGCGGCAATCCATAGGAGACCGGTCTGTAGCAGACTAGTAGACCAGCAGACCTCCTGCTCCTCCTCCTGCTCCTCCTCCTGCTACTCCTGCTCCTCCTCCTGCTCCTCCTGCTGCTCCTCCTGCTGTTCCTCCTGCTGCTCCTCCTCCTGCTCCTCCTCCTGCTACTCCTCCTGCTACTCCTGCTCCTCCTCCTGCTACTCCTCCTGCTACTCCTGCTGCTCCTCCTGCTACTCCTCCTGCTACTCCTCCTGCTCCTCCTCCTCCTGCTACTCCTGCTGCTCCTCCTGCTGTTCCTCCTGCTGCTCCTCCTCCTGCTACTCCTCCTGCTACTCCTGCTACTCCTCCTGCTACTCCTGCTGCTCCTCCTGCACAAAGGAGCAGATTGTGGTCCCGCTGCTGGGTGGGTCTCCTCCTACGGCCTCCTTCGTGTCTCCTGGTGTCTCCTCCACACCGTGCTGGGAGACACAGGAGACACAACGTTCCACCTGTATGAGCAACTGGTTCCAGTTCACCTTTAGTGGTGGAGTTACTGGTAAAATGCAGAAACCAGTCAGACAGGATGAAGACGGGGAGGCGGTCTGGGGTCTGCAGGACCAGTTCTTCCCGGTCCACTCTGTAGCTGAAACTGATTCAGTCAGAGTAACTTCCTAACTGGGCGGATTGGTATCGTCATGGTGACTACAGTCCTGAGCGGAACCCGACAAACGCTGCTGTGGTCCGACTCGGCCCTACTCGGTCCAACTCGGTCCGACTCAGCCCAACTCGGCCCGAATCTGAACGAATTGGTCCGACTCGGTCAGACTCGGTCCGACTCAGCTCGAATCTGCCCGAATCTGAACGAATTGGTCCGACTCGGTCAGACTCGGTCAGACTCGGCCCGAATTGGTTCGACTCGGTCCGACTCGGTCAGACTCGGTCCGACTCGGCTCGAATCTGCCCGAATCTGAACGAATTGGTTCGACTCGGCCCAACTCGGCCCGAATCTGCCCGAATTGGTTCGACTCGGTCCGACTCGGTCCGACTCGGCCCAACTCGGCCTGACTCTGCCCGAATTGGTTCGACTCGGTCCGACTCGGTCCGACTCGGCCCAACTCGGCCTGACTCTGCCCGAATTGGTTCGACTCGGTCCGACTCGGTCAGACTCGGTCCGACTCGGCTCAAATCTGCCCGAATCTGAACAAATTGGTCCGACTCGGTCAGACTCGGCCCGAATCTGCCTGAATTGGTTCGACTTGGTCAGACTCGGTCCGACTCGGCCCAACTCGGCCCGAATCTGAACGAATTGGTTCGACTCGGTCCGACTCGGCCCAACTCGGCCCGAATCTGCCCGAATTGGTTCGACTCGGTCCGACTCGGTCAGACTTGGTCCGACTCGGCCCAACTCGGCCCGAATCTGCCCGAATTGGTTCGACTCGGTCCGACTCGGTTTAAACAGAAAATCCTCCAGCCTCCAGTTCCTTCGTGTCTCTTAATGGACTCGTCCAGGTCTCTGCTGGCAGCTCAGCGAGCCTCGCTCTGCTGCGGCGCTGCTATGAATCATGGGATATATTCACGCCGCCCCTCTGCCCACCTGGTTCCTGTCCCTCTGCACTGACTGGGTGTCCTGGTGAAGTCCTCCAGGCCGCCATGCCTGGGACTATTTCCTGCAGTCGGACCGTGCAGAACGGATGAGTCCAGAAAGGAAACGCTGCGTTCTTCTCTCCGTCTGTTAAATATGACGTTTAACGTCCTCAGCTGCTTTAAGCCGGCTGGAAGTCACAGCTCTGCTTTTAGAGATGAGACAATGGCGCAGCGGTAAGTCCAGACCAGGCGGCCTCTCCTCCTCACAGGACACAAAGTTTTATTCTGGGCTTGACGTGTTTGTGAGCAGCCTATGAAAAATGAACTTTGCTAAAAGTAGAGCCTTAGCATGTCGGACTCTGGAGGCCTGCAAGGTGCCACAGAGTCTGTTGTCATTCCCGTGTTTACCGTGACCGCGGTGTGGAGCGATGGGCCTAAAAATATGCCTCACTTATTCAGAGGTTTAAGTGGATGGAGATGAATAACCAGACATGTTGCGTTATGGCTGAGAGGGTCTCGCTTCAGCGGTCTGAGGATGCTGCGTCTGCAGAATCTCCACCAGGCTGATCAGTAAAAAACTCCTGAATCTAACAATGGATTTATATAGTTATTAATATGCAACACTTTAGTAAGAAGGTGTCTCTAGTAGGGCTGTGACGATGTGCTTTTGTCCCAATTTGATTTAAATTGCAATTCTCTAAATTCTTTGATATTGCTGATTTTTGTAGATTAAAAACAAAATAAATGTATAAAACTTTTTTTTTCTTTATTTCAAAGAGGAAAAAAACAACCCGGTAGCCAGACCATCATTCTGCTGCTATAATGCCCAAGAAGACAAGTTAAAAGATCGATAAAAACAATAGAAACGACCAAAATTTTATCGTGAATTAGTTTTATTTATTTTGAAAAAAAAACAAAACACCAATTTTTAACAAAAAATCTATTTTAAAACTTTGAAGCAAAAAAAATCCCAATTTTTGATTTTTCGATTCAATTTTCCGACCCCTAGTCTCTATGAGTTCTCAAGGTTTGATGACAGCTTGCTTTGTCCAGTTTTAGCTTTCGGCCGTCTGTAGATAAAAGGCTGACCTGCTATAATTAATGTGTCATTTGTCCATTAATTAAACCTAAACTCCAAACATTCACGTCTCGATGTTAAATGTAAAGTAAAAACAGTGTGCAAAGATTTGTAAATGTCACAAACTCACATTTTCTTCCCAGTAGAACATAAACATCATATCAGAGGCTAAAACTGAAATATTTTAGCATTTCATGGAAACTACGAGCTGATTGTGAAGCTGATGCAGCAACGCGTCTGTAAAACGTTGGAAAAGGACGAGCTGGAAAAGTTACTGGTTCAAGAGGCAGAGTCTCTCAGATGGACAGAAGTTCACCAGTCTGAGACAAACTGGGTGTAAAAATTGTGAAATAACTTCCAAAAAATGTGAAACATTATATTGTGAAGACTGATTATCCCACCGTGTATAGTGTATGATATTGGGAAATTAGAAGGAGTCTCTGTATGCGTGGGACAAGGCTGTTTACTGTGAGCTTGTGCATGGTGAGTCTCTGCATGGACTCAGGAAGACTTCCAGGAATCCAGTTCACTCTGAAATCCACTAATGAAGGTTAAAGCTCCATCGTGTGTGGTCCAGAAACACCATCGACTTCTCTGGACCAGAACTCATTTAAAATGGTTCCTGTGTCCTGCAGACTGGAGAGGAGAGGGAGCATCCAGCTTGTTATCAGTGGACAGTAGAAAAGCTGCATCTCTGATGGGATGGGGTTGCATCAGTGCAGATGTGGGCAGCTTCCACATCTGGGAAGCTCCATCAATGCTGGAACATCTGCTCCCATGCAGACAAGGTCTCTTTCAGGGAAGACCTTGCAGATTTCAGCAATGCTGAACCACATCCTGCATCCATCCCAGCAGCATGGTGGAACAGGAGAACTGGTCTGCTGCAGTCCAGACCTTCCACCAGTTTACAACATGTCAAGATGAGTTTACATTCTGAAGAGAAAGAAACCAAAAACACGGCTGTAAATATGTTCACTGAGCTGATTTCAGTTGTCAGAACTCTCTAAGTGTCGTGTTGGAAATATCTTAGTGAGAAAAGTTGTGTCTGTAGAGTTCTGTGTGATTAGTTTGTGTTTAGTTCATATTTATGTGACATTAATAATCTATTCTTAAATAACTACTTAACCAACGATTGAAGCAATCCGGATAAGAAATCCTGCCGCAAAGCTGGCTAGCTTCACGGAGTCAGTTACTATGGCAACAGAGTCCTGGCTTGTCCAAGAGCCAGGATGATAAAAGGTCGTCAATACACAATCCACAGCTTTTGGAATCTTTCTTGGAGATGTTCAGCGAGCATCAGAGGAAGTGTGTGTCATCCTAGCGTAAACAGAGCCGTTCGCCGCGTCTCGATGAGCTCAGCTCATTGTTTTGTTTCAGGACAGAGAATACGCTGTGTGTACATTACACTGATTTATCACCGAGTACACAAGCGGGAGTTTATCAGCCTCGTCCAAACATAAACAATGTTTGCGTTTTGAACCCTAAAAAGAGGACAAGAAATGACAAGAAACACACACTTTCCAAATTTATTCTGTTTTTTATTGAGAGCAGAAAGGTCATGTGGTCACATTAGTTTTACCATGACTGAGCAGGCCATGGGGTCAGTGGGAAGAGGACTGGAACTGGGACCCAAAGACTCTTGTTCTGATCTAGGATTTAGGATCAGAACAAGTGGAAGAAGTCGTAGAAAAGACGCCTTTCCTCCTTACGGCTGCACTTCAGCTTCAGTTGGTTTGTGTGAAACTGTGTTAAAATCTGTAAACTTGCTTCTACCTTCCATTTAAACCATGAACACGGTTTTGGGCTGAAAATCCTGTTAATGTTATCAGATGAAATCTTTTCATGAATCGTTGTTTGGTTGTGATTTAGGTCATGAAAGACGACGACAGCCTGCTTTAAAAGAAGAAAATTAGTGAACAATTTCTCAGAATTGTTCTTATAAAGCACTGAACTACACAAAACCAGTCAGCATTAATAATTTATGAATAAATGCTTTTAAATGATTTTTCTGTCTAAAGTCTAAATCTAAATACTGTTTTCTTGAAAAAGGAAAACTGTTGAAAAAAAAATTAAATTTAGAAATAAAACACCAAACAGCTAAAAGTGAAGCCTACCAGGAAGTGCATAAAACTGCAGTTCCCCCTTCATCCACTAGGGGCTCCAAAACAGAGCGAATCCCCATCGACTCCCATGTTAACAAGACCAACTTCACAGCAGAAATAAACATGTTTACAGCAGAAATAAACATGTTTACAGCCTGGAAGAAAAAAAAACATTGTAGGTTTAATAGGTCAGGTTTACACTCCACTATTTAGAAATAATTTCATTTAAAAATTTGGCATAATTAGGGGTGCATCCTTTTGATTGACAGGTACCAGATATCCCACTTCAAGGAGGAGGAATGTAGATCAGCTGTGGTTTTTAGCTGGTTAACAGTATTATTTGGCTCTAGTTTACCTCTGTTAGCCTGTTAGCTCCCATTAGCTCCAGGTTAGCTCGGTTAGCTCTTAGCTACAGGCAGCTCGGAGTTCGATAGACGTAAATCATCCACAACACGCTCACAGCTCCCCTCTCAGCTCCACCTCTTCGCCTAGTAGTCTCCGGTAGAGACGACTCGCGTCACTCTGCCGAGATGGCGATGGTAGGAACCGCCCAATGAGCTTCAGTTCAGCTCTACAGAAACCTACGGGGGATGTCACCAATGCTACGTCCATCTTTTAAATACAGTCTATGGTGTGTGTGTGTGTGTGTGTGTGTGTGTGTGTGTTAGTGATTTCCTCTGAGGATGTTGGCTGAGGTCTGCGAGGGCCGTCTGACAGAGGAAGTGATGGTCAGCTGCTTTCACATGCGCCGTAAACTAGCCTTCTCCAGTAAACTAGCCTTCTCCAGTAAACTAGCCTTCACCAGTAAACTAGCCTTCTCCAGTAAACTAGCCTTCACCAGTAAACTAGCCTTCTCCAGTAAACTAGCCTTCACCAGTAAACTAGCCTTCTCCAGTAAACTAGCCTTCTCCAGTAAACTAGCCTTCTCCAGTAAACTAGCCTTCACCAGTAAACTAGCCTTCTCCAGTAAACTAGCCTTCACCAGTAAACTAGCCTTCTCCAGTAAACTAGCCTTCACCAGTAAACTAGCCTTCTCCAGTAAACTAGCCTTCACCAGTAAACTAGCCTTCTCCAGTAAACTAGCCTTCTCCAGTAAACTAGCCTCCTCCAGTAAACTAGCCTTCTCCAGTAAACTAGCCTTCACCAGTAAACTAGCCTTCTCCAGTAAACTAGCCTTCACCAGTAAACTAGCCTCCTCCAGTAAACTAGCCTTCACCAGTAAACTAGCCTTCTCCAGTAAACTAGCCTTCACCAGTAAACTAGCCTTCTCCAGTAAACTAGCCTCCTCCAGTAAACTAGCCTTCACCAGTAAACTAGCCTTCTCCAGTAAACTAGCCTTCACCAGTAAACTAGCCTCCTCCAGTAAACTAGCCTTCACCAGTAAACTAGCCTTCTCCAGTAAACTAGCCTTCACCAGTAAACTAGCCTCCTCCAGTAAACTAGCCTTCACCAGTAAACTAGCCTCCTCCAGTAAACTAGCCTTCTCCAGTAAACTAGCCTTCACCAGTAAACTAGCCTTCACCAGTAAACTAGCCTTCTCCAGTAAACTAGCCTTCACCAGTAAACTAGCCTCCTCCAGTAAACTAGCCTTCACCAGTAAACTAGCCTCCTCCAGTAAACTAGCCTTCTCCAGTAAACTAGCCTCCTCCAGTAAACTAGCCTTCACCAGTAAACTAGCCTTCTCCAGTAAACTAGCCTTCTCCAGTAAACTAGCCTTCACCAGTAAACTAGCCTCCTCCAGTAAACTAGCCTTCACCAGTAAACTAGCCTTCTCCAGTAAACTAGCCTTCTCCAGTAAACTAGCCTCCTCCAGTAAACTAGCCTTCTCCAGTAAACTAGCCTTCACCAGTAAACTAGCCTTCTCCAGTAAACTAGCCTTCACCAGTAAACTAGCCTTCTCCAGTAAACTAGCCTTCACCAGTAAACTAGCCTTCTCCAGTAAACTAGCCTTCACCAGTAAACTAGCCTTCACCAGTAAACTAGCCTCCTCCAGTAAACTAGCCTTCACCAGTAAACTAGCCTCCTCCAGTAAACTAGCCTTCTCCAGTAAACTAGCCTTCACCAGTAAACTAGCCGTCTCCAGTAAACTAAACAGGTATTTTCACCTCATACCTCATCATGTTCGTATTCAGTCTCAAACTGGTTATCAGACCTTTAGTTATGTGTAACTGGATCAAAGTTGCTTCACCAGATCGTCTGTTTCCACTGTGAAAACTTTGAGTCATTTTAAGTAAACGTGTAAGATTTCAGTGTCACTGAATGAGATTTGATGTGAAAATGCCACGATGTTTTGGTTCTGTAGACCTCCAGCCGAACCGTTTTACTCCTCATCCTTCTATCTGAATCTTACCAGCATGAGAAACACAAACAGAACTGACTATTTGTTCCATTTCTGCTTTTACTGACACAACCTTCAGCATTCATATGCAAACAGAGCTCGGTTTTCCTGGCAGCCGGACCTGGGGGTGGACGTTCTGGTCCACGCTCCTCCCCTGCCAGTTGTTCTGCTGATGAGCGACTCTGCAGACTCATACCTGCAGATTTCCTTCTTAGGATTATGTTAACGCTCCAAACTTAACAAACTTGATCTTTTTGTGTTTCATTTCTGGACGTGATCAGTCGATGTGGTGAAATTGTTGAGCTGCATGCGAAACAGTAAAGGTTTGCTGTAATGAGACAGCGTTTGATGCCATTTCTAGTTATTCCGTCTATGTTATGTTTTAACCATGTTCTTATATCTGAACTTTAGATGTGACAGCGGAGAAACTTTCTGTTTCATCTGTCTGTGAACCTTTGACTGAGCGCCCCGGGTGTCAAAGCAGCTGCAAGTGTGATATTGCAACTGGGAGGCAACTAGATCACTGGGAACTCTGAGAATTCCCAGCAGTTCGCCTGCTGACAGCACACACCTTAAACTGAGCCGGCATGTCATATCAAACGTGTTCTTATAAAGCAAATTAGTTTCTATGTCAGTAAATGAAAGAAGTTTCTCCATCTCATCTGCTGCTGATCAAACTGAGACAGAATGGAGGTTTTATTACAGAACCGCTTCACAACCACGGTCCAGTTCACTGCAGCACAACTGTAATCTGATTACACCAAATCCATCGTATGATTCACATCGGACTGATTTATTATAACTGTGTCCATAGAAACCAGTTCCAACGGATCGGACCTAATCTCTTTGATTCAGTCCTAAGAGGCATGAGTAGCTCCATCAGAACCAGAACCAGGAAGGAAAACCTCCATCAGAACCAGAACCAGGAAGGAAAACCTCCATCAGAACCAGAACCAGGAAGGATGGTCATCTCTCTGGACCAGTTATGGGTTAGACAGGACTGACAGAGGCGTCACCGAGCAGCATGACTGTAAACTAGGATCCTGCTGAGAAGAAAACAAACACAAATAAATGACAACAACAGATGTTTCTACATGAAGATTAAAAAAGCAGAGAGGAGCCCAGTGCATCATGGGACGTCACCCGGTGCATCATGGGACGTCACCCGGTGCATCATGGGACGTCACCCGGTGCATCATGGGACGTCTCCGGTGCATCATGGGACGTCTCCCGGTGCATCATGGGACGTCTCCCGGTGCATCATGGGACGTCTCCCGGTGCATCATGGGACGTCTCCCGGTGCATCATGGGACGTCTCCCGGTGCATCATGGGACGTCTCCCGGTGCATCATGGGACGTCTCCCGGTGCATCATGGGACGTCTCCCAGAGCATCATGGGACGTCTCCCGGTGCATCATGGGACGTCTCCCGGTGCATCATGGGACGTCTCCCAGAGCATCATGGGACGTCTCCCAGCAGCCTCGGCCTACAGCAGCAGGACTAAAGGGATGGATCAGGATCA